>NC_048440.1:5431403-5770849 GCF_004353265.1 Vitis riparia
GTTTTGTTGACTGCAAATATGTATTAGAGATTTAATTTTCAATCCTTTGATTTATTTGTTGGTTTCTGAGCTTCATGTTGCGTTTTGTAATGCTCGTTTCTTTCGTTTCGTATAAGAATAATATGATTTGCTTTTAATGAAATTGTGTCTTAAGTTGTAATTTTCTGATTCTCGTTGTTACATTTGATCTCTACTGCTTTCACTACCATCTATAAACGAAAGGGTGGAATTTTTCAGGTTTCCCGGGTTCAAGAGAAGATTCGTCGGAGATACCTCTGTAGTATGTTTATTTCGTCTTGCTATGATCCTCCATTTCGCACTGTTCTTCATTCTTCTGTTTTGTCTTTGGATGTTGTTTAATGATTGCAAATATGTATTAGAGATTTAATTTTCAATCCTTTGATTTATTTGTTGGTTTCTGAGCTTCATGTTGCGTTTTGTAATGCTCGTTTGTTTCGTTTCGTATCAGAATAATATGATTTGCTTTTAATGAAATTGTGTCTTAAGTTGTAATTTTCTGATTCTCGTTGTTACGTTTCATCTCTGCTCTTTTCTATACCTTCTGTAGGCGTAAGAGTGGAATTTCAAGGTGTATCGGGGACAAGAGAAGTTTGAACGGAAATAAGTCTTGGGTAAGTTTCCTCCGTATTCCCTGTACTCTCAAATTTCTCGCTGTACTTTAATTTTCTCTTTTGTGTTTGGGTGTTATATGTTGAATGTTTGTGTGTAGTAGGAAAATTTAATTTCAGTATATTGATTTCTTTGCTTTTTTCTAATGTTGATGTTCCGTTTTCTATTTTAATTCCATTGAACGACATTGTTCATTAAGAGGTAATTTTCTTATTCTTGTTTTTTACATTTGATCTCTACTCCTGTCACAACCATCAATAATCGAAAGGGGTTGAATTTTTTAGGTTTCCCGGGTTCTAGAGAGGATTCGTCGGAGATACCTCCGTAGTATGTGTATTTCGTCTTCCTATGATCCTCCATTTTGTACTGTTCTATAATCTTCTGTTTTGTCTTTGGGTGTTGTTTTGTTGACTGCAAATATGTATTAGAGATTTTATTTTCCATTCTTTGATTTATTTGTTGGTTTTTGAGATTAATGTTGCGTTTTGTAATGCTCGTTTCTTTCGTTTCGTATCAGAATAATATGATTTGCTTTTAATGAAATTGTGTCTTAAGTTGTAATTTTTTGATTCTCGTTGTTACGTTTCATCTCTGCTCTTTTCTATACCTTCTGTAGGCGTAAGAGTGGAATTTCAAGGTGTATCGGGGACAAGAGAAGTTTGATTGGAAATAGGTCTTGGGTAAGTTTCCTCCGTATTCCCTATTCTCTCAAATTTCTTGCTGTACTTTAATTTTCACTTCTGTTTGGGTGTTATATGTCGAATGTATGTGTGTAGTAGGAAAATTAATTTTCAATATATTGATTTCTTTGTTTTTTTCTAATGTTGATGTTCCGTTTTCTATTTTAATTCCATTGAACGACATTGTTCATTAAGAGGTAATTTTCTTCTTCTTGTTTTTTACATTTCATCTCTACTCCTTTCACTACCATCACTAAACGAAAGGGTGGAATTTTTCAGGTTTCCCGGGTTCAAGAGAAGATTCGTCGGAGATACCTCTGTAGTATGTTTATTTCGTCTTCCAATGATCTTCCATTTCGCAATGTTCTTCATTCTTCTGTTTTGTCTTTGGGTGTTGTTTTGTTGACTGCAAATATGTATTAAAGATTTAATTTTCCATCCTTTGATTTATTTGTTGGTTTATGTGATTAATGTTGCGTTTTGTAATGCTCGTTTCTTTCGTTTCGTATCAGAATAATGTGATTTGCTTTTAATGAAATTGTGTCTTAAGTTGTAATTTTCTGATTCTCGTTGTTACGTTTCATCTCTGCTCTTTTCTATACCTTCTGTAGGCGTAAGAGTGGAATTTCAAGGTGTATCGGGGACAAGAGAAGTTTTATTGCAAATAGGTCTTGGGTAAGTTTCCTCCGTATTCCCTATTCTCTCAAATTTCTCGCTGTACTTTAATTTTCACTTCTGTGTTTGGGTGTTATATGTCGAATGTATGTGTAGTAGGAAAATTAATTTTCAATATATTGATTTCTTTGCTTTTTTCTAATGTTGATGTTCCGTTTTCTATTTTAATTCCATTGAACGACATTGTTCATTAAGAGGTAATTTTCTTCTTCTTGTTTTTTACATTTGATTTCTACTCCTTTCATGACCATCAATAAACGAAAGCGTGGAAATTTTTACATTTGATCTCTACTCCTTTTACTACCATCTTTATACGTAAGGGTGGAATTTTTCAGGTTTCCCAGGGACAAGAGAAGATTCGTCGGAGATACCTCTGTAGTATGTTTATTTCTTATTCCCTATTATCCTCCATTTCGCATGGTTCTTCATTCTTTTGTTTTATCTTTGGGTGTTGTTTGTTGACTGCAAATATGTATTAGAGATTTAATTTTCAATCCTTTGATTTATTTGTTGGTTTCTGAGCTTCATGTTGCGTTTTGTAATGCTCGTTTCTTTCGTTTCGTATCAGAATAATATGATTTGCTTTTAATGAAATTGTGTCCTAAGTTGTAATCTTCTGATTCTCGTTGCTTCATTTCATCTCTGCTCTTTTCTATACCTTCTGTAGGCGTAAGAGTGGAATTTCAAGGTGTATCGGGGACAAGAGAAGTTTTATTGCAAATAGGTCTTGGGTAAGTTTCCTCCGTATTCCCTATTCTCTCAAATTTCTCGCTGTACTTTAATTTTCTCTTTTGTGTTTGGGTGTTATATGTCGAATGTATGTGTGTAGTAGGAAAATTAATTTTCAATATATTGATTTCTTTGCTTTTTTCTAATGTTGATGTTCCGTTTTCTATTTTAATTCCATTGAACGACATTGTTCATTAAGAGGTAATTTTCTTCTTCTTGATTTTTACATTTGATCTCTACTCCTTTCACTACCATCTTTATACGTAAGGGTGGAATTTTTCAGGTTTCCCAGGGACAAGAAAAGATTCGTCGGAGATACCTCTGTAGTATGTTTATTTCTTATTCCCTATTATCATCCATTTCGCATGGTTCTTCATTCTTTTGTTTTATCTTTGGGTGTTGTTTGTTGACTGCAAATATGTATTAGAGATTTAATTTTCAATCCTTTGATTTATTTGTTGGTTTCTGAGCTTCATGTTGCGTTTTGTAATGCTTGTTTCTTTCGTTTCGTATCAGAATAATATGATTTGCTTTTAATGAAATTGTGTCTTAAGTTGTAATCTTCCGATTCTCGTTGTTACATTTCATCTCTGCTCTTTTCTATACCTTCTGTAGGCATAAGAGTGGAATTTCAAGGTGTATCGGGGACAAGAGAAGTTTGATTGGAAATAGGTCTTGGGTAAGTTTCCTCCGTATTCCCTATTCTCTCAAATTTCTCGCTGTACTTTAATTTTCTCTTTTGTGTTTGGGTGTTATATGTCGAATGTATGTGTGTAGTAGGAAAATTAATTTTCAATATATTGATTTCTTTGCTTTTTTCTAATGTTGATGTTCCGTTTTCTATTTTAATTCCATTGAACGACATTGCTCATTAAGAGGTAATTTTCTTCTTCTCGTTTTTTACATTTGATCTCTACTCCTTTCACTACCATCTATAAACGTAAGGGTGGAATTTTTCAGGTTTCCCGGGGACAAGAGAAGATTCGTCGGAGATACTCCTGTAGTATGTTTATTTCGTCTTACCTATGATCCTCCATTTCGCACTGTTCTTCATTCTTGTATTTTATATATGAGTGTTGTTTGTTGACTGCATTTTTGTATTAGACATTTAATTTTCGATCCTTTGATTTATTTGTTTGTTTTAGAGATTCCTATTGCGTTTTCTAATGCTCGTTTCTTTCGTTTCGTATCAGAATAATATTATTTGCTTTTAATGACATCGTGCCTTTAGTTGTAATTTTCTGATTCTCGTTTTTACATTTGATCTCTGCTCTTTTCTCTACCTTCTATAGGCGTAAGAGTGGAATTTCAAGGTTTATCGGGGACAGGAGAAGTTTGATTGGAAATAGGTCTTGGGTAAGTTTCCTGCGTATTCCCTATTCTCTCAAATTTCTTGCTGTTCTTCAATTTTCTCTTGTATGTTTGGGTGTTATTTGTCGAATGTATGTGTGTACTAGCAAAATTAATTTTCAATCTGTTTATTTCTTGGTTTTCCTCTGATGTTTACGTTCCGTTGTCTATTACACATTTCTTTAGTTTCGTGTGGAAATAAGTTGATTTCGATTCAACGACATTGTGCCTTAGGAGGAACAGAGCACATAGCTGAAGGAGAGTCGTGTGTGGCTACAGGAGGGACAATAACCAAAGTCTGAAATGCTTGGGCTTGACGATTCTGGGGGCGAATACGACATTCTTTGATAATGTGACCCTTCTTCTTGCAATAAGAACAAAACTTCTTAGGGCAAGTGGCAGCAATATGCCCATATTCCTTGCAGCAAAAACACTGCATGTTTTTAGAATGCATAGGTGGTCCGCGTCCTTGGGCAGCATAAGCTACAGTTGTCGTCCCGGAACTGCCATGAGATTGCTCCAAAATAGCTTGAGTACTAAGGCGTTGCTCTTCGCGAAGTAACTCACCAAAACAAATATCAAGAGAGGGAACAAGAGATCTATTCAGTAAAGAGGAGCGGACAGATTCATATTCCGGACGTAGTTTCATAAGAAACTGATCACGCCGGGTAGTCACGTGAATAGTCTGAATAGTTGAGAGAGCGGCAATAGGAACATCCGCTGTAACCAAATCAGCATATTCATGCCAAAGAGTCAGAAATGCCGAGTAGTAGTCCTGGATGGAAAGACTACCATGTTGAAACATGGCAATCGCATGTTCTAATTGAAAGCGACGAGCATCGTTATCCTGATGATAAACTTTCTTCAAATAAGCCCACATAGATTGAGCGGAGCGATGGGGCCGCAAGTGGGTGACAATATGAGGCTCCACTGAACCAAGAAGCCAAGACATGATGCGTGCATCAAGCACAACCCATGAAGGAGAAGACCCAACATCCTGAGATTTGTCAAAAGTGGATGGTTTTTCAACATCCGTGCCATCAATATGACTCCAAAGGTCTTTTCCCTTAAGAAAAAGTTCAAACTGAAATGCCCAGGTAGAATAATTTGTGCCTGTAAACTTAACACACAAAGGTGCGGAATCCATAGAAAATAGATAGAACCCGAGACAAAAGGATGGACCAAAAAAATCCCAGAAGAAAACTGACCCACGACAGCCACAGAAATACTGAGAAAAAATAGTTGTGGTTGGATGCAGCACGGATCAACACAGACTTGACCGAAAGACACGAGAGACACCTCCGAAACCGAAAAGACAAAAGAATTTGAGGGAAGAAAAATTAGCAACCTTGCTCTGATACCATGTCAAAATATTGTGTGAATGACCGAATACCTTGGCCTTGAGTTTTGTATATTATATATAGACTTTACAAGGATGCTTTACATGGAAAGCAAATAAAATCAAATAAATTCCAGCATGATTCTAGCCCTATACATGTAAACTATAATCTGCCAAATAATATATGCTAACTGTACAGAATAATAAATGGAGAAATAAGGAAACAATTGTGGGCTAAAATAAGGAAAGAAGGGTGGGCTAAATTAAGAAAAGAAGTGTGGACAGCAAGTGTGGGCTAAATAAGGAAGGAAGTGTGGACAGCAAAGCTGTCCTTTGACAACCACCACCTATTTCAATCTTTGAGGTCCAATTCCATATCTGAAGGTAGAACTTTTTGTTCCTACTGCAATTGAGAGTACAAATTCTGCAAGTTCTAGGGAGTCATCTCAGTTCGGACAAATTGTCGGTGTTCATTCTGTGCAAGGGTCTGAAGTTGCTACAATTCCTCCTGCTTCCTGACAAGCTCGACAGTGTTGAAGGAATTCTTGAAAATCTGAAATATATCTGTGAGCAATCTTGGAAAAATTCGGGCAATCTGTAGGTTCTTCACCTGCTCTCGTCACTAAGTTATCCCATTCTTTCAGATACCTGGACCTGCCACTTCTGATTTGCTTGGAGATCATCAACAAGAGGGCGATCAAGGCAAAGTGGGCCAACTGATTCGTATTCATGTTGGTCAGATGTTAACCTACTGGTATGTTCTGTCGAACTGAGCAACACTATATTGACCCTCAAATCTGAATTTTGTAACCTAGATTCAGAATCAGCAGCATCATTAGAGTTACCGGCAGTGGCAAGCCTTAATTCTTCATTGCTCCATGTATCCATCAATAGCCTTGTTTTGGTTGCATCTTTAGTCTGATATCTTTAGGCTATATGTTGTGGCCCACATTCTGTTTTAGCTCAGGCTAGAAACTGATACAGTGTACTCTGTAGCGTATTCCAACACCTTGTCTAGTTAAGATCCATGATATTAAATGTCAACCGCCAATCTGAACTTCTGTAGGTGAACACGGATAGCTGCAGATCAGATCAAAACTTTGGAAAAAATCTAGAGATTTGAGATATCAATGCCAGAAAGCTTTAATGGCGTTCATAAGTAGAACCATGCGAAAGATATTTCACGTTGGTGGATGAAAAGTTCCCTTGCTCGTCAACAATTTCTTTATTTGCCTAGAATTCCAAGTCTAAAACCCTTCTTTCATGCTTATTATTCCTTGAAGTCCTACCAAATCTTACCTGAACTGTTAATTGGATACAAAAGAGGTATATCAAGGTCTTTAGATGCCATTTTCATGTCCATGAACTGATGAAGGTGAGCTTCCTTAGGCTGGACAGACTTTGCAGAAACTGTTTTATTTGCCCATTGTCTCTGGTTTGGTGGGAGAAGAGCCATGATCGTCTGAATTAGATGGAACTATTTTCTGATTTGAAGGATGAGTTTCTTTCTAGCAGATCCAGACATATTCTCAGAAATAAGCATGATGTGCCCATTGCATCTAAATCAACAAGATCAACTGTTCTTATGGGCATTTCTGTTGTATGGTTATAGATGCAGAATGTTAAAGTGATTTTGGATGGGCTTTCTAGCAAAAACGTGAAGATCAAATGGATACCGATTATTCAGGCTCTTGCTTCATATTTCTTTTGGCTGTTTTTGGAGCCTGTTTTCATGAATTTGCATCTATGCTAATGATCCCTTTCTCAGATTCAAAATTCAGAATTTATGGGCCACTTATGAAACCTCCGTTTTTGAACTCCTCCCAATTGATCAGGCTGGTCAGGTCGGAATTGCTTGAAGTATTCAAGTTCTTAAAAAAATCAGGTTGTCTACTAGTTCCTTCCACTGAAAATTCATCAAGGAAATGCAAGAGATTTTTCATGACTGCTGAATACCCAGCTAATTTTCGCTTCGGTGTTAAAAGAACACATGCAACAGACATAAGAACCTCACTAGCTTATGTCTCTGGTGGAGAGGAAGAAGAATCTCCTGTCTTGAACTGATCACTATTGTCTTTTACCAGTTCAGGGTGCTGACTCTCTAAAAGATCCACCGAGACAGAGGCCTTCTGTCCACTTAGGTCAGCATCGTTTTCAGTGGTCATTAAGGTCGGCTCATCAGTTATCCTATGCACCATTTTCAGTAGAAACTGCTTCATTTGCTCTGGAATATGTTCCCCTAAACCAGATTTGCTTTCATTAATAGGAACGGTAGCTTCTTTGCTTGGGGAAGTGGATGGAGGATGACAAAGCTTTTCATCAAAATGGTAACTATGTCTTAATTTCAGTCTGCGCCGCCATGCACCTTCTGTCTTATCAAATTTCCAATGTCTTACAACACTATCTGGAAAAGGATTAGTAGACCATGGACCTCTCTCATCAATCAAAGTGCGAAACAAGTGCATCCATTTTTCAACCACATTTTGCTGCTCATCATCATGAGCAAGCTGGTATACAACTCTTCTACTGTCAACTGAAGCCAGAATGGTGCTTAGGCTACTCTGTATTTCATCTTCACATCTGACAGCTCGGGGATTAGCATTTCCTAGCCAAAACAGTGACCTTCTAAGCACGCTCTCAGTAGCCATGGCAGAGGAGAGAGATATGGTGATTCAAGTTTCAACTGATTCAGCTTCTGTTGGACGGATTTGGGACAGGTCTTTCTGGTAAATAGTGGATGTCAGTCGTAAGAAAACTGGAGTGTCTTGTCTTGATTGCAGTCCGCGGTAAAGGTTCATATGAATTACCATACGGTGTGCCAGATAAATAACCATTCAGAAATGCTGGGTCCATGCACCAGTTACATATTATTCCCAACAAGCCCACCATTCAAAGCCCCATTTGAAAAACCATAGGTTTTCCCGCTGCAAACCGGACCTGATTCCACCCCTTTGACTGCCAGTAGCTTCAGGTTTCCTCCACAGGTTGCAATGACTGCATTTCTAGCTAATTTTGCAAGCTGGACTGTGCATTTGCTTGTTTCTTCTCTTATTGTTTTTTTCTGAATCAAATTATCTTTTGTCGTGTCCACTGAAGCTGTAGCCTCATTTTAGAATTCTTTTCCATATGTGGGGATTTATCTTGCTGCTAGTAAACCAAGGCCAATATGTTCGCTCCTGCTTCCCATTAAGTTCCTGAACTAATGCATTCCTTTGATGGAATTTTTCTGACATAACTCCACTATTTAAATCGTGAATGGGAATTTGGCCAAACAAATTCCTTCCCTGAAATCCATGTTCGGCTATGAAAGTTCCATCGGGCATGCAAGCCTGCTCCTGAGAAGCAATGCCTAGAAAGGGATTACTGAAAGCAGATGGCTGTATTAGGGACTTCTGCGATTGGCTAGCACTGTCATTGGTCGAGAAACTGGTGGAATTATGAGACATCCCTCGAAGATGGATATAGGGGCTCACGTTGCTTCATGCATCCGTGATAAGAGTACCTTACAAAGATACATCAAGCTGTAGCGGAACCAGACCCATTTATCGCACAGCCTGACCTTGCTCTTGTGCATTTGGCAGTCTGTTTGGAAGTCTTTGCACAGATGGAGGGGCACCACGCTGTTTTGCAAGAGTAGACAGCTGGTTTATAGAATTATTTTGCTTGGTATCACCCAGCCGCTGAAGTTGCTGCTGCCTCTGAAGTTCTTATAGTTGTTTGAACATGATGTGCTGCTGTTCCAACTGAACATCGTTAAACCTAGATGGCTGTCTCTGACGAGGTTATGGCATAACTCGCTGTTGGGGCTTGATGAAATGCTTGTTTGCAGATTCTTGTGCCCAAATATAAGGTCATTTGAATTCAATTGTTGGTATCTACTGTAACTCTTTGAGAACTGAGGCCTCAGAATTACATGTGCATGGTTTTGATCAAATGACACTCGCAAAGACTCACTGCCAGGTCCTACCGTAGAATCTAATTGTTGTACATTGAGATTCTTCAGATTGAAATTTATAGCTTCTCCAATCTGCCTCTAGTTTCCAACCCACTGATTAGAATTTATAGGCCAACTCTCGCCAACAGCTTGAGATTGAAGGTGGCCCTGGGAAGAATTGTCCTGCTCAAAGGAATTGCAGATCCTGTCTTCGACTTCGTTACTAGGCATAGATAATAAAGCCAGAGAATCTTTAGCTAGTTCTTCTTTTCCGTGAGCAGGGACACCCGGAGTTGAAAGCTGAACTGAAGGAGACTGTTTTGCGTGATGAAACCATATGCTACCTGGGCACTGATTGCCCATGACGTCTGCCAAGCCATGTGTATACTGCATGCAACATTAATCTGATCCATCCAGTCTATGCAATTGGTCCTGAGCATCAGGAACCCATTCACATTCTGACTCTTCAACTCTTAGAACAATAATTGACCCAAAGAAACTCTCAACATTGGCTAGGTTAGTCAAGACAGAATTACCCCCAACCTCCTTAGTGGGAAGCGAGACAACCAAGAATATAGCACAATCCTTATCCTTCCAATTCACGGCTGGGTTTGTAGCAAAGGAGCCTAGCATATTTTGGATCAGTACTGAAACAATAGCCAGTCACCCTTTCCTTATAATTCATAACAATCCCTTTGAGAAGTTCACAAACAATCCTCCTCCTCATATCAAGATCGCTCCCTTCCGTATCATTCCTAACAAACTCAACATAGTTCATCTTGAAAAGCTCCTCATCTTCATCCTTTAACTGTACATTTTGAATTACAATGCCCTGACGAATCTGAGATATCACATTATCAGCTGCAAACAATGTGGTGTACACTTATACTAACAGTGGTCAGAAACTTAATTGCAGTAATGGTATGCCAGCCACGGCTAGAAGATGCTGAAACAGTCGCGAGTAAGCTCCACACAGCAAATGCAAAATCATTCAAGCACTCCTGAAACTCCCCCTCATTTTCATCCTTCATGTTGATGACTTGAAGGATCAAAAAAAAAAAGAAAGAGTCAACCATCTGCACCGATACAAAACTGCACAACTGAATAATCCTCACTAGTTTCATATACAACATTAGGAATTGGACAGATGCTGGACTTTGCATGATTGAAATCGTATTGAAGATATATCTGCGTCTCTGAGAGATCTTGTCATAGATGTTCATGAATATTTTCCTCCCGTAACTAGGTCCCCTGTACTCTTTTCAATTGCAGGTCCATAATTTCCCAAACTTATATCTGAGTTCTCCATGGCCATGTTGTTTGAAGCATATTCAGAATGAATTTCCACTCCCATGTGCTTGAACTGAGCTTCAGTTTCAGACTCTTTCATAAATAATCAGCAAATTCAGGAATTTTCTATATTCTGTGAACCAGAACTGACGCATGAAAGATACAAATACAAAATTGGATCAATCATTCGTCACTGATTTCCACAGCAGCTGAATTTATTGAACCAGCCAAAAGGCAATGATCATCTTCTCTTCGTCTTTGGAATCCATTTCAATCACGGCAGTCCCATTAAATTTTCCTGTTGACCCCCCGACATCATCATCCTTTATTGAAGCGATTTATGTCAATAGTTTCAGTGGCCATGTCAAGAATGGTGCTTCTTAATGAAGATACAGAATGTAAAAGCTTATCCACAACAATGGTTGAGTGAACAATTGCTTCGTTCATTGTTACTACATATTTCTTTATGATAGAGATGCTGAAATTAAGGAGACGTAAATGACAGACCCTATCGCCTTTCAGACCTCAAAAGCCTCTTCTGTATGTACAATTGATCATCACCACGTCCTGAGCTTCCACTCAATGAATATTGAACCATCATTTGCTCTGGCTGAACCGATAATCCTATATGCCCCTGTATGTAGCCTCGGTGCTTAAAATTATGTGTCCATGTTTTCCGATGAAGTAAACTGTTGTACTGGATAAGTTTGGCTGCAATTACTTCTTCACAGCTATCATCCAACTCCAAAATCCATAAAAAATGATCAACAAACCACCAGGCCAACCTGAACTGGAAGCAACCAAACTCCATGGATATCGAAGTCTTCAATTCTCTCCACATCCACGTTGACTGAATTTATGATTTTCCCACTAGTTGGAGCCAGCATTCTTGATCGATGGAGGCTTCGTGTAATCCAATATCATGAGAGCTACCCGCACTCTGATGCCGATCTGCTGCCCACCTAAGTACCATTGTCTTTGTAATAGAGACTCCACAATCTTTGCCCTGAACAAGATCAATGCAAGAACCAAGGAAATTGAGTCCAAAACACCTCCACCGTCTCTCATTTTTCTCAAAAAAACCTGCACCAAAACCTGCATCATAAGCGGCCGAAAGAGTGCCAGATTGATAAGACCCAGAGAGGAATCCAGCAGAGCTCCCCAATGCGAAAATCTTTAGAACGCCACCATGTCTGCAATCTCTAGATCTGTTCAAGTATGAAGAAAGCATATGGATGCACCCCTTAAAAATGTTGATGTGGAAGGCTTTATGCTCTACATGAAGTGAGTTTGGGGGCTTTGATCCCGTGGGAGGAGGCTCTGTCCTTCTGATTGGTATGTATAAATGAAAAAAACACCACACAATGTCATAATCAGAATTTCCCAAACAACTCACTGCTCACAATCATTATCCATAGAATTTTTCCTTGCGGATCCAAATTCTCAACTCCCCATTGCATCTTCTCATTATTTCCCATCTCTTTCCATAGTCCCCAAAATTTCCGAATCAACGTTGTCAATGCTTTCCTTGATTTCAGATTCATGCATCCCTCTGAAGAATTGATTAGAACTGTTGCTGAAGGTGAATGGCTCAGATTACTTTTAGATTCTGACACATCCTCCATGTGAGCTCGTAATGCATCCTTCTAATGCAGAAGGAGAGTGTTTTTCCTTTTTTTTTTCTTTTTTTTTTTTTACCATTTTCTATTTTTAATTCCAAAACAAAGAACAAATCTTGAAGGCCGGGAATGGAGCTTGTTGAGGTGTGGGCCAAAAATAGAAGAAAAAAAAAAAATCCAGAAAGAAGAGGAAAATAACCAACAAAAGCCACAATTTCACATTTCAATCCATTGGCTTAGAATAGGGGAGTGATTCAAAACAAATTTTTAACATAAACAGGGCAGGATTTCTACCATCAGATTCAAGGAAAAAACCCAGATGCATATTATTTTTCAGATGAAATCAATGGCATCAATAGAATAAAAAAAAAACATAGCAAGCAAACAAAGAACCGATTTCAACACAACAATCTGTGGCCCTTTCCGTCCACACCAATCAACAAAATAAATGCCCAGAATCATCAAGAATCGAACATAAGATAAAACATAGAAGATAGTTGAAAACGTACCTAGGCAGTCTCTACCCAATTACTTGGCTATTTCGCTATAGTTCCTCTCCGAAATCTCCCAAAGAAAACCTAGTGAATCACTCTCTCTTTTCTTTGAAGATAAACCTTTCTCCTTCGTTCTCGCTCTTGTGTGTTTTCCACAAAAACCATCAAAGAAACACTGTAAAACACTGGAAGTGAACTTAAAGACATGTGCTAAAGGGACAAAATAGAGGGTCTACAATACCCTTTCCTGGAGAAGACTTTGGATAATGAAAGATCCTATGAACAACTTGTAGATGAGTCTCCTTCAAGCTATGCATGAATTGGCTTATGACTCCCACTACGTAAGCAATATCTGGCCTTGTACAGGAGAGATAAATGAGCCTTCCAATGTGCCTCTAGTGCATCCCCTTGTCCACGGCCTCGTCTTCACTTGCTTCTGTAGTTAGGTGATTCTGTTCAATAGGCATTTCAATAGGTTTACAAGCGAGTTTCCCTGTCTCTTTCAACAAATCCAACACGTATTTGTGTTGGGAGATAAATATTGCTCTCTTGGAGTAAGCCACTTCAATTCCAAGAAAGTATTTAAGCTTGCCAAGGTCTTTGATCTCAAATTCATTTGCCAATTGACATCTTAGAGCTTCTCTTTCCTCTAAATCATTCCTGATCACAATTATGTCATCACATAAATTAACAGAGTCATGACTCCCCCAACTTTGAGTGGTTTATAAAGAGAGTGTGATCACCTTGACTTTGGTTGTACCCCATTATTGTCATAACTTTAGAGAATTTGCCGAACCAAATCCCTGGGGATTGTTTAAGTTCATAAAGGGCTTTCTTCAATTTACACACTCTTTTTCCTCTCAACTCACCTCCAAAATCAGGTGGGATTTCCATATAAATTTTCTCTTCAAGATCACCATATAATAATGCATTTTTCATATCATATTGCTGCAACTCCCAATCATAATTAGCAACTATAGACAACAAAATCGTTACCATATTCATTTTTGCTACGGTGCAAAGGTCTCCTGATAATCTACCCCATATGTTTGAGTGTAGCCTTTTGAAACTAACCGAGCCTTATACCTCTCAAGTGATCCATCTGCCTTATACTTCACTGTAAGGACCGACTTACATCCCACAAGGCTCTTTCCTTGAGGCAGGTCAACCAATTTCCAAGTTTTGTTTTTCTCAAGTGTCTCCATTTACACTCGTATAGCTTGTCTCCATTCCTCACTGTTTAAAGCTTTGGATAGAGTGCTAGGGATGGATATATGTTTAGGCTCATGAGGAAGCTTTTATGAGAAGGTGACAGGTTCTTGTATAACACAAAATGTGATAATGGGTAGAGTGGATGCTTGGTGAATTTTGGGCAGATCATGGTCAAGACTATCAAGAGGTGCAAGTGAATTTTCAGAAGTAGGGTCAGAAATGGTGTCATCTTTTTTTTCTTTTTTTTTTCGGGGCTGGTTCGAACTGGTGGGCTTGCAAGAGGTCAGGAATGCGTGCGTTCCTCCTTGAATACACCTGCAAAGGTCATGTGTGACCAAGGATTTCATTTACCTTAGTCAAATACTCTGAATTTTCACTCAGAGGCGGAGACTCGAGTTCTTAGATCGGGACAACATGTGGATTTGGAGACTCAGACTCTTGAGTTGGACCAGATTGAGACTCGAGTTGAACAGACCCTAGAAGAAAGCTCCAAAAAAAACAAATCTCGATCCTTATCTTCCATCAATGACGTCTCCCCTTGAAGATAAGGAGTGGGAAAATACGGTTCATTCTCGAAAAAGGTGACATCGACAAACACATGAAATTTCCTCGTAGGAGGATGATAACATTTGTAACCTTTTTTAGTAGAGGAATATCCCATAAAGGCATCTAATAGCTCTTAGATCAAATTTTCCCCAGTTTTGAGCATGAACATGGACAAATGATACACAACCAAAGATTCGAGGAACAAGGTTATTGGAGGTAGTGAAGTTCAGGTAGAATTTAGAAAAGACTTCCATAGGACTTTTGAACCCCAACACACTCAAAGGTTTATAAAGTGGGTATTTGTGAGGACCTCTCCCTAGTATGTCTTTGGCACATTGTTTTGAAACAAAAAAGCTCAAGTTGACACTAGCAAATGACCATTCTTCCATTCAGCGACCCCATTTTGTAGTGGAGTGCTTAAACAAGAAAACTCATGAACGATTCCCTCTGTTTGAAAGTAAGAGGATAAGACTTAATTAAAGTAATCATGAGCATTAGTAGACCTAAATCCTTTTATTGCCACACCAAACTGATTTTTTACCATGCTATGAAAAATTGGGAACACAGTATTGACATAAGATTTTTGTTTCATAAGATAAAGCTAAGTAACATGAGTGCAATTATCAATAAAGGAAACAAATCAACGAGCATCAAAAACATTGGGAACGGTAGAAGGACCCTAGATATCACTATGAATCAACGAGAAAGGAACAAAAGCTCTACTATTACTAATGGCGAAAGGTACACAATGATGTTTGGAAAATTCATAAATATCACAATGAAGACTTTCCACATAAATTCCTTTGAACAATAATGGGAACAAAATTTTCAAAGCACTAAAAGACGGATGACCTAAACTACGATGATGTAGCCAAATTTTAGCTTTATTGGAAACAGTTTTAGAAATAAACGACCTCGGTAAATTATTCTCAGTCTTACTTGGATTGCTTGATGCTTCAAGGTACTACAACCCATCCTTTTCTCTTGCACGTCCAATCATCTTGCCTAAGTCCCGATCCTGAAAAACACAATGGGTATGGTGAAAAATGACACTACAATTCATGTCCTATGTAAGTTTATGGATTGAAACTAGATTGGTAGACAATTTAGGAACATGTAAAACATTTTTCAAGACAAGGGAAGGATGTGTTTTAATTTCACCTTTACCGGCAACAATGGTCAATGACCTATCTACCAATGCAATCTTTTTATTACTAGGACATGGACTGTAGGTACTAAATTTGAGGGAAGAATTTGTCATGTGTTCTGTTGCTTTTGAGTCAATGATCCAAGAGTTTGGAAAATTAATATTTGAAGCACTTAACGCATGAGAGATAAGAGACTTACTTGCGAGTGCCAATGAGCAAGCACCCGAGGGTTTTTCCAATGTTCCCAGCAAGCTTCTCAGTTTCTCAATCTCTTATTTGTTAAACTCTCCAGTGTCTTGGGAACTTTCATCACCTGGTTGAGTAGTAAAAAGATGAGCCTGCTCCTGATTACTTTGTTGTTCACCTTTACTGTTTCGGTTCTTTTCATGGCCTGGTTTTTTTATAGTAATTACACCAGTGAATATCTTTGTCGTCTGCTTTGGACAAATTTGCCTTGCCATTCCCGTAGTTGGAAACCTGATTTGATCCACCATTGGAAAGCATTGTCGGATTCCCGTTCAAGACCATTATTGACCTATCTGCTGCTTGGGATTCAATCATCACCCCTCACCTTCCTTCTTCTGCTTGAATCATAGAGATGGTCTCATTCAATGATGGCAACTGATCCCTGCCTAAGACTTGGCTTTGTTTATGATCATATTCCACATTGAGGCTAGCAAGAAACTCAAAGATTCTCTCTTTCTCCACAAATCTCTTAAGCAGGGCTGCATCCTCACTGCACATCATCTTGAGGCATTGATAATGATGCAATTCTTGCCATAGACTTTTCAAAATATTGGCATATTTAATGATAGAACAATCACCTTGTCATGTAGCAAAAATTCTCATCTTAATCTCAAAAATCTGAGTCGTGTCACATACCTTGGAATAAGTCTCGTTCACAACATCCCAAATCTCTTTGGCTGAGGTTAAAAACACACATGTACCGCTGATTTCTAAAACCATGGAATTCCACAACCATGACATTATCGTTGAATCCTCCTCATCCCAAATGTGAAACTTCGGGTCGCTCGAATTAGGTCCTTTTAAAACCAAATGGCTCAATTTCCTTCTTTTTTTAAGAAGGTTTGCACCACTTGTGACCATTGCAAATAGTTCTTCATGTTCAACTTGTATGCCACTTGAATGTTTGAAAGCTCACTTGGTGTGTGAGTTGCAAGTGCTTCAAATGCAGGGATAGTCGGCATGTTGGTTGCTTTGGACACCTTAGACACGACGAATGGTTCATTGAGAAAGGATAGAAGATGAGAAAGCAAAAATAGGGAGAAAAAATATCACCAAAAAAAATGTGGACCAAGAAATTCTGAACATAGGGAATACGATAAGAGAAGAAAGTGATTTTGGGGAAAAATTTTCGAGAGACCCAATCAACAAGAAGGGAAAGAAAACAACATCAGTTAGTAGAAAACAGGAAAACCAACAAAAGCCGAGAATAACAAATCACAAAAGAACGCAACACAGAACGAACAATTAAGATGCAAAAGAATTGTTGGAACAAAAAGAAATTCCAAACCAAAAGGCAACAAAAAAACCCAGTCAACTTGGCTATGATACCATGTGAAAAAGAATGATTAATTTATTCAAAATTAATTCAAGGTACAAGTCTAGGCTCGACTATATATAGTTGTAGCAACAAAACGGAAAGAGAAACTACCCTATAAATCCCTACAAATATATATATATATATATATATGGAACACGCTTATTATTAATATGCCACATAACTCAAAAACCGTTAAACAAGTGATTCATTATTTACTCATGTAAACTCTCTATTTTGTCCCTTTAACACATGTCTTATTAAGTGCTATTTCGGTACTCCACAGTAGTTCCTTGGTGGCCCAATGCTTCTTTGGCTCTATTTTTTTTTTAAAGGCACCTTAGAGACTCTGATTGAGGGTTGGTTTGGCCCCTCATTGTGACATTTGGCAACCCCAAGTTAGGTTTAGTATCTTCTTTTCAAGATAGCACATTTAGGTACACTTTTAGGACACTTAAATACACCTTTGGTCACTTAGACACATCCTAGGATAGTTAGGCACTTTTTTGGTCACCTTGGGTCACTTAGGCACTTTTCCTGATCACCCTAGGTCACTTAGGCACTTTTCTGGTCACTCAAGCCCACTTAGGTTCACTCGTGCCCATCTAGGTACACCTAGCAAATTTAGGAATATTCTAGACCACTTAGGTCACCCATTGACTCACTTGTTTTTTGTATGGCTTGTATGGTTGTATAGCCTGCATGATTTGTATGGCTTGCGTGGCTTTCTGTTATTTATTTATTTATTATTTTTGTTTTATTTTATTTTATGTTATTATATTATAAGGTTTCTAACTCATATTTCTTGGATTTTTGCATGAGATTTTTCAACAAGGAGATCTCCACACACATGGCTGTCATATGGATATAAAAAAGAACAGAAAAAAAAAAAAGGAAAGGTGGATTGGCAAGCAAAATATATTTTTTTGGAGGGAAAATGGGGTCAACTTGGTTGCATACGTATGGAAGGAAGGGATTCTACATCAGGCAGAGAGGAAACTTTCAACCATGCAGTACACACCATTCGGGGGGAATGTTTTCAAAAAGGCAACTATTGAGATTTCTTCCCAATAGATGGAAATGAGAGGGTTACAAATTAAAAAGAGGAAAAATACACAGAAAGCAAAAAGGAAAGAAAGGGAATGGGACTTAAAGAAAGGGAAGGGGACTTTCTTTCAGCAAATTGGGTTTCGAAGGCTGATATATGTATAAAAGGGGGACGACACACCAGGGAGGTTTTTGGAGGGGGCGGAAAGACTTTTTCATTGATTTCCTGAGGAGAAGAAAAATGGGCGTTCAATATATCCCTTTGTCGTTTCCTATAAAAAAAAAAAGGGTGTTCACTGGTTTTTTTTTTTGGAAGATTTTGGAGAGGAACGATAGCTTGAAGCCAAACAATTGGAGTGGAGATTACCCAGACATTTTTCCTGTTATATTCTGTATTCTCACTTACATTCAATTCCTCATCATTCTCTGGCTGTTTTTTCTTTGGCATTTATGTGGGCTGATTGGAGTGGACATCAAGGGCCACTTATTTGTTTTGCTGAATATGATTGCTTATAAACCTGCCCTGTTTTGGTTCCATCTTTTAGTTTCTTTGATTCTTCTTGTACATAGCTGAGGCAGGGATTTATTTCTAAGCTTGAAAGTTTGGGGAATCATGGTATAGTTTTATTTAAATTCGTCATGACGTGTTCTGTTGTTCCAAGCCCATTGGCAAATGATGAGATATGGCTTGTCTAGAATACCCACTCTTTACTGCCTTTTCTATGTTCCTCTTGAATTTTATTTTTCCCATTTTTGGGTCTGTTCATGAGTGTTCCAGTGGGGTTCTTCCCTTTATCTGTTAGTGTGTCCTTTGCCTTGGAGCCTTGTGCAGATTGTAAGCCTTAAACAAATCGATCAAACTCACCTCTGGATAGCAATAAGTATATGAATCCTCAGTCAGGTGAGGCTCAGGTCGAGCAAGACAGTAGGGTTGATGAAAGGAAATGGATTGTCAACGAAGATAGAGTGACAGGATGGCTTTAGACACTACTATGTGCAGTAGTTGATGTAGACACTGCTAAGAATGATGGAAGGATCAACTGGGGTAATGAAGCAGTTGCAAGCATTATGGTATATTCTGAACTCCAAATTCCAGCGAAAATAATCAGAACTTGCAAGCTGGAACTATTTCCAGAGACATGCAATGGACATCAAGGAAGCAACACTAATTGAAGTCAAAATGTCTGGGAATAATGCTTTGGTGGAGAATTTGTAGGAAGAACCTGTAATGGAGAGAGTCTCTAAAAATAAGCCATTGTTTATGGCAACAAGGTTGTTGTGGGAAATGTTGTTTTAGTGGAAGTTGGTGGATCAAGCATGAATGCTAAACCTTCTAAGAAGTGATCGAGTGAATTTATTGGAATTTCTTCAACGTTGCCGCTCAATGAGATGGTCGCACTACTGCAGAATGCACGACTCAATATATGGCTGAGAGGTTGCCATCTAGGGTCTATGATGCTGAAAGCATGAGGCCAGATTACTTCTACAAGACTGGATGCTGGCAGAAGAAAGAGACCTAGGGTGTCAATGGAAGAAGTGAAGGGAATGCTGATCTCTTTCATGACTTTGTTCATGACATGGCACTTGAATTTCCTTTTGAATTGGATAGATCCCAAAAAGAGGCAATCTAACGTCTTAAAAATGAGGATTCTGTTTCAGTCAACTCCTTAGGTCTACACCATTAAAGCACCACTCAGCTTCAGCCCTCCAGTTACGACAAATCTGGACTACTTCCTCACTACCACCGGTACCAAACCATGTGTATGAAAAGGCAAAAGCATAGCTTCATCCCCATGTGTGGCAGCTATCAAGTTGGTGGTAATTCACAGACAAGTCAACAAGGACAGTAGCAAACAAGGCTCCAGAACAGTGAGAACTAGGAGTAAGAGGATCAATATCTTGTGCAACAGGTGAAGTGCAGTTCAAATGTCATATCCATTCTGATTGGACATAGAAAGAGGGCTCTTTCCAGGTGGGAATTTTGCTGGTATGGAGAGGAAGGAAAATCATGATTTAAAGTCGTCCCATTGATTTAGATTAGTGGTTGACAGTTTCTTCTTCAAATGGTGAAATTCAATAGAGAAGGAGCTCTAAGACACTAAATTGCCAAAGTGCTCGGTGAAGGTTACGCTCTATGTCTGCCTGGTATTGGGACACCCAGTTGCAGCTTCTACACACTGGTATCGATCGAAGGGCCTGATGCACCATTTGTTCGCTCTTGAGGTAAGTCCTGAGAAGGCTCTGAATCCTACTAGTTCTTTGATTATACAACCCTGGGTTGAAAAAGAGAGACATGACGAATTATTGCACACTGCCCTCGAACAAGAACCTATTGAAGAGGTCATTCTCGAGTTCAAGTCCAGATGAGGATTTGCAGGTATAGTGCCTGATAGTTGTTTGTGGCTAGGACTGAGAAAAGTGAAGAATGAGTCATTGCATAATTGCAGTAGGGAACCTTCCATGGAGCAGATTCGATGCTTAGAGAATAGACATAGCAAAGAGCCACCTGCCAGGCCAAGATGGAACCTGTCCTTCAACTTGATTCTGTTCAGCACTGAAAGAGATGATTGATTCTGATAAACTATTGAATTTACCTGGTAAAAACCCCGTGCTCATCATTGAAACTCAAAGACACTATTCCTAACGGCAAGATTGCACTAGAAACTCCATCTCAAGAACCTTCAAACAACCACTTCGAAAAGAGCAGTGAAGCAAGCCACTAAAAAAGAAAGAGGTTTTGGTCCAAAATTTTCAAGGTGTTTGAGGCGGTGGTCTGGAAAAGAAGGCACAGGCTGGCGGCGTTTGAGAGAGGGAGTGGGTGCTTTAAAAGGAATTTTCAGTCTATGTTGGAAAGGAGTGTCCTAAGAGAGGGTTGTGTTTTAGCTTATTGCCACGGATTCATGACCCCCAGTGTAGAGGGTTATTAATATCCTGCAAGAAAACTGTGGGAGGGGGGGATGAGATAGAAGAGGAAAAGGACATGGAGGGGGAGCAGAAAGACTTTTTCATTGATTTTGCGAGGAGGAGAAGAACTCGTGTTTAGGATTTTTGGAGGGTTTTTGGAGAGGAAGGACAGCTAGAAGCCCAGCAAATACTGTTGGAAGTGAAGTGTTCCTAGTTGGATCCTGTTCAGAAGTTGGTTTCTGGTGGTTGTGATAGCACTGTGAAGGTGTGGCCCCTAATGACCCAACAATGAACAGGGTAGTGCTGCTAGCAAGAATGCTTCTGGAAGCTTGGGAAGAGAAAATGATTACCCAAAGTATGACATGCAGGCTGTAAATTCAAGAAACATAGCACCAGAATGCCAATGAGTATGGATATGTTTCAGCTCCTCTTCCATATCCTATCAACAAAGTCACACCTTCAGATCACCAACAGCTTTCCACATGGAAGGAATCCGAATTTTCACCCCACTTATGCGTGGTCTGCATGGCCACCCTTCCAGAAGTTTTAGGACATCTAAGGTTGCCAAGCTGTTGGAGTACGATTTTAAGGAGACCAATTGCCATTCACCAAGCAGTTTCATATAAATGTTCAAGGCAAAATAAGTCTAAAATCCAATTCAACTGGCCATTCGGTCCGAGAATAACAGAGGGAATTGACAAACAAGCACAACCACGGAGTAGGTTCAATTGGGGCACCCGATTGAGCTTAATAAAAGAACCGTAACAGGGGGATGGGTCGAACAGCCACACTGTGGAGGATAATGAATTATCCTCTTTGCCTGATGACTTGCATCTGTGGAAAAGCCATAAAATACAGTCGTTACAGATAGACGTAGAGCGCTCGGGATTCAAAGGAACCATCCAGAACGTGCAATGAACCAAAGGAGAATATGCCCAGACTTTTAATCACTTTGTCTCGTGGTGCAAAGGCCACAAGATTCTCACCCTTGATTTCCTCCACCTGGATGATTCCTCCACACCATTTATCTTGGCCTTAAATAATGACTGTAGGAAAACTCAGTTTGGCACATGGGGATAATTGGTTCTGAAATAGTGGATCCGCTCAAGCAAGTTTTATGGGGAATTTTGGATGTAAGAGCAGCACATAGAATCACCGCCAAAGGCACTCTTACTTGCAAACTATTAATGCCTTTCATGACTAGTATCAATAATGTAATGGTTTGAAAATAACTATCTTAAATTGTTAAGACATGATAATCTTGATAAGAACTATTACTTGTTCTCTTTGAATGTAATTGATTAAGAATAATGAAATGAAAGTTTAATATTCATCAACAATATAGGTATGTCGAATGCACCTCGGTAGCAATTCAAGGCCTTCGATCATTCTCGAAACTGTATCCTAGACATAGAAGGGAAGAGATAGAAGCATGTATTACTAAAGCAATAAACTTCATTGAGAACATACAACAACTTGATGGTTCATGGTTTGTTTTTTAACTTCTAGTAAATAATAGATTCTACTTATAGTAGGGTTCCTTGGAAAAGTTGAATAAACTCATAACAAGATAAATTTTTTCAAAAGTATAATAAACTAGTAATTTTTTTGAATTGTGCTAGTAAATTTGCATCTTTGCACTTATTAGTAACTAAAAATAATTATCTCTACTTAGAAACCATATATCTTATAATATTTGAAGTGTTGAATTAGGTACAGGTCATGGGGAGTTTGCGACACCTATAGAACATGGTTTGGAGTAAAGGGGTTGTTAGCTGGTGGTAAAACCTATCAAAATTGCTCTAGCATTAGAAGAACTTGTGATTTCCTACTATCCAAACAACTTCATTCAAGTGGTTGGGGAGAGAGTTATCGTTCATGCAAAGACAAGGTATTCTTATTAGTGAAAATCAATTAAGCATCTTTGAAACAATTTGTTTCTTTGTTTTCTAATAGAAGATTGAGCCAAGGATATAAAATTAAATCATCATATTAAAGGAAAATCTAATCAATATTAAAGCTCTAATTCAATGGTCATACTTTAGGTTGGATTTCTATGATCATTTCTAAGTTGCTAACATAAAAAAATTTGATCCATAGATACTCATAAAAGTTTCTAATTCCTCAATGAAACTTGAGAATGTGTAAAAAATTTAAAATTCTATTATTAAAATTTGTTGGATTCATTTTGTCTTATGATAGTAAACATTTCTCTAATGTGTGAGGGCAGGTATGCACAAACCTTGAAGAGAACAAATCACATTTAGTGAGCACTAGATGGGCTATGTTGGCTCTCATAGAAGCTGGACAGGTAGGTCAAGTATGTGTCGAAAGTTTTATCTTTAAAATTATAAAGATAGATTAATTAATATTATAATTTAGATAATAAGGTTAAGACAATAACTAAATAGATATTTTTATCAAGTTATTTTTAACATCTAAACTAAATAGGCGAAAAAGGGACCCAACCCCATTGCATTGTGCAACAAAGCTTCTAATTAATTCACAAATGGAAGATGGAGACTTCCCACAACAGGTAAATGTATATAAGATTTGAATTGGTAATATTTTATCTTGAAAATGTATATATTAGGGATGACATGCTTAGTGAAGTTGATGTCATTTTTTTTCTTTATAGGACATCATTAGAGTGTTCAACAATAACTGTATGATCAGTTATTCTGCCTACAAAAATATATTTCCCATATGGGCTCTTGCAGAATCCTATAGAAATATCTTTCCCATATGGGCTCTTGCAAAATATCTTAATCATGTAATACTACTTTCTAGAAGCCACTCATTGTAAATTAGAAAACCATTGTGCATATGCTTGATGTACAAAAGACTAAAAGAATCAAGTTCAAGGTTTTTATATATTGAAGCTTCCTTGATAATTGAAAGTGGAAAAGGTGAATTCAATCTACCTACCTATAAATATATATGTAATCAAATTCCCAATATAAAAAATAATAAATATGATGGGAATAAGATTTGGCTTTTGATTGGAAATTCCCAAATCTTTTGAAGTTGTATCAAGCTTTTTTTTTTTTAAACACTTTATTGGATCATACAAAAGAAATCTCCTTTCTCACAAAGTAAATACATTGTATAGTCTTCAACAACAAAGAAACAGTTAGAATAGAGCCTTTAAAAGCATGACATGACATAATGGAATATAGTTTCATTAATAAATTTGTTTATTTATGATTTTGATTCCCTTTTTTTATCCTTTTTATATTAAATGTTATATGAGTATTCACGCCCTTATATCTTGCTACATGATTTGGGTGTGTTAGGAGTTGCATAGAACATTTGAGTCATAAGTTCCTTGCAAGGTGATAAATGGTTCACACTCAATTCATAAATTTGGCCAATCCA
Organism: Vitis riparia; assembly: GCF_004353265.1. Taxonomy (NCBI): domain Eukaryota; kingdom Viridiplantae; phylum Streptophyta; class Magnoliopsida; order Vitales; family Vitaceae; genus Vitis; species Vitis riparia. Next base: position 5,455,940 of record NC_048440.1, read on the forward strand.
TGAAAGACTATAGTACACTACCTCCTAATTAAAAGAATGACTTATTTTTATTATCAAGATGGTTTCTCATGGCAAGTGCACTAATGTTTATGGTTACATATTGGATAGGACGCACATGAAAAACACGGATCCACACTACCATATTAGATGAATTCTCAACCTTGAGAAAATATTGAGTTAATACAAAGGTCACTAATGGCTTTGATCAGGATGATCTTCCCAAATTCATTTTGGTCAATACCTATGGAAGATTTTTGACCCTTTTGAGACAAAACTAATCTTATAGAAAATTTTCCTTTTTTTTGCCTTTTGAACTCTCATTCTTAGGAATTTTAGGACCAAACCCTACTGAATGTACCTTTCCAAAAGCAGCAGCATTTAAGTCAGCGTTCTCCGCAAGGTCTTCATTGTTCACTGGTAATTCATAGGTAGGATCCGTAAAAGCAGAGCCATGGAACCTCACAGATGAGAAATCAAGAACTTCATGATGCGACTCATGGTAGCTTAGCTTTAAAGGCGTATCAACAAAATTTATACCTTAGATACTATTACTAAAGTAGCCAAGCTACTATAGCATAGTGGTTCTAGGATCGTTCACTGGGAAGGGTTTTCGCAAACACAAGTGATATTCAAATTAGGAAAATAGGTGATTTTCTTATGGATGTTAGCTTTAAAAGAAAATGCAAATGGTTTAGAAAGATTTAAACTAATTTAAGCTAACATTAAAGACTAAAAAGAAAGGGTGTAAAAACAAGTTTCTCAAAGATAGGATAGCTATGCTCCGGCTCTTATGCAAATTGGAAATCTCAGGATAGGCTCCTCGCGTTGGGGTTGCAACTATGGTGATGCTTGCTTCCCGAACCGGTATGGATTTAGCAAATCAAGTTTTAATCCTTTAAAATGGCAAAACAGATGGTAGTGAATTTCATCAATGGTTATTCACCTTAGACTTCCTTTGAATGGCTCGTAAGAGATAACTAATGGTCTAAAGCCAAAAGCTTACCAAATATTGGCAACTCAAAGTCATTCCAAGTGATAAACTCACCTTTCAATGGCCATTGAAATTGGTTCTAATGGATTAATGCAAAACTTGGAATTGAAAACCTCACCTTCCAATAGCTCGTAGGAGATAACTAATGGATAGAAATCCAAAAGCTTATCAAGTATTGGCCGTTGGAAGTTGTCCAATGGAAATAAAAACTAAACTTTGCATTAATGAACTATTAATGAAAAACGACTACCTTACCTTCCGGGTGCAAGAAATTTCCATGGGAATGCATCCAAGCCATCACATAACATCCATACTTTGAGAAACTTAAAAGGTTAGCCTCTCATCCTTGGGGATTTCATCCACCAAGGATGTTTGGCTACTAAGAAAATAAGAAAGAGAAGAGAAAAGAAGAAACAGAGCAAGGCTCTGTGGTATATTTCAATATATATGGGTATATTACATAAATTTCTCCATATGTTTCAACGGATGCAAAGGAGTATATATAGAGAAGCTTTTCCATCCTTCCTAGCTAAGAAATCTTATGATTGGTGGATTACAAGGAGAAGAATGGAAATTTATACAAAAATATCTAAAAGAAAAGATCTCGTGTGGAGTCGGCAAAACAGGGGAAGGGGTGTGCGAAATTCGCACACCTGATCAGGAGGTATGCGAAATTCGCATACCATTCAGAAGGTATGCGAAATTTTCGCATACCTGGAGCAGTTTTCTTCCGAAGGTCATAACTTCCTCGTTTCAGCTCCAAATCGTGCACGGTTTGAAGCGTTAGATTCTTGACTTCTTGAGCTTTGAAACGGTATATAGCATGTAGAAAATGACTTCGGGAAGTGCTCCAAAAGTGCCAAAGAAGACTGCAGCTGCTGTCCTCTGTTTTCCTCCTTGTTTCTCTTTGCTTTTCTTTTGCTTTTCTTTGCTTCTCTTTGCTTCTCTTTTGCTTTTCTTTGCTTCTCTTTTTTGGTTGGCTTGTCTAAGTAGCTCCTCCATCATTTGGCATGCTTGAATTGATTCATAAGCTGATATAAACATGTAAACTTGCCACAAAATGGTTAAAACCAATTACTAAGGACCTTAATGAATTAATTGGGTTAAATGAATATGATTACTACACAAAGGTGCTTAAAACCATTATAATTAGGTCTACAAAATAGCACTTTTTGGTAGTAATCACTTCACCAACTGGAAAGGCAAGAATTGAGTCATTTTCTGTGTATTACAGCAAAATACTTCACTTTTACCCAGCATTGACATGCAACATAAAGAATTGCTTATTTCATCATGAAAAACAGCAGGTGACAAAATATCTCTCTCTCTTGCTTTGAGAAATACTAGCATTTCATTCCCTTTAGCAACTTCATAATACTGTGTCAGACAGAGGATGGTGGCCTTTCAAGTAATCAAGTTTCCATTGATATAGGATCTATAGGGCTCAAGTGAGCTCAGTTTAATTTAGTGTGGCACCCATTGACAGCAAACCCATCTCAATTTGCAACTTAGCTTTGATCACCAAGGGTTTCTCTTCTCCTACTTCCATTGTTGATCACAACTGATGCATGTTCACCAAAAAGAGCACTTGGAGTAGAGGACAAAGTATTGGATGTTGAGCTGTCCATGAAAACAACATAAAAGGTCACGGAAAATTGCTTGCTTGCCCCTAGAAATAATGTGGGTATTGAGCATTCAAGATCAGTTTTTTGGTTGTTGTAAAGAGGTTTCTAAATTGATCTCAGTATTCCCTGGCAAATGAAATGGGCTAGTTCCTCTTTTCCGTGAGAAGAGACACTAGGAGTTGAATGCTGAACTAAAGGAGATTGTTTTGTGTAATGAAACCATATGCTACCTGGGCATCATGTTTGTGTTTGTACACAACCTGCCCTACCTTTGTTTAAAATCCAAAAATCTAGTATCTCAATTCTATGTATAGCAGCAATGGTGAAGCTAGAAGCATCATGATCACTGGCATCAAAATTATGAGGGATGAATTGCTGCAGCGATGCAATCTTGTTGACCTACTTCCCTTAATATCTTACCACCCTCTATAACAAACATCTTGGAAAAATTAAAATGCTGCTTTGGAAGCCGAGATCACAATTCTCAATTTCTCCTGATTGGTGCGTTGCATAGCAGAAAGAAGGAGATATACTGGTTTGAATTTCAACTGATCCAACCTCAGTCGAATGGATTATGAGGAACAAGAATCTGGTAGCTCTGGAACCTTATATGATCATCACCTTTTCACAATTAGATTTCTCTGCAAAAGTTGTATCCAACCACAAATAAATAAACAAGGCGGGGATGGGAGTGTACAGTAGCGAGTAATGATGCGCTATCATGGGAACAAGGTTAGCTCACGATAATAAGTATGAAATATCACATAAATCATGACAACAAGGCAAGATCAATCATCATTCAATTAGTAGAGCAATCATGATCAATTAATCAAAGGAGAATATCATGTATGTTGGCCCCACCAATGCCCAATTTATTTTCATGAATTAATTTTATAAAATTCCATTTTCCTAATGTTCATGGGAAAGGATCACAGGAATCTGGATGAATTTCATTATGTTTGGAATTATAGAATTTATTCATGCTTATTAAAATCAAGAAAATTGAAAAAAAAATAAAAAAAAAATCAACAAAAATAAAGAAAGATGCTTGCCAAAAGAAAAATGGCAGCATAAGATTTATTAAAATTTGAATTTTTTATATCCTAAAGATACCTAATGAAGTGATTTTGAAATAGATTAAACTCTGGATGAAGAAAAGAAAATTAAGTTTTAAAACAAGCACCTAAAAGGAAGGGGAGCCTGAATTCCCATATAGTTGTAATAGCTTACCTGTCAATTTTTCTTTTGACCTGTAATAAGTGTCTGATGGATTGTCCTAGAGATGTGGTCTGCACCTGAATTTTTCCTGAAATGCTATAATGCCACTAATTTCCATGCAGTAGTCATGTGAACAGCTTACCATTCATGTAGACTCCAGAATAGCAAATGCAAATTCAGTGAAGGAGTTCAAATCATTGGGACCTTTAGATGGCAAGGATAAGTATGTTTTGTCAAGGTTTCCAGGCAGGGATCACATACCTCATTTACTTCCTTGTCACCATCCTTTTTCTGCATTGAATTTGGTGAATCCCATGACAACATCTGGCAAATCCCACTTAGCTTGCTATGTTTGCCAATGTATTTAAGAACCTCATCGATAATAGCTTTTCTTTTTCTTGATCTTTGGCAGCCCATTTTAAGTATTCTTGCAGTTTAATCATCGGAGAGCTTCCTAAGAAACTTTTGGCCTTCACAGATCATACAAAGCTCCATAGGTAGATAACATGGTTCACTCATACCAATCAGCAAACATGGCAAGCTCCTGAGCTGTATATCATAGCCATAGTGGCCCTTAAAGTAATTCACCAGTCTCAGAATCTTCCCATCCCTGTCATCAAACCAAAGGTTTTCTGTAGTTTCCTCATCATGTCAGCAAAAGCCAGTACAATTCCACCAGGATCGATCTCTCAGAGTTTTTCGACCATCTTGGTGTAGGCAGTTTCATGGTGCTTCTCATCTGAGGCAATTGTGCCAGATATTTGAGCCAACCTTATATCCCCATGCTCCTTGGCAAGCGGGGCAGTGTTGTATACCATTGCCCTACTAGTTGATCAGCTTGGATATTCTTGGCCAGAGATACTATTGAATGGACTCTAGCATAAGGTAATTCATTGGCAATGCATTCAGGTTCACTACTAGTGCTTCTGGGAGACTTACTAATCCATTCTATTGGGCAGTGGTTTTGCTAATGCCTTATTCCATTTGCTCAATTTAAAGGATACCATGCTAGTCAATATCATTCCCAATCAATTTGTGTTTTGTAGAGCAGTATATCTTGCACATAGTGAGCATCTGGGAAATAATTTCCAGATTAGGATAGAGTTGTTGGACCTTAATTGCAATCTTCCGATCTCCCACAAAATCCTTGTTTTGCATCTTCTTTTCAGCGATCCTCATCATGTTTTTCAAATGTGAGTAGGGGGTGCTCTTGGAATACGATCTTGTACTTGGTTTTTTGCTATAAACCAAGGAAAGTGTATTTCCACTACTACTGCTCTCACTGCTGCCATTGCTGAGAGAGACTTCTATATTCTATCCCCCATCAACTCCAAAAGATTCTTGCTCACATAACTGTAGCTTCTGAAGGTTCATGCCTACTCAAATGTATTTGTCAGAAGGGAACTGAGTATATGTCCAGATGGTTCATGATAACCCGACTCTTGGTAGCTTGGCATGTAAAGGTATCAACAAAAATTATACCTAAGGTCCTTACACTAAAGTAGCAAAGCTACTATAGCATAGTGGCTCTAGGATCGAACACTGGGAAGGGTTTTTACTTTAACTGGTGAAGTTCGGAGGATGGAGTGAACTTTTCTTAATAAAAATTAGGTTAAGATGAAAACATAAAAAGATGAAGCTGTTGTAAACTAAACTAACATGAAAATAGGTTAAAAGATGGAAAAAGAAGTTTCTCAAAGCTTTGGATAGCCATGCTTAACTCATGTGTAAAAATGGAGATTTTGGACTTTCACCTCGAGTTGGGGAAGCAACTAAGGTGATGCTTACTTCCCGAACCGGTATGAGTTTAACAACTGAGTTTTAGTCCTTGAAAACTTACAAAAAGGGTAGCTGAACCTCATAACTGTTCTTTTATTGGTATAGGTCATCTCCTCGATTGCAATACAATGGCTCGTAGGAGATAACTAATGAACGTTAGTGGATCTAACAATAAGAATCCACTGAGACCAAAAGGTTATCAAGTATTGGCCATTCAAAGCAAGTCAGAGGGATTAAAACTTTACTTTGAATGAAAACATTTATGACGCTCAGCTACTTACATTTATGGCTTGGAAATCTCCATCCTGACACGGGAGCTTCACATGGCATCCATTACTTCAAGAAACTAAAAGGTTTTAGCCTCTCATCCTTGGGGATTTCATCCTCCAAGGATGTTTGGCTACTAAGAAAATGAGAAAGAAAAGAGAAAAGAAGCGTATGAACAAAAGTGCTCTTATAACTTATAAAGTTACAGTTACAAGATGATCTGTCTGAGGCTCTTCACCTCTATTTAAAGACAATAAAAAGCTAAATTACAAGAGCTATTACAAAACAACCTTTTCATTGGTTGATTACAAGGGTAAAATAGGTATTTACAAAGCTAAAAGTCAAGAAAAATATCTTGGAGAACCGGTAGTGGAATATCATTAACAACGTCTCAAAACAGGGGATTTCAAAGGCATTTCACAAGGGGGAAGATGAAAGGTCCAAATTTCGCAAGGTGAAAAGCCACCTTGCGAAATTTCGCAAGGTGGTTTCTTCATGGTGCGAAATGGCCAAATTTCGCACCATGAGGAAAATCCCCTTGCGAAATTTTGGCAAGGTGAAATTCACCTTGCGAAATTGGTCATTTGGCAAGTGAATTGCCTCCTTGCGAAATGGTGTTCCCATTGCTTGTGCTCGCGTTTCCACTTGAAATTCAAGCCTGTAAACGTCCAAAATCCTTGCTTAACTCGCCCAAGTAGCTCCTCCATCAATTGGCATGCTTGAATTGGTTCATAAGCTGATGAAAAACATGTAAACTTGCCACTAAAAATGGTTAGAACTAATTACTAAGGAGCTTAATGAATTAATTAGGTTAAATGAATATGATTACTACTCAAAGGTGCTTAAAACCCTTATAATTAGGTCTACAAAATAGCACTTTTTGGTAGTAATCACACCCCCAACCGACTCATTGCTAGTCCCTTAGCAATGGAGGAGATAAAAACTAAGCAAACATAATAATATACATAAAAGAGGTCATGCAAATCACTCCAAAAAATAATTGAGTGGCATGACTGATATCAAAACACATCTCACATGGTGAACTAAAGATATGAAGATTCAAAATGCAATAGGAGTTGTCAAGCTAAAACTTAAACAAAAAGTACAAAGAGTGGAGATTATGCAATTAAGTATCAAAAGAATCTCTACTCTCAAGGTTCGGATCAAACTCTTCCATAATGAGCTAAGTGTTAATGAGATTAGCTTCGGATATAGTATGTACAACTATCCTCTCCCCCAACCTAAGCTTTTCTCGAACTTGGCAAAATTAACCAACTCTTAATAGGTTAGGAACGCACCTTCTCATTCACAATTCTTTTTACTCACTAAACTTAACCAATTCACCTATGTAGCAAGCAGAGGATCAATGACTCCCAACCAATCAAGGTTTAGGCATCGGGTTTTAAAGGCTTTCGCCACCCCTTCGATCATGCTTAGGTTTAAGGAAAGAATAGAAGTTTTTTTTTTTTTTTTTTTTTTTTTTTTTTTTTTTTTTAAGACTCATTGGTCTTTTTGAGGTGTCCCAACACTATTAAAAAGAGGTTAAGTAATGAACCAAGTCAAAATTTTCCTAAGCTTAGAGGGTGAGAAAGTTTTACATCATATATCCGGGATCTAATGTGCACGGTGTGTGTAAAGCTTGAAATGGAAGAAATAAGTTCGAAATCAAAGAGGGCTTCAATAGATTATCAACTTTGAAAGCATAAAACAAACTCTAAGACTTAAGTAATTAAGTTAAAACTCGACTTATCCTATTTTATTTTGAGAAATTATCTTTAACAACCATAGAGAATGAAACAAAAAATTTTGAAAAAGGTCAAAAACTACTAAATCAACAAAATAACTAACTAAAATAGGAAATACTTACTTCCTCAACTCTCCCCCAACCGAGATGAACATTGTCCCCAATGTTTCTATCGAAAAAGAGAGGAAGGAATGATATACCTTATGGTGATGTGGTATTCAAGGCGTGTGAGTGCATCCACATGATTTAAAAACCATAAGAAACGTGAGAGATGAAATAAGATACAAAAAATGATGCTTATATAAACTAAGAGAGTTGAGTACAAGATATAAGCATGAGGTACATACAATCTCAGAATATAAAACATGTATCATATACAAAAAACATATACAAAATGGAGATAGAAATATCCAATCATGGATGTGGCTCTTGAGGTGGAGGAGGTGATATGCCCAGGTGATGGTGGATCTGAGAGAGCACGGCGGAGTGCTGGTCCAGGATAGCGGTATGCTGAGCCTGAATAGCTGTATGCTGAGCCTGATGTGTCTGTATGGTATCCATTTGTCGTCTGATGGCCTGCATCTCACGGACTAAGGTGGCCTGAGAGGCGCTCAATGAGTGAAAGGACGACATGAGAGCTCTGAACTCTGTAGCGGAGACAGTGATGGATGGCCCGGCTGAAGACTCAGCATAGGTGGAGCAGGAGTGACTGGTGGTGCGGGAGTATCAGTAGTGCAAGTCACTGGAGCAGGTACTGAAGAAGAAGGCTCTGTGGTATGTGGGTCCTGCTCTGGTGATGTCTGTACTGTAGGTGCTGAGGCTGTTGGAGAATTTGGAGGCGCGGGAGCTAATGGTCTAGGGATACCTGGTCCATGGGTGAGCGGTCTAAGAAATGGGTCCAACTCTCACTGGTAAAGAGCTCTCGACAATGATGACGACGCTCTAGGTGGGGCTGAGAAGGGTATCCCATATCCTCTAAGACCTGAGAGATCAGCCTCGGAAATAAGAGTGGAATAGTACCAGCTCTGCGTAGGCGCTTCCTATGCACCTTCTCCTCAAAATAGGTAAGAGCAGCCATGACTAGATGGTGGGGTCCAAAGTAGAATCCCTCAGAGATGCGGTAAAGCGCATCTAGGATAGCACCTCTCCTCTGACGACATGCTGGAGTGGAAAAAGATTGGTGCGGAGCACCAAATCTATAAGTAACATCGTGGAGGAAGCTCCCTCCTCAAAATGGTCCTACCAGTGACTCTACCTCCTGATAAGGTAGACACCATGTCGGGCTCTGAATACTGAGACCAATGCCGGAAGGAACCAAGGTCCTCAGGGATAGGCGGAAAATGCATAGGGCGGCTATATCTCGGGCCTCTAAAATACCATGCTGGCCATCAATCAAAAAATGAATGGCTATGGGGTCCTGGACGCCTCTAGTAGTCATAGTCTGGTAGAAATCTAAGACTACCCTAGGGTAATAGAAGGACCTAGGAGTCATAAATGGCTCGATGTGGTACCTCTGCAGAAGGCGGTATGATCCTCTAGCTCTGGTAATAGGCGGAGAGTCTCATGCTCATACAGATCTCATCGTGAAATGGCCTATCTCTGATATCCGTGTTGCCTGGAGGGGTGGCCCTGCTATCATAGGCCGCTTGAGGACCTCTGCTAGGTGTGAAGAGCCTGGGATAGTAGATGCTGGAGGTGATGGAGGGGCTCTGGAGGACTCGCCTGGTCTGAAATCCTAGTCCTCTTAGGTGGAGGACTGCTCAAGGGGGTGGCACTGGTGCCCTGGAAGACCCAGATGATCGTTTGGTCCCGTACCCATGCTGAGTAGAGGGAACTGGGGTCTGGGCAAGCTGAGATGGTGTAGAACGACCACCTCTCTGTGAGTGGGCCCCACGCTGACTAGCTGAAGAGGATGCCCCCCGTGCCCGTGCCATGGTATAAATACTGAAATAAGACTGAAAAGCATGAAAATAGAGCATCCCAGGGGTAAAGTGTCAAAAATACAGTTGAAATGGTAACTAGTGCAAAATTTGCAAGGCATGAATAGTGGTTGCTAAATTTGGCAACGGCACTATTCACGCAGCACTATTCACAGGCACTATTCATCTTCTTCTCCAATGCTTACTTTGAATTTGAGTTTTCATTTTTAACGGTTTAAAATTCAGAAAAATGGTATGGTTTTAATGGAAACATGATTCTAAATGCAATGGAGTAAGTTTGGGAGCCTAAAACACATTGCAAGATAGAGATTTTTGCAAAAATGGTGGCCGGCCATGTGGGTCTTTGATTTGAAAAAAAAATGGATTTTTGAAATGGTTTTAACGGATGAAAATGCATGTTTATGGTTCCTAAAACATAGAAATGACATAAACAAGCAATTTAAGGAGCCAAAAATGGAGAAAAATGAAAAATTACTCACCTTGGAACAATGAAGCACGCGGCCTAGAGAGGAAATGCAAGGGGAATAGTGTTTTATGCATGAAAAATGAAGTTGAGAAGGCTTTAAAAAGGGTTTTTGGCCATGAAATTTTTTTTTGAAAATTTGTCTAAGTACGGGGATGAACTGAGGAGTGTTAAAACTACAAAATTGAAGTTTGAAAATGAATTTAAAAAGAATCAAATCCTTGGTAAGCATGAAGAAAAAATTTCGCAAGGTGAAAATTCACCTTGCCAAATTTTCGCACTGGCTACTCCCCTTAAAAACCAATCCCGAGAGGTTGCATTTTGATATTTGCTTTGAAAACAATTTCGCAAGGTGAAAAATGACTTGCGAAAATTTTCGCACTGGTTACTCCTTGCGAAAGTGCAATCCCGAGAGGTTGTAAATTGCATCTTGCCAAAATGTGCATTTCGCAAGGTGAAATTCACCTTGCCAAATTTTCGCAACTCACTTTTTGAGTTGCGAAATGGGCTTTTAAGCTTGGACTTAGATATATTTCTCCCCTATTTCATCTTTCTCTCCACATTTGTGAGCTTGTGAGCTTTCGTACCTGCTATTGGACATCAAAGCTCCATTAAAAACATAAAAAATCAAAATCAAAACTAAGAAACCTAAACAAAATATGTGCAAAAGTATTAAAAATGCAAAGTAAACAAGAATGTAATACTAAAATTAAAACAAAAAGAGATGAGCACTTAGCTTTTCATGCTAAGCTCATCAACTTACCACACTTTCTCAAGGATGTGATGGGTCATGGAGGATGAGTACCTCCTTGTCACGGGAAAATGGCTCGATGTAGGGCTTGAGTCTTTGCCCATTTACCTTGAAGGTCTTTGCACTTTTTGAGTTGAGTAACTCAATTACTCCATGTGAGTGCACTTGGTGGATGACAAAAGGCCCTACCCACCTTGATTTGAGCTTTCCCGGAAATAGGTGAAGCTTAGAGTCATATAGCAAGACTCTTTGTCCCTTGAAAAATTCTTTCTTGGTCACCAACTGATCATGCCATCTCTTTAGCTTTTCCTTAGCTATTTTTGAGTTGAGATAGGCATCATTTCTCAATTCCTCAAGCTCATTCAAATCCAAACTCCTCTTTAGCCCAGCCTTAGTTAAATCCATGTTGAGCTTTTTAATGGCCCACCATGCCTTGAACTCAATCTCAACGGGAAGATGGCAAGCTTTGCCATAAACAAGACGGTACGGTGACATCCCAAGGATAGTCTTATAAGCCGTCCTATACGCCCATAGGGAATCAAGGAGCTTAACAGACCAATCTTTCCTATTGGTGTTCACCACCTTCATCAAGATGTTCTTAATTTCCCGGTTGGCTAGCTCTACTTGGCCACTCGTCTGAGGATGATAAGGTGTAGCTACCTTATGCTTAATTCCGTACTTGGCCAAAAGAGCTTCAAAGGGCTTGTTGCAAAAGTGAGTGCCTCCATCACTGATGATTGCTTTAGGCACTCCAAACCTCGAGAAGATGTTTTCTTTTAGGAACTTGAGAACCACTTTGTGATCATTGGTTCTACAGGGTATAGCTTCAACCCACTTTGAAACATAATCAACTCCTACCAAGATGTAGGAGTGGCCAAAAGACATAGGGAAAGGTCCCATGAAGTCTATGCCCCAAACATAAAAAAGATCCACTATCAAGATGGGGTTCAAAGGCATCATGTTTCTCCTTGAAAGCTTGCCTAGTCTTTGGCACTTATCACATCCTTTACTTACCTCATGGGCATCCTTAAAAAGTGAGGGCCACCAAAAGCCCGATTGAAGAACTCTCATTGCCGTCTTTTGAGAGGCAAAGTGGCCTCCACATGCATTCCCATGGCAATGAGATAGGATCCCATGCTTCTCTTGTTCAGGCACACACTTCCTTATAATTTGGTCCGCACAATACTTGAAGAGAAAAGGCTCCTCCCAATAATATGCATGGACCTTGGCAAAGAAATTCTTCTTGTCCTGAGAGCTCCATTCACTTGGTATTTCTCCCGTGACCAAGTAATTGGCAATGTGTGCAAACCATGGCACTTCCTCCACAAGCATCAAGGATTCCTCAGGGAAATCATCATTTATGGGAAGTCCATGGGTGTCATGAGCGATGTTGAGCCTTGACAAGTGGTCAGCTACCACATTCTCAACACCTTTCTTATCTCTGATCTGGAGGTTGAACTCTTGAAGCAAAAGTATCCACCTAATCAACCTAGCCTTGGCATCTTGCTTGGTTAGCAAATACTTCAAAGCTGAATGATCCGTGAATACCACAATGGAAGACCCTATCAAATAAGCTCTGAATTTGTCCAAAGCATACACCACAGCAAGTAATTCCTTCTCAGTGGTGGTGTAATTCCTTTGAGCATCATTCAAAGACTTGCTTGCATAGTAGATCACATAAGGTTTACCATCTTCTCTTTGTCCCAAAACAGCCCCAATGGCATAATCACTTGAGTCACACATCACTTCAAATGGCAACTCCCAATTTGGTGCTCTCACAATGGGCGCTGATGTCAAGAATTGCTTAAGAAGCTCAAAACTCCTTTGACATTTATCATCCCACTCAAACTTGGCATCCTTCACCAATAATTCACAAAGAGGTTTGGCAATCTTGGAAAAATCCTTTATAAACCTCCTATAGAACCCGGCATGCCCAAGGAATTGCCTTATTCCTTTTACATTGGTGGGAGGTGGCAACTTCACAATTAGTTCCACCTTAGCTCTATCTACCTCTATACCCTTCTTTGAGATTACGTGCCCAAGAACAATACCTTGATTTACCATAAAATGGCACTTCTCCCAATTGAGTACGAGGTCTTTCTCTATGCATCTTTTCAAAACATCTTCAAGATGTGACAAACAATCCTCAAAAGAAGTCCCATACACAGTTATGTCATCCATGAAGACTTCCATGATTCGTTCAACCATGTCACTGAAGATGCTAAGCATGCATCTTTGGAAGGTAGCAGGAGCGTTGCATAATCCAAAAGGCATCCGCCTATAAGCATAGGTGCCGAATGGACAAGTGAAGGTAGTCTTCTCCTGGTCCTCCACATCAATCTCTATTTGAAAATACCCGGAATACCCATCCAAGAAGCAATAAAAAGGATGCCCAGATACTCTCTCAAGGACTTGATCCATGAAAGGTAAAGGGAAGTGATCCTTTCTCGTTACTGTGTTCAGCTTCCTGTAGTCAATGCACACCCTCCAACCAGTTGTGAGGCGTGTGGACACTTCATCTCCATTTTCCCCTTGACTACGGTTATCCCGGACTTCTTTGGAACAACTTGGGTTGGACTCACCCAAGTGCTATCTGAAATGGGGTAAATGATGCCCGCTTGAAGAAGCTTCAACACTTCAGCCCTTACTACCTCTTGCATATGAGGATTCAATCTCCTCTGTGGCTGACGAGTTGGCTTAGCTCCCTCCTCCATATAAATATGGTGCGTGCAAATCAATGGGCTTATCCCTTCAAATCAGAAATTTGCCATCCGATGGCCTTCTTGTGCTTTCTAAGGATTCTTAGAAGATTGTCCTCTTGTGAAACGGTTAAAGAAGAAGAAATTACCACCGGGGCTTTATTGCCTTCCTCCAAGTAAGCATACTTCAACTCGGCAGGAAGGGTCTTCAATTCAAGCTTAAGGATTGCATCCTTAGCTTCTTTCATCTCTTCCTCATCCTTGAACAAAGGGAGGATCACTGGCTTTTGTCTCCAATTGACATAACGGCATTCATTCCCATGGGTTCAGCTAACCCATCATCAAGATCTTCATGGCTTTCATCTGGATTCTCTTCAAACTGATCAAGCATACTCTGATTACAATGCTCCTCCACCAGGGTATCTATCATACACACTTCTTCTGGGCCCTCATCTTCTTCAGGATGGATGTGCTTTTGACATAGATGGAAGATGTTGAGTTCCAATGTCATATTCCCAAAAGTGAGTTGCATGACCCCATTCCTACAATTGATGATTGCATTGGATGTTGCAAGGAATGGTCTTCCAAGGATGATTGGAACATAGTTGATCCCTTTGACAATGGGATCCGTATCAAGCACCACAAAATCTACTGGATAGTAGAATTTGTCAACTTGAACCAATACATCCTCTATTACCCCCCTGGGGATTTTCACTGATCGGTCAGCTAAGGATAGGGTGATCGATGTTGGCTTGAGTTCTCCCAATCCCAGCTCCATGTATACAGAGTATGGAAGCAAGTTAACACTTGCCCCCAAATCAAGCAATGCCTTCTCCACTTGGGTTCCTCCAATATTGACTGAGATTGTAGGACACCCCGGATCTTTGTATTTGATTGGAGACTTGCATTGGATTATAGCACTCACTTGCTCGGTTAGGAAGGCTTGCTTTGTACCATTGAGTCCTCTTTTCACAGTGCACAAGTCCTTCAAAAACTTTGCATATGTGGGTACTTGCTTGATCATATCAAGTAAAGGAATATTCATCTTCACTTGTCTTAGCACATCAAGAATCTCAGAAGCATTCTTGATCGATTTCTTCCCACGCAAGGCTTGAGGAAATGGAGGAGGCATGTGCTTCTTCATCATGCCTTCCTTTAAAAGAATTTGAAGTTCCTCATCCATGCTAGGAATGATGCTTTCTTTCATCTGAACTTCCTTTCCCTTTTTTTCTTTCTTCTTTTCTTCTTTTCTATCGGCCTTGTCTTCTTTGGCTTTTCTCTGATCATGCTCCGGCCGATGCACTTCCTTACCACTTCTCAAAGTGATAATAGCTTGCACGTCCCTCACCTTTGAAGAATCCTTATCTTTGGATTCCACTTCATGTATCCCCTTAGGATTTTGGTGAGGCTGAGAGGGAAACTTCCCTTTCTCATTGACAGTGTTCAAATTTGTGAGCCTTGAGATGGAATATTGGATGTTGTCAATTTTCTGAGACAACTCATTATGCATCTCATCTATCTTCTTGTTCAATGTACTCTCTACGTTGTCAATCTTCTGATTTAGTTGAGAGTTGATGGATTTTTGCTCACTCACAAAGTCACCCATAACCTTGCTAAGGCTTATGAGTGCTTGCTCAATTGAGGATTGACCTTGACTCTGTTGGCTTGATTGGGCTAGTGACTGATATGAGTTTGGCCTTGGCTTCCATGCAAAGTTTGGGTGGTTCCTCCAGCTAGAGTTGTACGTGTTGCCATAAGGAGCATTTGAATTTGGCTTCCATTAGCCAATCAGGTTAGCTTGTTCACTGAACATTTCTCTTGCTGCTGGAATGGTGGGACATTCTTCCACCATATGTTCAAATGACTGACAGATGGAGCAAGGATTGGCTTGTTGTTGAGGTTCTAAAATAGCTTGGACTTCGTGAACTTTTCTCAACTCCATTTCCTCTATTTTTCTAGCCATGGCAGCTATCTTGGCTTTCATCTCCATGTCTTCACTCAGATTGTACATCCCCCCTCTTGACATTTGTTGAACTGGCCTCTTCCCCGTTTCTCTGTTATTAGGCTCATCCCATCCACGGGAAACCTCTGAGACATAAGTTAGGAAATCCATAGCCTCCTCAGGGTTCTTGCTCATGAAATCACCCCCACACATTGTCTCCAATATCTGCTTCATTGAAGATGACATGCCATCATAAAAATAGCTCACCAAAAGCCATGTATCAAAGCCGTGGTGAGGACATGCATTGATGGCCTCCATATACCTCTCCCAGCATTCATAAAGTTTTTCATTCTCACGTGCTGAGAAGTTGGAGATTTGTATCTTCAATCCATTTGTTATGTGAGTAGGGAAAAACTTCTTCAAAAAATCAGCTTGAAGTTCTGTCCATGTTCTTATGTTTCTCGGCCTCAAGGAATTGAGCCATATCTTGGCTTTGTCCTTTAATGTGAATGGAAAGAGCTTCAACCTCATAAGCTCAATAGTTGTTCCCCCTTCTTGAAAAGTATTGCACACATCTTCGAATTCCTTTATGTGCGCATATGGATTTTCACTTTCCATCCCATGGAAAGTAGGAAGCAGAGGCACAATGTGTGGCCTAATAATCAATTACTCTGTAGGAGGAATGATGCAAGATGGTGCACTCATCCTCGGAGGGTGCATCCTGTCCCTCATGGACCTATACAAGTTCGGATCATTCTCCTGCCCGTGTTGTGAATGTTGATCCTCTGGCTGATTCTCCATGACTTCCAAAATAATCTCTAATTCAGTAGCTCGTGGAGTCTCTATCCGCACTAACCTTCCCTCTTGGTCTCTAATCCAATAGGGCATGCACGGATTCAGCTGGAACAAAACAAATAAACAAAACAAAGAAAAAAAAAAACAGAGCATGCGGAAGGAAAAACCGAGTATGAAAAATAAACTAAAAATGAAAGTTAAAAGCTAAAAGAAACTTATCTAAACTAAGTTAAAAATGTTCTAAAACTAAAATAAAAAGTTAATAAATGAAAAATGAGATAGAATTCACCTCACTCATGAGAAGTCTCATAAGTTACCTCCAGCTGATGTATTCACAGTGAAGTAGCACCTTCCCTGGCAATGGTGCCATTTGATAACCCGACTCTTGGTAGCTTGGCATGTAAGGATATCAACAAAATTTATACCTAAGGTCCTTACACTAAAGTAGCAAAGCTACTATAGCATAGTGGCTCTAGGATCGAACACTGGGAAGGGTTTTTACTTTAACTGGTGAAGTTCGGAGGATGGAGTGAACTTTTCTTAATAAAAATTAGGTTAAGATGAAAACATAAAAAGATGA
Organism: Vitis riparia; assembly: GCF_004353265.1. Lineage (NCBI taxonomy): Eukaryota > Viridiplantae > Streptophyta > Magnoliopsida > Vitales > Vitaceae > Vitis > Vitis riparia. Next base: position 5,472,734 of record NC_048440.1, read on the forward strand.
AGGTGTTGTAAACTAAACTAACATGAAAATAGGTTAAAAGATGGAAAAAGAAGTTTCTCAAAGCTTTGGATAGCCATGCTTAACTCACTTGTAAAAATGGAGATTTTGGGACTTTTCACCTGAGTTGGGGAAGCAACTAAGGTGATGCTTACTTCCCGAACCGGTATGAGTTTAACAACTGAGTTTTAGTCCTTGAAAACTTACAAAAAGGGTAGCTGAACCTCATAACTGTTCTTTTATTGGTATAGGTCATCTCCTCAACTTGCAATACAATGGCTCGTATGAGATAACTAATGAACGTTAGTGGATCTAACAATAAGAATCCACTGAGACCAAAAGGTTATCAAGTATTGGCCATTCAAAGCAAGTCAGAGGGATTAAAAGCTTTACTTTGAATGAAAACATTTATGACGCTCAACTACTTACATTTATGGCTTGGAAATCTCCATCCTGACACGGGAGCTTCACATGGCATCCATTACTTAAAGAAACTAAAAGGTTTTAGCCTCTCATCCTTGGGGATTTCATCCTCCAAGGATGTTTGGCTACTAAGAAAATGAGAAAGAAAAGATAAAAGAAGCGTATGAACAAAAGTGCTCTTATAACTTATAAAGTTACAGGTTACAAGATGATCGTGTCTGAGGCTCTTCACCTCTATTTAAAGACAATAAAAAGCTAAATTACAAGAGCTATTACAAAAGCAACCTTTTCATTGGTTGATTACAAGGGTAAAATAGGTATTTACAAAGCTAAAAGTCAAGCAAAATATCTTAGAGAACCGGCAGTGGAATATCATCAACAGTGTCTCAAAACAGGGGATTTCAAAGACATTTCACAAGGGGGAAGATGAAAGGTCCAAATTTCGCAAGGTGGAAAGCCACCTTGCGAAATTTCGCAAGGTGGTTTCTTCATGGTGCGAAATGGCCAAATTTCGCACCATGAGGAAAATCCCCTTGCGAAATTTTGGCAAGGTGAAATCCACCTTGCGAAATTGGTCATTTGGCAAGTGAATTGCCTCCCCTTGCGAAATGGTGTTCCCATTGCTTGTGCTCGCGTTTCCACTTGAAATTCAAGCCTGTAAACGTCCAAAATCCTTGCTTAACTCGCCCAAGTAGCTCCTCCATCAATTGGCATGCTTGAATTGGTTCATAAGCTGATGAAAAACATGTAAACTTGTCACTAAAAATGGTTAGAACTAATTACTAAGGAGCTTAATGAATTAATTAGGTTAAATGAATATGATTACTACTCAAAGGTGCTTAAAACCCTTATAATTAGATCTACAAAATAGCACTTTTCGGTAGTAATCAGTTCATGCATAACCCCCATTATTCTTCTCATGTAATTTCTTAGTTGGGCTATCTATTCTAGAATCTTTACTGCCAATTGGGTAACCAAACCATTATAGAATACAACATGATTAGCTTCTCCTGACTTGCTCTAGCAGATGCTAATGCATGTTGTAGCAGAATATCGGATTCCCTCAGCTGCCTCTCAAGGGAATTCACCTTCTCAAGCTCTTCCTCTTCTTCAGTTTTCCAAGAATCTTCTTAGTGCCTAAAGCTCCGTCTTCCTGGATACAATAGGGTGCAAGGAGCTCCTTTGATTCTAGACATGGAAAAGGAAGAGGTTTTATAAGTAGAATAGGAGGCATATCATCAATCAACCTTTCTTTGGAACGGGAAGTCCTAGAATATGAGGCCTGAGACTTAAGGCCTTTAGACGGATTGCATTTCAGAAACCCTTCAAATTGCATGGGCTTAAGTGTTTCCTTCAGCGTCCTCCGCTCCAAGTCCACCTTCTGGACGGCAAACTAAGACTTCCTTACCTTTAATATATCAATACCGAATAGAGGTTTCTTCTGATTCATTGTTTTCCCACCCTCCAAATGCTTATGGGAAGTGGTCTGAAATGGTTTGGAGTGAAACTCTTCCAGACCTATAAGCTTAGCAATCAAATTTGGTCATTTTGTCTTCTTCAAGGAATTCATTGGTGAAAGCGAATCTGCAAACGCAATATCATCAAGAATGAACCAATGGGGATTGGTTCCCACAATAAATTCCATGTCTTAGAGTGGCCTTCTCAACAGGAATTTGAAGCAGTCAAAATTTTCATGATCTTGCAGACCATCAGTAGGTTTTCTAATTCCTGCATCTGCTTCGCTAGAAGAAAAATCTGAGCACTCTATGCCATCAAGCTCGGACCTATGCGAATATCTCTACTTATAGAGTTTCCATCTTACTCAAAATCCCTAAAGCCTTTTTCCAATGAGATCACTGTCTCATTCAAATTTCCTGCAGTAGATATGATAAGATCCAGTTTATTATGTGCTTTTTCTAGCAATGACATTATGTAAAGCAAAATTAGCAGCTTAATTTGGGGTTCCCCATTAGATGAGATTTTGAAATATTCAGAATTCTAGCTGACACATCCATAGTAATCCAATCTCCTCCACAATGATAGCCTTCCTCTACCATGTTGACCAGAGAACAGAGCTGAATCCCAATGAAGTCCACACATAAGCTCTCCTATAAATTGTAATATCATTCAATTTTTGTACAAAACCAGCTGCAATAGATAGCTTGGGACCCCAAATATTTTAAGAGTGCATTTCTTAACTAATATTAAATGGCCAACCATTTCTAGCTAGGTCATAATCTAATGGTTCTGAAACATCAAAGAACTCATTGGCCGCATCATTCAAGTGTACAAGACTAGCACGTTCTGAAGGTGTTTTAACCGCGTCTCTATCTACTTAATCCCCTCGGTCTTCCCCTTTGCTAGTGTTTGAGCTTCAGTTTTGACTTCATGCTTACTTTGAGGCAACCTAACATTGTTTGTCATCTCTCTAGATGAGAATTCAGAAGAATGGTAATTCCCTTGGGGTTCTAATGATTTCATCAATGGTTTCCTCTGGAAGATTCTAGCACTCAGTCAACAGAGGGAAATTATTTTCTGTCAGCCCCAACTACTGATGCAAGGTTAGTCTTGTTTATCACTAGGAAATCAAATTGTGTATGAGGTCTGCCAATTAACTGGAGGACCGGATGAAATCAAGTATCCATTTCAAAACTCTATTAACTTCCATAGGTACGTCCCATCGTGTGTAGAAATTCTGCCCTTCACATTTGTACCTTGACCGTTTGCTCTTCCAACAAATTTTTTATAAGCAGATTCTGCTTCAATTGGCAAGCCACTAAGTCTTTCTGATCTAGATCTAAGCAACAAACATCTTAAAGCTCCATGCACCCCATTGATGTTAGTCTGATCATTGATTGACTTCGGGAGGAATGACAATAAGTTAGGCCAATCCTCTGGCCAGTCATAAGTAGTCAGGAATTTGGGCAAGGTGATTCTTGAAAGCATCTGAATTTAAGTCTGGATTCTCTGCCCAAACGTCCATCATGTCTTCTCCACATGCCCAGCAGTCAAATATCTACCATCTTCCCAGTAAACGATTTCAGTTGCTTTCTTTACAGCCAATTGATAATAATGTGGGCCACATGGTATATTTTTTTCATCAAGATGGACCCATGGAAGCAGTTGGCTAGTTTCCTGGTTGGAGGATCAATGCTTTGAAAAGTCGACCCACTCTACAATACATCATTGTTAGTAGTTTCCATCATAGCAAACTGCATAAGAGCACTTTAATTTCCACTCTGCATGGAAGGAAATGCTCCTCCAATATTTGTACCATCCAGCAGGTTATGGCCTCCAACTAAGACTACAAATAACATCTAACTGAGCTAAGATGACACTGAAAAGGATCTGCAGCTTTTGGGTAGGGCATCAAATAGGGAAACAATCGTCTACTCAAGGAGGGCAAAATCGAAGTCCAATGAGACACTCACATTTGAAGCACTAAAAGAGTTAGAACCAGTGATAGTTCCAACCCCTCGGGAGTCTGGCTCCAATCCTAATCAAGTAATAGATGACTTACCCGTTGCTCTTAGGAAGCAACCTCGTTCATGTACTCTCCATCTTATCTCAAAATTCATGTCTTATAATACTTTCTGCAAAGTGTCGTGCTTTTAAGACTAAGCTTGATAGAATCCAGATTCCTAAAAATATTCAAGAAGCCTTAGAGATTCCAAAATGGAAAGAGGCAGCGATGGAAGAAATAAGGGCATTGGAAAAAAAATGGGACTTGAGAAGTGATGACTTTGCCAAGAGGGAAGAAGCTAATGGGTTGTAAATGGGTATTCACAGTGAAATATAAGGCGGATGGCACAGTAGAATGATACAAACCTCACTTGGTTGCAAAGGGGTTCACTTAGACCTACGACATCGACTACACCGAGACATGTGCACCACTAGCAAAGCTGAACACTATACGAGTTCTTTTATCCTTGGCAGCAAACCTAGATTGGTCACTCCATCAGTTTGATATCAAGAATGCCTTTTTGAATGGTGAGTTGGAAGAAGAAGTGTTTATGACGCTACCACCAGGGTTTTGTAAGGAAAAAGAAGAAACCAGGGTATGCAAATTGAAGAAATCTCTGTATGGTCTCAAGCAATCACCGAGAGCATGGTTCGATAGATTTGAAAAGGTGATTAAGAACCAAGGATACCAGCAGGGACAGTCGGATCATACTATGTTCTTCAAATAGTCCAACGATGGAAGGATGACCATCCTAATCGTGTATGTCAATGACATCATTCTCACTGGAGATAACACAGGAAAAGTGGAGAGGTTGGAGAAGGTCTTAGCCATAAAGTTTGAGGTAAAAGATCTGGGTCAAATACGGTATTTCGTAGGAATGGAGGTTGCCAGATCAAGGAAGGGAATTAGTATTTCCCAGAGAAAGTATGTACTTGACTTGTTGATTGAGACTGACATGCTTGGTTGCAAGCCAAACGATACCCCTATCAAGGCAAGAAAAATGACGGAAAGCAACGGGAAACCTGTGGATAGAGAGAGATATCAGCGACTAGTAGGTAGACTAATCGACCTTTCTCACACTAGACCATACATTGCTTTCGTCGTAAGCTTGGTTAGCCAGTACATGCATTCACCAAAGGAAAGTCACCTGGAAGCAATGTATAAGATCCTCGAATATCTAAAGGGTTTTCCAAGGAAAGGACTATTCTTTGAGAAGGATGACAGTAAGAAGGTAGAGATCTATACAAATGCAGATTGGGCGGGATCAGCAGAAGACAGAAGGTCTACTACCGGCTACTCTACCTATGTCTGGGGGAATCTAGTAACATGGAGAAGTAAAAAGCAGAGTGTAATAGCCAGAAGCAGTGCTGAGGCTGAATTTCAGAGCAGTTGCACAAGGTATGTGGGAAGGACTATGGTTGCAGAAACTGTTGGAAGAACTACACATTATAGTAGAGCTCCCCATCAAACTCTATTGTGACAACAAAGCCGCCATTAGTATTTCTCATAATCCTATTCAACACGACAAGACCAAACATATAGAAGTGGATAGACACTTTATAAAGGAGAAAATTGAGAAGGGGACTATTTGCATGACTTATATCCTTACAAGGGAAAAATTGCCACATATATTCACCAAGAGGTTACAAAAATCAAGCTTTAAAGATTTTATTTGCAAGTTGGACATGATTAATATCTATGATCCAACTTGAGGGGGAGTGTGGAAATCTTGTATGATTTGAGGGGTGATGTAATACCTAGTACTAATGAATTAAATAGGCAATAATGATTATCTTAGTACTTAACTTTAAGCATGCTTAATTAGATGTTAAAACTAGTTTAGTGCTAATCTTGTTTAATTATGAATTAAACTTTGATTAAGGTTAAGTGGGATTAGTTAATGACTTAAGCATGCTTATTAGAGTCTTAGGGGCTGATTAGGGTTATGAAAACCTAAAGGACTAATGGGTAATTATGGGTTTTATTTTTGATAACTTGAAGGACTAAAGTGCAAAACATGGAAATTAGAGTTAGTGGAATGCCACCTCCTACTTGGGTGGATTGGTGGCAGCCATGTGGGCTGCCACCTCATGCTTGGCTGCATGGAGACTCTTTTATAAGGGGGTTGCAGCTCGTTTTCCACCATTTCACCTTCAGCAACTTGGGTTAGAGAGAGAATCTAGAGAGAGAAAGTGTAGATTAGAGGTCAGCAGCAAGTTGTTAATTTTGTAATTTTCGTTTATTTTGGTTCCTAATGGTATGCTGAAAAGAATTAAGGGTAAAATTTGTGTAAAAGTTTAGTTTAATTAGCTATAAATATGTTTTAGTTAAAAATCACAATTAATTAAGGATTAAAGTATTTTAACTTAAGGATTTTATTAATGGTAAGATAAGCATAAATCTTTGTTTAATTTGGTTTGATTGAAAAATAGATTAGTAAACATGTGAGTAATTAGATTATTTGGACACTTGGGATTTGTTAATGGGTTAGGCTTTAAGAAAATCAAAACAGTTAGTGTTTGGTAATTAATTAGGGAAATTAATATGCATTGTAAATATTGTTTAATTCAATTCAAATTTGATTTGAAAACCTGAAGGTATATAGATTAGAGAATATGAGAATTAAAAATTAACAACAGTAAACTGTATAAATTTTCATGGTTAGGAAACCTAAATTATGTTGTTTCATTTCAGTTCCTCGTAATAGGCAAAGATCGCCTATGTAGAAGAAACACAAAAAGGAAACTGGTGTAAGATAGGGAATTTTATGCTATTCTATGGTGTATCTGATTTCTTTCCTTGAATCATTTGTTGGAATTTCATGTTATTTCTATGATTTCATAAAAATTTTTAATATGTCATTGCATCTCGGTTTATTGCATTGAAATGTTACCATGATATTGGAACGTATATTGGTATGAAGATTCATGGTTCTATGTTGTTGAAATGGTTCATGGTGTGGTTGCATTACAAGAAGGATATGGAATTATCACAGATGATATTTAGAGAATTGATTGGTGGGAAGTTTTTATGTGATGCTACAGGCATTATCATTTGATATATTGTTTATATGGGACCGTGGGTCCTTGGGTGAAAGTCCTTAAAGCCCTTGAGAAAGACACTCCGATGTGGGTGTATGGGGTTGGTCCTGCCCTTGGGTTTTAGTCCCTAAAGACACAGGGTTGGTCCTGCCCTTGGGTGTGAGTCCTAAAAGACACGGGGTATGACTTGCCCTTGGGTGATGTCCTAGAATAGTCATTATTATATTGATCAAGTATCTTGTGGAGCATTGATATCAGATGTATAGATTGTTGGGGGTCAACGGTTTATCAGTTGTGAAATGATGGATGAGGAAAAGCAAAGATGAAACCAACAAATACATGCATACATGTTTGACATGATTACACATTTGTTAATGGTTATAAAATGTTTATCATGCATGCTATTAAACGTTTAATTCAAGGTTTTTAAGGGTATGCTTAGGATGGTTATAAACTTTCATATTGAGTTGTGAACTCACCCTATTCCTTCCACCTTTAGATGCAGGTCAGAAGACCTATGCACGAAATAATGCTTGAGCAATGCTTTATTGTGATTGGATGTTGTTTGCTCGCATTGAAAGTCTTTTGAGGCCTTGCCTTTTGTATCAAAGACTGAATCTTTTTGTAGGAATGATGTAATATATATATTTGTCAGGTACACTTGTAGTATGGGCTACCCCTAGTGAACAATGGGGTTTTGGTATATGTAAATTAATGTAGTACAAGTTTCTTTTAAGAAACGAACCATATTTTGTTAACTACAAATTACAAAGTTTAATACAAGATGTACTCCTTATAACAGGTTTTGCATATCCTCTTTTGCACAAAATCAAGCAGGAACTCAACATTTAAATTTTTGAGAGCACTTATACTGTATTTGAGTATAAATTGTTTAGTCTGAAGAATAACAAAAAAAATCGGGGTGTGACAGGTGATTTGTAGGATACTGTGGTAAAAGATTGAGGCCCCAATTGTGGCAGATATTGTGGTGATTTTGGTGATTTTATTTTATTTTTTCCATATTTTCTTCTCTGTGTATATGTTAAATAGGGACCCGATTATGTAAAAAACATACGATTGAATATGCATTTGAATGATTCTCAGTTTCTTCAATAGTATATGCAAGTAAATAGAAAAAAAACTAAGAAAAAAAGAAAAAAAATGTGAAGAAAAAAAAACCATATCATTGATCTCAAGCCCAATGTAGAGATTCTCTTTAAACAAATCAAATCAAAATATTTATTTCAAGCTTAAAGTCATGTGATTAAGGGTTCTTCCCAATGCAGAAATGACGAGACCAAGTTGAAAACAGATGATCTAGCCATAGTTTTCATGCCTATGACAAGATTGGTGGAACTTGAAGAGAAAAATCTAGTTAAAATGGTCAAATCACATATGCCTTGGCCTTCACATTTACAATATAAAACAAGGAAGCTACTAGCAAAAATATGTCTTTAGTAAGTTCAAGAAATATAAAAGTTCAAGGCAATAAACCTATGATTTAAGATTCTTATTCATAAAAATAAATAAATAAATAAAAAAGATCCAAAAGAAATGTTATGCAAAAAAAGCATATAACAACCCTTACAAATTCCAAGATAAGAATCAACAAACAAAATAACGATACATCATTAGATTATTTCAAGATAACAATTTATTTATTTATTATTATTATTATTTTGTAATAACAACTTGATTCTCTCTTCAGAAATCAATTATTTGGCTAAGAAAAAAACATTCACTCTTAGGCAGTTTTATCTTCTTGAATTCAAAGTAGGAAGATTAATTGTTTAATGTTTTTTAAAAGGAAAATTTCAAGAACTCTTCAAAAAGTTAATAAAAATATAGTACCTACTTACAAAATTCAAAGAAAATTCGAGTACAAAAAGAACTTTAATGATTTAATATAAGAAACATATAATACCTCCACATTCTTTCAATAAACAAAACACTTTTGTGCTAACAATTTAGTTACTCTAGAAATTGGATTGATCCATACCCAATCCTTCATAGATCAATCTCCAAAATAGCTTTGGAGCCAAAAAATGTTCAACAACTAAAAATAAAGTTTAGTAGAAAATTATTTTGTACTAATTTAAAAAAAAAATAGAATCCAAATTTATAGAAAAAGAACTTATAATACCTCCATTCAAGTAAAAAATAACCATAAGAAGAAGATTGGACAAACAAAACAAAGCTTATGTTAGGTTCTTCTTAGAAAATAATTTTTTTTTGGTACTTGCAACCCAATCCTCGATAGTTTTGAGTGACCCATTTATTATACTCTATGGCTCATTGAAATTCACAATGAAAAATTATATAACAAAAGATATGTTAACAAAAATACAATACCTACGCTCTAAGAAAAAAAAATGGAGATCCATAAAGCAAAAAAGCATATGATAATTTCAATGAATTCAAAGATAAAAGAATCAACAAACAAAACAATAATATCTCATTTAGATTCCTTTGAGAAAATAAAAGCAAAAGCAATAAACAACTTGATTTTATCTCTAAAAACTACTTATTTGGTTGAAAAAAAAAACCTTAGTATCAACTACTTCTATCTTCTTGAATCCAAATTAGAAGGATTAATTATTTGACGTTTTTAAAAATAAAAATTTCAAGAACTCATGACAAAGTCATAATAAAAATATAGTATTATGCACCCATTTTTTTTCACATATGTTCTCATTCGATGGCATGACTCGTTTTTTCATTTGTAAAAATTTGATGTTTGAAAATTTGGTTTTGGAGTTACCACTTATTTTTGTTTTTTTTAAAGGAAAAAAAAAAAAAATCCTAGGTGTGACTCTTAGAAAGGAAAAACAAGTCTATGAAAACAGAGTATGGATTCAAGAGTCAAGTTACCTATTGGGAAGGTACAGTAATAAACCGTAACACCTCTCTAAGCCCTAAAATCGGGTTTCTACTAATCAAACTAAGGCAAGTATGACAATTGATCAGGGAACCAATGGATACAAAGAAATGAGTTATATAATGAAATCAAATTATGCATAACAAATAAATAAACAAGGTAGGGAGGAGAGCGTACCTCAATAGCGAACAATGATGCGTTATCATGGGAACAAGGTTAGCTCATGATAATAAGTATGAAATATCACAGTGAGGCAAGATCAATCATCATTCAATTAGTAGAGAAATTAGGATCAACTAATCAAAGGAGAATATCATGTATGTTGGGCCCAACAATACCCAATTTATTTTCATGAATTAATTATATAAAATTCTATTTTCTTAATGATCATAGGGAAGGATCATAGGAATCTAGATGAATTTCATTATTTTTGAAATTATAGAATTTATTCATGTTTATTAAAATCAAGAAAATTGAAAAAAAAATTAAAAATCAAGAAAAATAAAGAAATATGCTTACCGTAAGAAAAATGGCAGCATAAGATTTATTAAAATTTGAATTTTTTTATTCTATAAATACATAATGAAGTGATTTTGAAAGAGATTAAACTCCTGATGAAGAAAAAAAAATTAAGTTTTAAAACAAGCACCTAAAAGGAAGGGGAGCACATGCACCGAGGTGGGCATGCAGACACGAGTCACATGCAGAAGAGGGGCTTGGGGTGCACAACTGGGACTGCAATGCTGGTGTGGGATGAGGTTTCTGGCAGTGCTGGGAGCTCCACACAGCTGACCTTCATGAGATGCCAAATAGAGCTCACAACCTGACTAAAGCAGATTCCCAAATTATTTCAGCTATCACAGGCCTCAATGGTTATAGTCTTCATGGAGCTTACACCTTGTGATAAAAAATTATGCAATAGAGACTTTTAATCCATTGGGTTTTGCAAGCTCTTGCAGAATTTTCTCAGTACCCAGCTCAGAAATGGATGACTGCAACTGGTTGGCTACATACTGTCAGTGTTCCATCTGATAGAAACTTGCTTTCTGCATCAATTTCTACTAACATTCTTCAAATAGTTGTAATAGGTTATCCTGCCAATTTTTCTTTTGACCTATAACAAGTGCATGGATTGTCCCAGAGATGCGGTCTGTAGCTGAATTTTTCCTGAAATGCTATAATGCCACTAATTTCCATGCACTAGTCATGTGAACAGCTTACCATCCATGTAGACTTGAGAATAGCAAATGCAAATTCAGTGAAGGAGTTCAAATAACTGGGACCTTTAGATGGCAAGGATAGCATGTTTTGCCAAGGTTTCCAGGCATGGATTACATACCTCATTTACTTCCCTGTCACCATCCTTTTTCTGCATTGAATCTAGTGACTCCCATGAAAACTTCTGGCAAATCCCACTTAGCTTGCTATGTTTGCCAATGTATTTAAGAACCTCATCAATAATAACTTTTCTTTTTCTTGATCTTTGGTAGCCCATTTTAAGTATTCTTGCAGTTTTATCGTCGGAGAGCTTCCTAAGAAAGTTTTGGCCTTTACAGATCATACAAAGTTCCATAGGTAGATAACATGGTTCACTCATACCAATCAGCAAACATGGAAAGCTCTTGAGCTGTATATCATAGCCATAGTGGCCTGTAAAGTAATTCACCGGTCTCAAAATCTTCCCATCCCTATCTTCAAACCAAAGGTTTTCTATGGTTTCCTCATCATGTCAGCAAAAGCCAATACAATTCCACCAGGATCAATCTCACAGAGTTTTTCAATCATCTTGGTGTAGGCAGTTTCGTGGCGCTTCTCATTTGAGGCAATTATGCCACATATTTGAGCCAACCTTATATTCCCGTGCTCCTTGGCAAGCCTAGCAGTATTGTGTACCATTGCCCTACTAGTTCATTAGCTTGGATATTCTTGGCCAGAGATACTTTTGATTGGACTCGAGCATAGGGTAATTCCTTGGCAATGCATTCAGGTTCACTGCTGGTGCTTCTGGGAGACTCACTAATCCATTCTGTTGGGTAGTGGTTTTGCTAATGCCTTCTGTCATTTGCTCAATTTGAAGGATACCATGCCAGTCAATATCATTCCCAATCAATTTGTGTTTTGTAGAGTAGTGTATCTTACACACAGTGAGCATCTTGGAAATAATTTCCAAATCAGGATAGAGTTGTTCGTCCTTAATTGCAATCTTCCAAGCTCCCACAAAATCCTTGTTTTGCATATTCTTTTCAGCGATCCTCATCAGGTTTTTCAAATGTGTGTAGGGGTTGCTCTTAGAATATGATCTTTTACTTGTTTTCTATCATAAACCAAGGAAAGTGTATCTCCACTGCTACTGCTTACACTGCTGCCATTGCTGAGAGAAAGACTTCTTCTATACTCCATCCCGCATCAATTCCACAAGATTCTTTAACTGAAGTTTCTGAAGGTTTATGCCCACTCAAATGTATTTTTCGGAAGGAAACTTTGAGTATATGTCTAGATGGTTCATGAATAACCCCCCTGTATTCTTCTCATGTAATTTCTTAGTTGGGCTATCTATTCTAGAATCTTTACTGCCAACTGGGGTAACCAAACCATTGTAGAATACAACATGATTAGCTTCTCTTGACTTGCTCTAGCAGATGCTAATGCATGCTGTAGCTGAATATCATATTCCCTCATCTGCCTCTCAAGGGAATTTACCTTCCTTCTTTCCTAGACACAATAGGGTGCAAGGAGCTCCTTTGATTGACATGGAAAAGGAAGAGGTTTTATAAGTACAACAAGTGGCATATCATCAATCAACCTTTCTTTGGAATGGGAAGTCCTGGAATATGGGGCCTGAGATGCATGGCCTTTAGCAAGATTGCATTTCAGAAACCCCTCAAATTGCATGGGCTTGAGTGTTGCCTTCAGCATTCTCCGCTCTAGGTCCACCTTCTGGACAGCAGACTAAGACTTCCTTACCTTTAATATATCAATACCGAATAAAGGTCTCTTCTGATTCATTGTTTTCCCACCCTCCAAATGCTTTTTGGATGTGGTCTGAAATGGTTTAGAGGGAAACTCTTCCACACCTATGAGCTTGGCAATCAAATTTGGTCATTTTGTCTTCTTCAAGGAATTCATTGGTGAAAGCGAATCTGCAAATGCAACATCATCAAGAGTGAACCAATGAGGATTGGCTTCCACTTTAAATTTCATGTCTTAGAGTGGCCTTCTCAGCAGGAATTTGAAGCAGTCAGAATTTTCATGATCTTGCAGACTATCAGAAGGTTTTCTAATGTCTGCATCTACTTCACTAGTAGAAAAATCTGAGCACTATGCCATCAAGCTTGTCCCTATGAGAATATCTCCACTTATAGAGTTTCCATCTTACCCAAAAGCTCTAAAACCTCTTTCCAATGAGATCACTCTCTCATTCAAATTTCCTGTAGTAGATATGCTAAGATCCAGTTTATTATATGCTTCTTCTGGCAATGGCATTATGTAAAGCAAAATCAGCAGCTCAATTTGGGGTTCCCCATTAGATGAGATTTCAAAATATTCAGAATTCTAGCTGACACATCCATGGTAATCCAATCTCCTCCACAATGAAAGCCTTCCTCTACCACGCTGACCAGAGAACAGAGCTGAACCCCAATGAAGTACCAGTTCAGGATCAAGTTTCACTAAATCATTTGGATTATCAGGTTCTATAAGTCCACCTAAGCTCTTCTCTAAATTGTGAGATCATGCAATTTTTGTACAAAACCAAGAACGGTAGATAGCTTGGGACGCCGAACTATTCTGAGAGTGCATTTCTTAACTAATAAGAGAGGGTCAACCATTTTTAGCTAGGTCATAATCTGATGGTTCTAAAACATCAAAGAACTCATCGGCCGCATCATTCAGGTTACAAGACCAGCACGTTATGAAGGTATTTTAACCGCTTCTCTATCTACACAATCCCCTCGATCTTCCCCTTTGTTACTGTTTGAGCTTCAGTTTTGAAATCATGCTCACTTCAAGGCAACCTAACATTGTTTGTCATCTCTCCAGATGAGAATTCAGAAGAATGGTAGTTCCCTTAGGGTTCCAATGATTTCATCAATGGTTTCCTCTGGGATATTCTAGCACTTGGTCAATAGAGGGAAATTCTTTTCTGTCAGCTCTAACTGCTGGTGTAATTAGTCTTGTTTATCACTAGGAAATCAGGTTGGGTTATGAGGTCTGCCAATTAATTGGAGGACCAGATGAAATCCAGTATCCATTTCAAAACTCTATTAACTTCTATTAGGTATGTCCCATCATGGTTCATGAATAACACCCTAGTGAATGATTTCAGTTGCTTTCTTTACAGCCAATTGATAACAATGTGCGCCCCATGGTATATTGTCTTCATCAAGATGGACCCATGGAAGCTGTTGGCTAGTTTCCTGGTTGGAGGATCAATGCTCTGAAAAATCGACCCACTCTACTGTTCCCGTAACCCTACATCATTATTTGTAGTTGCCACTATGGCAGATGATTACTATCCAAAAAGTGTTATTTTGCGCCTTTAATTCATTATGTTTTAAGCACTTTTGTGTAGTAGTTCTCCATTTTTATTCCAATTGGCATGTTAAGGACCTAGCAATGACTTCTAATCATATTTGTGGCTAGTTTTAGTGTTTTAACATCTTTTTGGATCATTAAGACAAGCCAAGCAAAGGAGAGAAGCAAAGAGGAGAGAAGCAAAGAGGAGAAAAGCAAAGAGGAAAATAGAGGACAGCAGCTGCAGTCTTCCTTCGCACTTTTGGATCACTTCCCGAAGTCCATTTTCTACATGCTATATACCATTTCAAAGCTCAGGAAGTCAAGAATCCAACGCTTCAAACCGTGTACGATTTGGAGCTGAAATGAGGAAGTAACAGCCATTGGAAGCCAATCACTCCAAGCTGAAGGAAGAATTTTGCACGGTTGCGAAATCACCCTTTTGATGCGAAATGATTTCGCAGCCATTTTGCACAGTGCTGTGGAATTTCTCCTGAAGTTTCCCGATATTTGCGACCAACTCTTTTAGATATTTTCTTCAGATATTTTTGTATAAATTTCCATTTTCTCCTTGTATTCAGCCACTCATGTAATTCCTTAGCTAGGAAGTATCCAAGGAAGGGTAAATTACCTTCCTATATAAACTCTCTTGTAAACACTAAAAAGGGACTCTCGAGGAGCTTTTTCCAGGAGATCCATTATATAGATATATAATTATATAGAATATACAGAGCCTTGCTATGTTTTTCCTTCTCTTTCATTTTCATTTTCTTGCTAGCCAAACATTCTTTGAGGATTTTTTCTCAGAGGATGAGAGGCTAGGCTCTTCGTATCTTGGAGTGAGGAAAGCCGGGTAAGTTTCCTCATGCATAAATTGGAAGTTTTGTTGTTTTAGTTTTTAATGAAGAGAAAGAGTGACCCGTTAATGGTTTTTATCTTTTTAATTAACTTAAAACGTCTTTAAATCACCTGGGCCAACACTTGGTAAGGCAAGTGATCTCCGTCCATGGAGATTCACTAGTTTACCCCTTGCGAGCCTCTGGGAGGTGACTTGAAGGTAGGATTTTCTAGAATTGCCAACACTTGGTAAGCTTTTGGACTCCAAGGAGACATCCATTAGTTATCTCTTGCGAGCTTTTGACGGGTAATCCAAGGTTAAAGATCACCTTGAATGGCAAGTGCTAGGTGAGAGGTATGAGTCATTGCAAGGTGCATCAGTGAGAGGGATTTAGTGTTTGAACCCATTAATGGGAAGCATCTGTACAACACCGGTTGGAGAAGGAACTATATGTTAATTCTCTAATGCGAGGAAAAGAAACAAGTGACCGGAACTCCCTTTTTGTATGAGGAATCTGAGCCTAGTGATCTGAAACTCCAAGAAACACTTTTCTTTGTAAGTAAAATCAATTACTATTTTTGGTTAGTTTAAAACTGAACTTTTTTCATTCAAACATCTTTATGTTTTCTTTTAAAGCTAACCTTGAAATGAAAAGGCACCAATTCAGCTTTGAATTAATATCATTTGCAAAGTGAAAACCCATCCCAATGAACGATCCTAGAGCCACTATGTTATAGTAGCTTTGTCTTTGCTACCCTAGTATATGGTGTAATAGGTTATAAATTTTGTTGATTACTCCCTCAATCAAGGAGCACCAGCTGGACACGAATCAACTGAGACACCAATTGGGCACGAATCGGCAGACTGCATAAGAGTACTCCAATTTCCACTCTGCATGGAAGGAAATGCTCCTCCAATATCTGTACCATCCAACAGCTTATGGCCTCTAACTGAGACTACGATTAACATCTAACTGAGCAGAGATGCCACTGAAAAAGATCTCTAGCTTTTGGTAGGGGTCTTGGCATACGCGTGAACTTATCACAATGTGAAAGCCAAACCCATTGTAATAAAAGAATCCGCATGTGTCAACCAAATCAGCAGTGAGTGCAAAGCAGTGCTAATTTGAATCTAATGGGAGCAGTAGATGAAACTAGAGATGGGCTACTATTCTGTGTATTTGAAAGTATGGTACCCAGTGTTTCTAAACCAATTGCTAATAATGGTTCTCTTTTTCTGAAGCTAAAAAAAAATTTGGTGATGCAGATCTAACTGGAGGCTCGAGAACTAAGATTCCTTTTCTAATATTTCCCATGCTGTCTGCATTTCCAGTTGACATGCATAAAAAAAATTAAAAAAAAAATGAAGATCATGTCTCCTTTAATTCAGGAAAGTTATTGTTGGAGAGAAGAACATAGACTCATCGTCAAGATGGACAACAACCAGCAAGACATTTCTTTATTGAAGAACTTCTTTACTGTCCAAAGTTGCCTAGGATGACCTCCTCTATAAAAGTAGAACTGCTGATCACTGTAACTACAATTTTCCCTATCTTAACTTTTGTGTAAAATTTCCAATTGTAAGCAAGCAAGAAATATTCTCATCATCTTGTGGTTGCTCAAAATAAGGATTTCTTCAATGGCTTTCTTCCCAGAATCAAGAGGGATGAGGTGAAAACTAAAAGGCCAAAGAGATGCATCATCTTCACTAACTCCTAAGCATAGAGAACTTTTTTCCAACAATTTGGCAACACAAACATGGGTTGTTGATGAGCTAGTTTCCCTCAGGTTTTTGGCAGGACATCAAAGCCATGGATTTTACATGTTTGCTCTTGGATGGTACTTTCTTGCTCTTAACTACTATTTTCTCTTGCTCACCAATCATAGAAACAACTTTTGTCTCCAATAAATACCCACATTTATCATGCAGCTTCCCAATTATCTGACTTGCAGTAGATATACTTCCCCTTAGAAGCCAAAACTTCAGAAATCACCTCCGCCTTTTCCAATCTAGTTTTTACTGTACCCCTACTCTGTAATGACTTAGAGAAGTCCCCATTATTGCTTGTCCTGCTCATATAACATGTTTGGAATCCAATTCTTTCGCGTCATCCAAGGACTCTACAAGAAGAGCTTTAAAACATCTGAGTTGAGACATTTTGACTTTGTGAAGTTTCATGAAGGGATTTGTCAAAGCCTATCGGCCTGTCCCATGAATAGGATCCTTTGCATCCAAGATTGCTGGACTGCAGTGTCTTCTAGTGCAAGAACAATAAGCAAGCAAGCATAAGTCTCTCCATCTTTCAAACCTCATGTCCAAGTTCCAACGTAGCAACCATCAATTTGTAACTGCTTCTGAAAGGAGCAATAGGCATGGTCAACATTCTTAGCAACATCTCCACCAAGCATCAGCACATAACCTAACCCAGATTTCTAGCCAACTCTCTTACAGCCATTACAAGAGGGCTATAGAAGAGCATGTTCTGAAATGGAGCCTAATAGGATCCCCTTTCTCTGTCTCAGAGCTTTATGTATGGGGAACGTCCAGTTAAATAGTTTCTACTAACACTATATTCCATTCCGATTTTGATTAAAGTATCTGCCATATCAACATATCCTCTGCAGCCTGCTAACACAAGTGCATGTTGAGTCACAGAAGATGTTGTAATCTTTGAGCAAGTTAATAGTTCTACAACTCTAGCCTTCGAGCAACAGCAGCAATGGCAAAACCCCAAAACCCATTATGAAACCTACTCGGCCTAGCCATCACCAATGTTGAATGCTCCACAGCCATTTCTGCTACTCATTATTAATAGAAGATTTCTTGTCATGAATCATAGAAGCTAGTCCATGAGAAACCCATGAAGACAATAGTATGAACATAACCCTGCTACTGGTCTTACTGAACTGTTTCATAATATTGCTGCTTTGCAACCTACTTCTTAGATTCACTGGCCGGTTTTCTCAAAGCATCCACAACTGCTCTGGTATTCTTTAGCTCGTGGAAAAGAGCACTCAGATGGTGTCTAAATCACAAACAAGAGCACAAAAAAATAAAAATAAAAAATTTAAAAATTAACAAAAGATCCCTAATGCTTTCTCAATAAGCTTAAAGGAAACTAGAGGAGAACCCAAAGAATGGGGTTATAACAGAGGCAAGGAAGAAACAGATGAACCCAGATGTATGCTTATTCACACACAAAACCATATAAACAATAGACGAAACCATATATCCATACATAAATCAGAAGGCAACATCCAATAAAATGGTAATAAAACAAAAATGAAGAACAGTATCATAAATGAAGATGAATAGGGCCTCAAAATGTCCATACCTGGAAAGCTCCCCTCTACTTTTCTTCTCTTGCTACTATCCTTCTCCCCTGATCTCCTTCTTCTCTGCCTAGAACCAAAAGGCACTAGAAGAAGGATATCCTCCGCCATCTTCAATGTCTCTTCTCTGTATCCTCTATTTCCCTCTTTCTCTTTTTTTGCTGGTTTTTTTTTATCTCCTCCTTTTTCAACTAACCTCACCAGCCAAAAAAATAAATAAAAAATGCTCCCTCTCTATTGGTTTTCCCTTTCCTAATAAAGAAACCCGCTGAACTTCCTCTGTGACTCCAAAGAATCAACTAAAAAAAAATAAGAATCTCCTCTACTCACAACTCTCTCAAAACCTCCTACCCAGAAAACCTCATGCAGGGAAACAACCCCATAGTTTTCCAAAAAAGTCTACTCTCCTTTATCTTCTCTCTCTAAAACCCATCAACTTTTCTACTACTCCCTCTCTAAAAAAACCCAGCAACTCTCCTACCACTTTCTCTCCCTAAAACCCACCAACTCTACTGCCCCTTTACAACTCACCTCTCACTCTAAAAAAACACCAGCTTTGTAGGAAACCTATGCCAAAAAAAACAACCACTCCCCTCTGCTAGTTAACAAATCTGCATAACAAGGTTTTTTTTTTTTAAAGTGTGACCTAAAAATTTGCCAAATGAAAGGGTTTACAAATATGTCCTTCTTTGGTAGAGCTCATAAGTGTAAGGAATTTGAAAATTGGAATGAAATAAAAGTGCGAATAATGAGTGGAACGAAGTGAACTCTACCAAAGAATAGGAGAGACCCCCAAAAGTGTCCTAGTGGAATAGATCTCAGTCAAACCAAAACAACAACAAATGGGGCTCTAGATCGGGCAAGAAAAAGAAGCTCCTGAGGTGCCTTTAAAGCTACACTATGGATCTAGACTACCTTTAAAATGTCTTAAAAAATGACTTGAAAATAAATGTCAAAGTTGAGTAGCAGTCGGATCATCAAGGAGCATAGGAACTAATACATACAAAGGCAAAAACCATACATGTACTATATGAGAACACAAGGTGTAGGGAACCCAATAATATGACTGAAACACAGGCTATGAGCTCAAAGGACTATATCATGCACAATGGAGGAGGAGAAACCCCACAAGAATATGATGAAGTGAGAAGCACATGTAACAAAATGAGAAGTAAGGTGGAGTGTGACGCTTTGAGGACAAGGTATGCAATGCTAATGATCATGAATGTCGAGAGTTGTGGCTCTGAATGATAAGACTGGCTCTAAAACCTAAACTAAGAAAAGAATGGCTTTGGAAGCTAAACCAAAAAGATAGCTCTAAATATTAAACTAGAAAGCCCATAGATGAAAATTTACGATAGTGAAACTCATCAAAGGCCCATAGATACACAATCTATGGTGGTGATACTCAAAGGACCATAGATAAAAAATCCATGGTGGTGATATATTCAAAAGCCCATAGATAAAAAATCTGTGGTGGTGATATATTCAATGGCCCAAAGATAAAAATCCATGGTGATGATATCTTAATCTTAAAAGCCCATAGATATCCAATTTATGGTGATGAAAATCTTAATCTCAAAATCCCATAGATGAATATCTATGGTGGTGAAAATCTCAATCTCAAAAGTCAATAGACAAAAATCTATGGTGGTGAATAAACTCAAAGGCCCACAAATAAAAATTTGTGGTGGTGAAAATCTCAATCTCAAAAGCCTATAGACAGAAATCCATGGTGGTGAAAAACTTGATCTCAAAAGCCCATAGATGTCCAATCTATGGTGGTAAATAAATTTAATCTCAAAAGCCCATAGATGGAAATCTATGGTGGTGAAAATCTCAAAGCCCACAGATAAAAATTTGTGATGGTGAAAATCTCAATCTCAAAAGCCCATAAATGTTCAATTTATGGTGGTGAAAAACTCAATTTCAAAAACCCATAGATGTCCAATCTATGATGGCGAATAAACTCAATCTCAAAAGCTCATAAATGTCTAATCTATGGTTGTGAAATAATTGAAGTGTCCATGGATGTCCAATCCATAGTGGTGAGGCAACTAAAAGAAGGGGAACATCCTAAACAAACTGACATAAGGGGAATGCCCAAAGCAAACTGAAGAAAGATGGGTGCCCTAAACAAACTAAAAAAAAAAATGATGCCCTAAACAAATTGATGGAAGGAGGATGCCCTAAACAATACTGACGGAAGGGGGATGGCCTAAGAAAACTAACGGAAGGGGGATGCCATAAACAAACTAACAAAAGGGGGATGTCCTAAACAAACTGACAAAAGGTGGATGCCCTAAACAAACTGAAGGAAGAGGGATGCCTTAAACAAACTGAAGGAAGGGGGATGCCCTAAACAGACTAATGGAAAGGGTTTAAACAAACTGATAGAAGAGGGATGCCTTAAAAAGACTAAGGGAAGGGGGATGGCTTAAGCAAACTAACAGAAAAGGAATACCCTAAACAAACTAGAGGAATGGGGAATGCCCTAAACAAACTAAAAGAAGGATGATGCCCTTAATAAAATGACAGAAGGGGAATGCCTTATCAAACTCAAAGAAATGGGAATGAAATGCGATCTGTAATTAAGAACACTTAAAGCAAAACAGGAACCAAGAAATGTGGTTTGCAACCAGAGACACCCAAAAAAAACCCTGAAAGAAGGAGTGACTAGGATGATGAACTCAATGAGAAATGAGGTATGCCCCAGTATAATGACTCTTAGTATTAGTAAACAGATCGAGCGATCATGAAATCAATAAGAGATATGATGAACTCAAAAATGGGGTATGCCTTAGTGTAAGATAGTGACCAACATCAGACACAGAATATCACCACACAAGACACTTTAGGATATGCTCAACAATCATGCAATGAAAATAACTAGCCTCAATCATCAAATGGCCACATAGGACCATACATCACGAAAATTGTGCTAACAAAGCTGAACCAAAATGCTGGACAAAACAAATGCTAACCAAAACTCTAAGTCTAAAATGCAAGCAGGACAAAACATAACATATCAATTATCAATATGAAAACGTCATCACAAATACATCAGCAATATAACAAGCCCTGCCATCATAGAAGATATTGAACCTAACGTCCAAAGGCATGCGAAAACTCAACCAGAAAAGTCAAGACTGGTCTACACCCTCTTCTTATCAAAAGAATGAAAATAAGATTGGACTCACATTTTTCACGTGTGCCTTCACTCGTCGATGAGACTCATTTTTTAATGGTGAAAAATTAGTTTTAGTAAAATCAGAGTCGCCACTTATTTTATTTTATTTTTAAAGGAAAAATAAAACAAGAAATAAAAACCCTAAAAAAACGTGACTCCATAGTTTTGGAAAAGTATGTCTTCGAAAAGCCTAAGTCTAAGTCCGAAGATCAGGTTACCTATCGGGAAGGTACCTCAAAGAGGTAACACCCCTCTTAGCCCTAAAGAAGTCTCTATTGGTTAAGTCAAGGGAAATATGACAAGTAATCGATTAATTATGGATACCCAGATAAGCTAAGGCGATTTTAAAATTAACGTGTCGAACAAGAAAGCCAATCACAATCATAAAGAAAACTTAGGGTGTGTACTTGGATTGCTTCTTAGGTGCTATCACAAGACATCAAAGTTAGTTTGACAATATAATACAACATACCTCATGCATTCAATCCATTCAAATAATCAAGCAATAAATCAAAGCAATCAAGACAATATCAAACACGAGAGTATTCACAAACAAAATTTGCTTATTTACAAAATTAAAAAAAGAAAGGAATTATGGGACGTACCTAGATAGCATGCATAACTTACAATGCGCTTATATGTGGATAGAGAGGGTAAGCTCACAAGTAATAACCAATAACTATAACCATAAACCCTAATATACAACTCAAATGAAATGGCATGAGTTTAAAGAAACAATAACTATCACATGAGACATGCATACGGGCTCATGGTTAAATTTAAACTAATGCTCTAGATACCTATAAGTATCAAAGTTAGTAACTAATACAAAAACATGCAGTAAAGGGATAGAATAGTTGCATTCACTTAAAAAATCCTAACAAATATCTAAAAACATTATTTTGTTATAAAAAAAAAAATCAAACAACATCCTCATTATGTCTACATTAAAGAATAAAAGCACCCTTAAGGTTAAACATTTGACCTGGGGTCATGGGCCAAATTTTGGGTCGCCCATAATTTGGGTCGTGACAGCGTGGTATCAAGCCAAGGTTTCAATAATACCTTGGGGTTAGTGTTTGTGGGTGTTTGTGTGTATTGTAATGTTATGATTTTCTGTATGTGTTAGCTAACAAGTTGATTACTAATTGAATTATCTAATTTGATCGGATACGATCGGTGATGAAAACCAGATAGGACAATGACATGACTAATCTATAGGTCTATTCTACACCAAAATCAAAACTGAATTGTCAAGACCTATCTAGCTGGGTGTGGTCTGTGAGGAAAACCAAACAAGAAAATGACATGACCGAATAGACATGTGTTATTTACACCAAAAACAATATTGAATTGTCGTGATTGATCAGATCGGGTATCCTGTGCGACGAAAACTAGACAAGACAACGACATAATCGATCGTACAAGTGTAGTCTACACTGAAAACGATAGTTAACTTTCGTGATCGATTGGATTGGGTGCCAATTGTGATGAAAACTATATAGGACAATTATGTAACTAATCGTACATATGCAGTTTACGTCGAAAACAAAACTGAGTTGCCCTGATCGATCGTACCGGGAACTGACTGAGATGAAAACTAGACAAAACAATGACGTGACTGATCATATAGGTCTAGTCTACGTCGAAACTGAAACCGAACTGTCGAGACCTATTTGATTGGGTGCGGTGTGTGATGAAAAACAAACAAGACAATGACGTGATCGATCAAACAGGTGCAGTCAACGCCGAAAATGAAACTAAACTGTCATGACCAACCGATTGGGTGTGATTTGTGATGAAAACCAGACAGGACAACGACATAATTGATCATAGAGGTGTGGTCTATGCTGAAAACAAAACTATGTTTTCGTGACGGATCAAATCGGGTGTCAACTGTAATGAAAACTAACTAGGACAACTACATGACTAATCGTACAGATGCAATCTACATTGTAAATGAAATTGAATTGTCGTGACCGATAGAACCGAGTCCAGTCTGTGACGAAAATAAGACAGGACAACGACAAGACCGATCGTATAGGTCTGGTCAACGCCGAAATCGAAACTAAACTATAACGACTTATTTGATCGGGTGCGGTCTGTGATGAAAACTAGATAGGACAACAACATGATCGATCGTATAGATGCGGTCTACGCCAAAAATGAAACTAACCTGTCTTGACTAGTCAGACTGGGTGCGGTCTATAATGAAAACCAGATAGGACAATGTCGTGAATGATAGTACAAGTATGGTCCACATTGAAACGAAATTAAGATGTCATGAACAATCACACCGGGTATAGTTTATGATGAAAACCAAACAAGAAAACAATGTGACCAATTGTATAGGTGCGGTCTACGCCGAAAATGATGTTAAACTCTTGTGACTGATCGGATCGGTTGGGAGTCACCGACCTCAATGCTCATTATAAGGGTGAATAGGTGGAGTTTAACATATTGTAGGTGCTTGGGTATTAAATTTCATTCTCAAAAGTCCAGGGTGAAATCTAAAGAGTTAGTGGTCAAAAGATCCTTAAAGCTTGATGCCCTAAACCTTGATTGGTTGGGAGTCATCGATAGATCCCCGTTACATGGACACTTTAGAAAACAATACCTTTAGCATTGCACACCTACAATGAAAAAAATTGTGAAATAAAAGGTGCGTTCTTAGCCTATTGGAGGTTGGTCAGTTTGCTAAAGGTTAAGAAAGAAATAAGTTGGTGGGAGAGATTAGTTCAGCATACTATATTCAGAAACTAATAAGCTTAACACATAGATTTTTGTGGAAAAGTAATGATTAAGCCTATGAAAGTGGAAATCCTTTTAATACTTAAATTTGCATAATGCCTACTCTTTATGAATTGTGATCAGACAAGATATTTGATATACTCTTGTTGAAGGTTGGGTTTTACTTCTTTAATGTACCATGAGAGAGTATGTTCTACATCATGCCACTTGAAATTTTTTTGGAGTGATAAGCATGATTTTGTAAATTATTTTACTGTCTATTTTCTTTTTTCTCTCCTTCATTGCTAAGAGACTAGCAATATGTCGGTTGGGGGGAGTGATTACTACTCAAAAAGTGTTCTTTCATAGTTTGTTATAAACTCTTTTAAACACTTTTGAGTAGTATTTATTACCTTTTAACTCAATTGGCATATTAAAGACCCTTGCAAATATTTCTAATCAATTTTTGGCAAGTTTTGGTGTTTTTAATAGCTTTTTTATCATTAAAACAAGCCAAGAATGAGGGAGAACTTTGTGTAGTCCATGGCAAAGCAAGTTGAAGCTCAATTACATGAAGAATCCAAGTTTTGGAGAGCTTCGCAGCCTTTGCAAAATCAATCAAGTAAGCAAGGAAGAGAATCAAAGAAGAAATCTAATAGCCAACAATTTCGCATGGCTATGCGAAATTTTCGCAAGCCTTGCGAAATGCCAAAAGGAGTATAAGTTGTAGGATAGAGAGCAAGACTATGAAAGATGAATTTCGCACCCTGTGCGAAATTTCACAAGCCTTGCGAAACTGATGAAAATGAATTTTGCAACCCCTTGCAAAATTTTCACAAGCCTTGAGAAACCAAAGCTGAGGAAAATCAATTTCGCACCCCTGTGCGAAATTTCGCAAGCATTGCGAAATCTTCCTATGTAATCTTCAGATATTTTTGCACCGACTCTGTTAGATTTTTATCTCGAGATATTTTGTATAATTACCTATTCTCTCCTTGTAATCAGCTAAAGATACTTTTAGATATTTAGTATATCTAAATGAAGGGTTAAAAATATCTCTCTATATATGTCTTAAAATATCTCTTTTTGTAATCTCTCGGGAGGAATTCCAGGATCACTTGTAAATTCTTTTAGTAAGAAATATACAGAGTGTTGTTCTGTCTTACCTACTCATTTTGTTTTTATTTTCTTACTAGCCAAACAACCTCTGAGGATGTTTTCCCAGAGGATGAGTGGCTAGGCTTTTTGTTTCTTGGACTGAAAGAAGCTAGGTAAGGGGTTCAGATGCAAAAGTGGGAGTTTTTCTCGTTTTAAATGAGGAGAGTTGTGACTCGTTAATGACTTTTATTTTTATGTTTAACTTAAAATCCCTTAAAATCACCTGGGCCAACACTTGCTAAGCTTTTCGGACTCCCTGGAGATCCATTAGTTATCTCTTGTGAGCCTTTGAAGGGTAATCCAAGGTCAGGATCACCTTGAATGACCAATACTAAGTGAGAGGTACAAGCCATTGAAAGATGATTCATAGTGAGAGGACTTTAGTGTTTGAAACCATTAATGGGAAGCAACTGCAACACACCGATTCGGGAGATAACCATTCTTTATGTTATAATCTCCAACGCGAGGAAAAGATCTGGAATCTCCCCCTTTTGTATAAGGAACCTGAACCTAGTGACTTAAAACTCCAAGAAACCTTTTCTTTGTAATTAATGTCAATTACTATTTTTTGTTAGCTTAAAACCAATCATTTTCAACCAAAATTATGTTTTCTTTTAAAGTTAACTCATAAAAGAAAAAACACAAATCCAGTTCTTTAACTAATATCGCATGTGATATGAAAACTCATCCCTATGGACGATCTTAGAACCACTATACTATGCTAGCTATGCTAACCTAGTGTATGGTGAATTAGGTTTATAAATTTTGTTAATAACTCCCGTCTGAGGATTGAATCCAGTAGAACACCAATTGGAGACGAATCACTAGTTTACACCAAAACTGAGACTAAACTGTTAGAACCTATTTGACCGAGTGTGGTTTGTGATGAAAATTAGACACGACAACGACATGATCGATCATATTGTTGTGTTCTATGTCGAATACAATTTTCAACTATTATGACTGATCAAACCAAGTGTCGTTTGTGATGAAAACCAGATAAGACAACTACGTGACCAATCATACAAGTATGTTCTACGCCGAAAACAAAATTGAGTTATTCTGACCAATCGAACCAAGTACGGTTTGTGATGAAAACCAGATTGGACAACAACGCTACTGATCATACAGGTGCGATATAAGCCAAACGAAATTGAGTTATAATTACAAATCAAATCTGGTATGATCTATGATGAATACTAGATAGGACAACGACATGATCGATCGTACACGTGCGGTTTACGTCGAAAACGAAACTAAACTATTATGACCTATCGAGCAAGGTGCAGTCTATGACGAAAGAGCCATAGGGCAATGACGTGATAAATTGTACAAGTGTGGTCTACGTCGAAAACGATAATGAATTGTTAAGACCTAACGGATGGAGTGTAGTCTATGATGAAAAAGAGATAGGACAACGACAAGACCAATCATACAAGTGCATTTTATGCCTAAAATGAAACCGAACTATTGTGACCAATCGGGCAGGGTTCGGTTTATAACGAAAATGACACAGGATAATAACATGATTGATGGTATAAGTGCAGTCTACACCGAAAAGGAAATAGAACTGTCATGACCGATCAGACAAGGTTAGGTATGTAATGAAAACCAGACAAGACAATGATGTTATGGATCGTACAGTTGAGGTCTACATCAAAAACTAAACTGAACTATCATGACAAATCGGATCGGGTGCGGTCTGTTACCAAAATTAGACATAACAACGATGTGACTAATCGTACAGGTACAGTCTATGCTGAAAATGAAAATGAACTATTGTGACCAATCAGACAAGGTGTAGTTTATGACAAAAATGACACACAACAATGACGTGACCAATCGTACAGGTGCGCTCTACACCGAAAACGATATTGAACTATCGTGACCTATCGAACCAAGTGTGATATGTGATGAAAACTAAATAGGACAATGATGTGACTGATTGTACTAGTGAGGTATATGCTAAAAAATAAACAAAACTATCGTGACCAATCGAGCATGGTTCGATCTATGACGAAAATGACACAGGACAATGACATGACCAATCGTACAAGTTCAGTATAGGCCAAAAACAAAACTGAACGATCACAACTAATCAGACAAGGTTAGGTCTATGATAAAAACCAGACATGACAATAATGTGACTGATCGTAGTGGTGCAGTCTAGGTCAAGAATGAAACTAAACTATAAGGACCTATCAGATAAGGTGTCGTATATGATGAAAACCAGACAAGAAAATGACATAATCGATCATACTGGTGCGGTCTATGCCGAAAATAAAACTAAATTGTCGTCACCAATTAGACAAGGTGTGGTTTGTGATGAAAACAAGATAGGAGAACGATGTGTCTAATTGTGTAAGTAAAGTCTATGTTGAAAATGAAACTTGACTTTCGCAACCGATCAGACTAGGTGCGATCTATGACGAAAAAAAAACAAGAAAACGATATGACCGATCGTATAGGTGCGCCCTACATGGAAAACAAAATTAAGCTATTGTGACTGATCAAACTGGGTGTGGTCTATAGCGAAAATTAGACAGGACAACAATGTGACCCATCATACAGGTATGGTCTATGCCGAAAAAAATACTAAACTATTGTCATCGATTAAACATGGAGCAATTTGTGTAAGCAAAAGATCAGAGAACAAAGTGACTTATCATAATAGTGCAGTCTATGCTGAAAACCATACTAAATTGTAGGGACCTATCAAACAAGGTGTAATCCGTGATGAAAATAAGACAAGACAATGACTTGACTGATAGTATTGGTATGGTCTAAGCAGAAAATGAAACTGAACTACCATGTCCGATCGAGCAAGGTGCGGTCTATGATAAAAATGACATAGGACATTAAGGTGACTAATCATACTGGTGTTATCTACGCTGAAAACGAAACTAAATTGTCGAGACATATTAGACCGAGTGTGGACTGTGATGAAAACAATACAAGATAAGAATGTGACCAATGGTATAGGTACGCCAAAAATGAAATTGAATTGTTGTGATTGATCGTATAGGTGCGGTCTACGTCGAAAATGATATTGAGCTATCGAGACCTATCAAACCAGGTGCGGTCCATGATGAAAAGTAGAGAAGACAATGATGTGACCGATAGTGTAGATGTTGTTTACGTCATAAATGAAATCGACATGTCCTGACCGATCTAATCAAGTGCGGTCTGTGACAAAAACCAAAAAAGACAATGACATGATTGATCATATAAGGGCAGTCTAGGCTGAAAAGGAAACTGAATTGTCGTCACCAATTGAATAAGATGTGATCTATGATGAAAACAAGACTAGAGAACAACGTGACCAATCATGTAGCTTGCCCCAAGAAACTCATAGGAGATAACCTTAGTTTTAAGTAAATAAGAATGTTGTTGTGCAACCATGGATCTAAAAAAAATAGAAACTTTTTTCTTCTTCTTCTTCTTCTTCTTTTTCTTTTATTCAATCAAAGGAATGATCATACTTTCTTCCTCAGTTGTTAAAATTCTTGAATCTTCGTAGAGAATGCTCTAATAAAGATCCAATCTTTATTGACATCAATGAGGGATTCTTATCTTGTAGCTCTCCATAGATGATAAAAAAACAAAACTTTACATTATGAAATTAAATCCTATGCTCCTATAATAGAACTTAAACCCCAATTTGTGGAAAATATTAAAACTTTACAAAAAAAAAGGGAAAACCTATGATCCTTTAATGAAGCTTACAACCAAATATAAGAAGAAGAAAACAAACAACAAGTATCCCATTCAATTAACACATGCAATAATAAAAATGAACATTTATGCGTCCTTTGGCTATATGATAATATCAAGACTGCAAAAAAGGGGTTAGTACACTCTAAATAAAGATCTAAGCATGCTTATAACCTCACTTTAATACCACTGTTGGCATCTTAGACCTAAGCAACAAAAGCAATTCCATTTTTTTTAAAAAAAAAAAAGATATTTTAGGGTTAAAGTACTAATCCTTAGGTTTGGATGTTTCGAAACCTTAAATTATAAGTTTTGAAGTTGTTGGAAGTCTCATAAACTCATGATCTTCTGCTCGATGACTCAACCTTATTTTTGACACACTTTCAATGGGGAGGAAAGGAGGGTAAATACTATAACTCTCTTTCTCTTTAGATGGTGGAAAACAAAAGTAATGAAAACCCTAAACCCTATGGGGTATTTATAGGGTTTCTAATTAGACTTAAGTGACTTAAGCCCACATGAGCTTAGATCACTTAATTTAGCTCAAATTAGGCCATAATTGATCAATTAACCCAACAAGGCCTAGTAATTAATCATTTAGCCCAATTTAAAGACTTCGTTCACTTATTTTTGTGCAACCTTGCATAATTACCAAAACGACTTTATGTACAAAAGTGAACCTAAAGTCAATCTAACCATCATAACCCATGCCAACAAGATAAGTGAGAACCGCTAAGATTTATAGGAGTATTGACTCTCTCAAAATTTAATTCTAAAGTTTATTCAACATCCTAGTACAGAGAATCAATTAAACTCTAATGTCTTATGGAAATTACAACGAGACATTATGTGTTCAACTCTATAACCTATCATCCATTTATTATTTATATACATATTTATGTCTTCTTATAATTATTGTTAGTGTCAATAATATATAAATTATATAATTATGATATCATATTTGCATGATATTTTGATTTAGGTTAAACCATACGTTCCACTACTCCATTGTCTAATTTTTGTGTTCTTGAATTATAAAATATTGATAAGTATGAGGGTTAGGGATATTAGTATGAGTTTTTACATGATATGTTTGAAGTGATTTAAAATTAAATTATGGGCTCTGATTACTCTAATCTTGGCTTTAAATGGATGGAAGGGCTAATAGTTTTTGGAATTTGATTTTTTATTTTATTCACCGTTTAAAATCTCGACTCTTTTATCTTTTTAGCATTAAAATCTTTGAAAACATAAATATCATATTTATTATCACACAATATCCAGGGAGTTAAAAGAGAGAAGGATTTGGAGTTGGCAATCGAGGAATAAGGGAAGCATTTGGAACCGCTGTGAACCCAGCAACTGATGCTTTGCAGAACTCTACAGAAACCCATGGAAACCGTTTCATGTTCAGTTCTTCATCCTCTTCCATTTTTCAACACTTGCTCTTACAACAAACACTTCCAATTCCTCAAAACCCAACTCTCTTTTCTCCCCAGTTTCTCCACTAACTTGCATTTTCCCCGGAAAAATTTCCCGCACTTCAATGGCTTAACTGCTTTCAGATCACTCCCACCCCATAACAACCCAAACCCATCTCAAGAACTCGCTATTCTCCTCGAGGTTGAGGGGTGAGGCCCCTTTTTCTTGGTTCAGAATTCTTGTATTTTATTTTTTCTTTGTCTGTCTTGGTTCAGAATTCTTGTATTTTCTTTTCTTTTCTCTTTTTTAATGGGTCTTTGTTGCTACCCTAAGTTTAATTTTGTTTACACATGGATTAAATGGGTTTCTTGAATGAACATCTGAATTCCTATCGTTCCATTTTATCTGAAAAAATTGATGTGATTTTTGTTGTTGGTTTTATTTGATGCGTTAAATTCAATTTCTTGTCTTTTTTAGTCGTAACTCTGCAGGATCCTTTGCTTTTATATTACTATATTTCTTTCAATTGATTTCAATGTCCTTTCTTAGGCAAGTGTACTTCAATATCTATTTCATGCTGTTCTACTTTGTGTAGAATTCAGTGGTATTTTAGGTTGCTTGACAGCGGATCTCTCTTCTTGTTTGTAGTCTTATTCATACCCTGTATTAAATGGATAATTCTGCGATTTAACTAATGGCGGTTTATAAAAAAATCCCATATTTGTAGACCTTAAATTTAATTTCATGCCATGGTGTTTCTCAGTTTTAAGTTTTGTCACAAGTGTTTTCTCTTTTCCTTCGTTGCTCTGTCAAGAATCTATAGTGACATAGAAAACGTTTGAGGCCTGGATTTTTCTTTCTGCCCCTGGTTTCTTACTGTAAAAGAACCAAGAGGCTAAATTCCAGGCAGTCTTTATGTTATACTATATTTGATGCCTGTTATTATAAATATTGGTTTTGCTTGAAGCCTGTTCCTTAACATGTATTCTTTCCTTTAGGGTCATTGTGGATGTATATTGGATGGGCAACCGCAATGCCTTCAACACAGGTGTGTTGGATACGGTAGTTTCAAACTCTGCATCTAAATCTACTACTTATGATTTCAGTGGTGGTAATTGGCAGATGTATATAAAGGAGTCTAATCCTGATTTTCCTTTTGTGCTGCCAGCATTCCGGAAGCTTGGCCTGGACTGTGCAAATTGGCCAGAACCTGTCTATCTAGATCTTTTAAGGTGTGAAATTCAAATAGTTTTTGTAATAATAATTTGGGTTATTTTGATAAGTTGCTTCTGTATGCTGGAATTATTTGACACATAAAAAGTTTTATTAGCTGAGTTTAGCACAAGGTTGTTGTCTTGCTTTATTACTTTGTATTTACAAAAGTAGTAAGGTCATGTTTTAAACTTTATTATTAGGAAATAAATGTTTTAAGAAAAATTATTGTCTCATGTTTGGTTTACCATGGAAAATATGAAAGGAAATAAAATTAGGAACTTGTAAATTTTCAAATGATTTAATTTTTATATAAAATGAGTTTGAATAAGCATGTAAAAATAATTAATTAACTTTAAGAAAAAACTGAACTTATAGAATGTCTTGATCGGTCCTTACTGATTCTGATACCAAAAATTGCTATAAAGTACTTTGCAATTGCTTTTCAGGAAGAGTGCTGGTGACGAGGAGAGGATGTTGATACTGTTCTTCAATAAGGTGTGTTGTCTTATTTTCAGGAAGAGTGTCTTTGCACATGCTTTTGTTGAATGATTTGATTAGCTTTTCTTTCCTATCTGAATTTTTTTTGCAGATTGGTTGGCCAACTTCAGTACCCACTAGTGAGCAGAAAACATTCATGCAAAATGTTTTGCGGGAAAAGGTATTTCATACTATTAGCAAGTGGACCTATGCTGGGTATAAGCCATATTGTTTTAGCTGCGAATTATT
Source organism: Vitis riparia (assembly GCF_004353265.1). NCBI lineage: Eukaryota > Viridiplantae > Streptophyta > Magnoliopsida > Vitales > Vitaceae > Vitis > Vitis riparia. Next base: position 5,505,373 of record NC_048440.1, read on the forward strand.
TGTCCCTTTGTATTTTTCAAAACAGTTATGGTGATGGTTGAATGCTTGCTAGTTCTGAGTAATTATTTGATCCTTCACATCACCTCATAAAATACAGATTTCAAATTTTATGATTTATGATTAAAATAAGATTTGGAAATCAAATATTTCCTCTCAACATCAAAACATTGGAGGATTTTCTATAAGTACATATCCAATTCGTCAGAATATTTTATAATGAAAATTTGAAAACAACTCCAAAATCAAATCAAAACTTGAAATTGCATTCAACAAAAATTGTATTTCCAAAAGAATTTACTAACTTTATTTTCACTCAATAGTTGACAATTTCAAATTTAAATTATCAAGTTCAAAAAAGAGAAGCTGGAGTCTTCCAAATGGCTTTGGTTGTGTAAATTCCATTGGACTGTTTGAATGTGCTAATAAATCATGTTCAAGTTTTACATTACTCTTGGTTTGTTTTATTATTTATTATTATAATGGTTGTATTCTTTATTTTATAGTCGTTTTGCTGTTGTATAAGCTTGTTGGTAAATTATCTCCAGTTTCTTTATCAGTTGGAGAATAACAGTGATTCAATGTCTTTCCATTTTGTAAATCATGTGCCCTTATTTTATATTCCCATTTGGCCAATTGTACTATAAACTTTGCTTAATTATTGATTAATTGTTGGCAGAAAAATGCATTGGATGATCTATTGGTGTCAAAAGGCTTACCTTTACGACCTGGAGTAGAAGAGTGAGTAGTTCAATTCTGATTATTATTCTATACTTTGAGGCTTTGATTGATATATGTTATGTGCCAGCTATATGTTCTAGACTTGAAGGCATCTATTGATTACCGTATTGGAAGCACATACCCCTTGATTTTAAACAATAGGTAAATCTTGTAGTCTCATGGTTGTTTAATTAGCTTTATGAGACAAGGGAATAAATCTCAATCATTATCACCTGGATGTTTTGGTTCCCTGATACAACTTGCTTTTTCTACTTTATACTTAATATCTTATGCGATACGTGATTTCAGTCTTTCTTAGTTATTGTTGAAGATTTAGGATGAGTTAGCTATTTTTTATTTTGTTTCTGTGTTTGAATAAAATTCGAATTTATTATTCAATTTTTTTTTGATAGATTAGACAATTAGGATTTCTTATTTTTATGCTTCCTATTTTTATGTGTTTGGTTAGATTGATTGAGATTATTGTGGAACCAATATCTCTTATATATCTTTGTAAATTATCAAGTATTGAATAAGCATAAATAATCTTTCTTCTCTCAAAAACTACATGGTATGAGAGCCCAAAACTCTATACTGAAAATCATGATGGAAAAAACTGCCATGACTAGAGCAAGGAACACGGCGTCCTCTGGTGTTGTCGATAGAGGTGCTCCACAAGTTTCTACTTGGAATTTTAAGGGATTAAATAATCTATATCCATCTGCTTGATTGACCATTCACAAATTGAATGGTAAGAATCATCTCAAGTGGGCACGGTCTATTAAATTAGCAATTGATGGCAAGGAAAAATTGGGCCATCTCATTAGAGAAATAACAAAACTAGCAGCCCATGATCCAACAATTAGAACGTGGAGATTTAAAAATTCTATGGTGATTGTTTGGCTTGTGAATTCCATGGACTTGACGATTGGGAAGATGTATCTCTTCTTACCAATGTTGAAAGAAGTGGGGGAAGCAGCTTGTAAGGCTTAAATCAAAATTGTGATTGGTAATTGAGTTTTATAATGAGATGAAGGCGCTTTGGCACGACTTAGACTTGTAGTACTAAGAAGAATGGGATTGTCCAAGTGACAGTGTGAGACATTTGAAGAGATTGGAGAATGATTGAGTCTTTGTGTTCTTGGTTGGATTGAACAAGGAATTAGATGAAGTAAGAGGATGGATTCTGGGAAGATGACCTCTGCCCTCTCTTTGCAAAGTTTTCTCTGAAGTTTGGAGGGAGGAAAATCGAAGGAAAGTCATGATGAGGGATAATACTCCATTGATACCTGAAGGTTCTTCCCTAGTATCAAAAAATAATCAGCCTGGACAGAAAAAGTGAGAAACCTTGATGTGATCACTGTCATAAACCTTGGGCCACTGAGGAAAAATGCTGGAAACTTCATGGTAATCAACAGACCACTGAGCCTTCCAAGCAGCAAAGGAAGAGTCTCATGGGCAACCAGTCAACTCAGAGATGTCTCGAGTCACAAAGGAACAGTTAGAGCATCTGTATAAACACTTTCAATCTCCACAACTCTCAGTAAACCACACTTGTTCTTTAGCTCAAAAAGTTAACTATTTGATTACTGCTCTCGTTAGTGTTAACTATTCGACTACTGCTCGCGTTAGTGTTAGTCCAAATTCAGATAGTCCATGGATCATAGATTTCGGAGCAACTGACACAAGATTGGTTCAAAATTATTCTCATCTTATAGTCCATGTGCAAGAAACGAAAAGATCAAAATTGCATATGGTTCTCTTTCGACATAGTCGGGACAGGATCAATCATCATCTCTCCTTCCTTTACACTCCATAATGTCCTTCATGTTCCTAACTTGGCTTGCAATTTATTGTCTGTCAGCAAACTAACTCATGATCACAATTGTCAAGCTATATCCATCTCATTATGAGTTTTAGGAAATGACCTTGGGGAGGACAATTGGCAATTCTAGAGAAAACAACGGACTCTATTTCTATGAGGATGGAATTGAATCGAGAAGATAGGCTTAGGGTATCTATTTTAAATCCATTTTTGTTGCTAGTGGTAGTGTAATTTTATGACATTTTTGGCTAGGCCACCCAAATTTTCATTATTTAAAATACTTGTTTCCAAGTTTCTTTGAAAATAAAAATCTATCTTCATTTCAGTATGAATTTTGAGAATTAGCTAAACATCGTCAAACATCCTTTACATTCTAACCTTATAAAGCTTCTAAACCCTTCTCCTTAATTCATAATGATGGATGGGGACTTTAGTTTTACTTTTGGCGGGAGGATTCCTCATCCTCCTTTTGTACTTCTTTTTCTATCAATATATTCACGCGTGGTTTCCTATCAAAAAATAAATAAATAAATAATGATGGATGGGGACCATTTAAGATTACTACACTTTTTGGAAAAAAACTAGTTTGTAACATTTATTGATGATAACATGAGTAAGTTAGGTATATTTACTAAAAGAAAAATGAGAAGTGAAAGGTAGTTTTCAAAAAATTTTACACCATGGTGCAAACACACTTCCACACAAATATTAGGTTATTAGAGTGATAATGGGAAAGAATATTACAAAAAGGTTTTGGGAATTCCTTTGTACAAAAAGGGATTGTAAATCGACATTCTTGCACCAATATTCCTCAACAAAATGAAGTGGATGAAAGGAAAAACAAACACCTTTTAGAAGTAGCCAAGGCCTTAATTTTCACAAATAAAGTTCCTAAGTATCTTTGGGGTGAAGCTATCCTTATGGCCACTTATCTAATAAATTGAATGCCAAGCAAGGTTTGCACTTCCAAACACCTTTACATATTTTTCAAAATGTCATCCCACATTTTGGTTGTCATCCAATTTGCCTTTAAAATATGAACAAAACCGTGGGAAACTTTATCCTAGAGCAAAAAGGTCTGTGTTTGTGGGATATTTTCTAACTCAACAAGGATACAAATGCTATGATCCCATAAAAAAAAATGTTTATCACCATAGATGTCACATTTTTTTGAGTCTAAGCCATTTTTTGAATTTCGTCTTTAGGGAGAGAGGGGAAGAGAAGCCTCAAAGTATCTACATGTTTTCCAACTAGAAGAATCATCACATGTTCCACGCACAATCACTTTAGTCCAACTTATAGTGGAATCGGGTATGTTAACTACTGAAAAGATAGGTCTAGGCCCCTCCTTACTACCATCTCATGATCACACAAGCACAAATCATGGTAGAAAAGCAGGAACTAAGTGTACAAAAGTCCATGTCTACATGATGAAGAATCAACTCCAATGCTCCACTATAGTGCCATGAGTCCTAATCAGGACATGATCAAAACTCAACTGATCTTCTAGGTAATAACCAATCCAAGCCTATTCAATCTATCTTGCCAAGTCCTAGTTCACAATCATCTGAGTTCATTAATAATTTTAGTACTCCCATTGCTATCTGAAGGGATGTCAGGTCTTGTACCAAACATCCCAGTCTAACCGTGTCTTATAAGAACCTCTCACCATTTTTTTGTTTTGCGTTCACTATACAACTTTCTTGTGTGGGAATTCCAAAGAATGTATAGGATGCTCTACGGATTCTTGAGTGGAAGGAGGTCATTTTTAAGGAGGTAAGGGCTCTTGAGAAGAATAAGATGTGGGAGATGGTGGACCTACCAAGAGGAAAAAGGACAGTTGGGTGCAAATGGGTGTTCATAGTCAAATATAGGTTGAATTAATCACTCAAAAGCTTTAAAGCTCGATTGGTGGCCAAAGGATTTACTTAGACCTATGGTATTAACCATCTTGAACTCCTGTGGCAAAGCTAAACACCATAAGAGTACTCCTATCAATTGCAGAAAACCTTGATTAGGCTTTGCAATAGCTAGATGTAAAGAATGTTTTCCCTAATGGAGACTTAGAGGAAGAGGTTTACATGGACTCACCTTTAGGTTTTGACATGAAGTTTGGATCAAAAGTTTGTAAGCTAATAAAGTCTTTGTATGAGGTGATGTCCTGAGAGAATGGTGAGGACGTTGAAGGTCTCTGTGGAGAGGAAGACCTTCTTGGTTAGGTTTGAAGGCGAGTCCGGTGGAATATGGTGTTCGCTTACAGAGCACAGTAGAGGCTCTGTTTTCGCCTTAGGCTTTGAGAAGGAAGAGGTTGGCTGGTTGATCAAACATTTGATGAAGGTCATCGAGTTGAAGAGTTACATGGGTTTCAACAGAAAATACAGAGGAAAATCCAGAGTTCATTTAATGGAGGTTTGCTTCAACAACCATGGTAGGTTTGTAAGGCTTTTGGAGTTCGCCTCTAATAGAAAGTCAACTTTCCTGGTAATACCTGAGGGAGAGAAGGGCAGGGGATGGGAGCAACTAAAAAATGCACTGTCTTCAATGCTAGTGGTCCCCTCCTCCAATATAGATGAAAAGGGAAGGCAATGCAGGGATGAAAGAATAAATCATAAACATGTGGGTCCTTTGTGCTTGTCCTTTGCGAATGTAGTTAGAGAAGAAGGACTGAGGAGAGGAGGCCTTGTTCCAGTTAGGAGATGGGCGAGAGCTGTGGTGTGCGAATGCCCCACTGATTTTGATAACTGGGCTGAGGTTGGCCGTGCTTTGGCGAAAAGATTAGGGCAAAAAGGTGTGGTGACTATCGTCTCCTTCTCTGGCGGAAAAAGTTTATTTTTTGTAGAAACTATAGAGGAAGCTTTCTCTTTCCAAGAATTAAGGTTTCTCAAGATTAAGGGAGGATATAAAACTCATTTGAGAAGGTGGTCGCTAAGGGAAAATTCAGAAGTTGTGGGGAAGTTTAGAGGAGGATGGATAGAATTACGGGGATTGCCCTTTCATTTATGGTTTGAGGAAAATCTGAAGAAAATTGTGGAGTAGTGGGGGACGGTGATAGAGATCGATTGGCGAATGCTGAAATTGTATGATCTTTGCAAGGCAAGGATGAGAATTTTAATGAAGGAACGGTTAGTTCTTCCTACATTGATCGAGGTGTTAGATGGGGGATAGGTGTTTACAATTTCAGTTGTAGTGGTTGGAGTTGAAGACGATAGGCGAGGTAGAGAAATGGGTGAGTCAACTTGGGAGGATAATGAGCCTCACTTGTGGATAGATGGCGGAAGGATGGTTGGGAAAGCTAGATCAACGACTAAAGGAAGGTCTTATGATGGGGCAGTTGACAGAATGAAAGAGGGTGGAGATAGTCAAAAGATTGAAGCAGTACCCGTGGGGACACATGGCAAGAGAAGATCGGAAGTGGGGAACAGTTGGTTCCAACCCTCCTCTTTGTTTAATTTGAATTCAAATAAATAGAGAACATGGCTTGCTGGGCCAAGGCAGGATGGTGAAGTTTGGGCCGGAGGGGACAAGGCCACTCAAATGATGAGGAAGGGCATCAGGCCTCTAATGCAAAACAAGAGAGAAGGGCCTAATCTTAAACCCAGACCACTGGTAGAGGCAAACTTGGGCTGGGAGAGGGCTGATAATTTAAAAGGCCCGTTTTCGAAGTTAGGCCAAGAAATGGGAGGAAAGCAACCCATTTATGAGAAGGGCTCTTTACGCAGAGAAGACTCCTCTGCAATGGGAAAGGGGAAGTCAGTCTTAGAGGTCTCCGTTTCTTAGTTGAGGGGCTCCACGATGAAGTTTGGTTCAAAGAAGCTGTGGATTACTCTTATCCCTCCAATTTCTGGATGCCGACAAGGGGTTCGAAGTCGAAGTGAGCCTCTAATGCATGAGAAGCCATCTTTAGATTGTGATGCTCCTCCAAAGGAAGATGCTTTCGAAGCGGGAACACTGATGGATCAAAGGTTCAATGCGAGTCCACTCACTTTTAGTCGATCGTCAGAGTTTTGAAAAAGGTGTTTGGGGGAAGGGGCTTCGTCGACAAAAGGAGACATGGATAATCAACAAAGGTCTTCTCTTAAGGCTTCTATACTTTCAAAGGGGAAAGAGAAATTGCGCAAATCCTCTAACGTTGAAGACAAAGTAGGCTCTAAGGGTTTCGAGGGTTTTGTTCATCGTGGCTCTTCAGTCATGGTTTTTCCTTCTAATCCAATAATTAGAGAAAAAGGGCTCAACTTTGTGGGGACTTGTGGAATGATGGTAGTGGAAAATATTGAGGTATCTTCTTCCCCACATTCTTAGTCATCTTTGTCAATCCCCCTCCCCCCCCCCCCCCCCCTCCTTTGGTTTGGCACTTCCACCTCCAAGTCCTTCTGTTCCCGTTCTTCCCAGTTCAGTAATTTAGTCTTAGTATCCTACGAAATCTTGAGTTATTTCTGAAATATTTTTCAAAAAAAATGACGATGGTGCTTTATGTCAAGAGACTGTTGGCAATCCTAACCTAGATGTTGTGGAGTCCCAGTTAGCTTGTCTGAACCAAATGTCCAAGGGTAATAACCCCCTTAAAACCATGCCCAACACGCCTATTAAGGCCCCCAACTTAGTTATAGTTAGCCATGGGTGAAGCTGAGTTTTTCCCTTTGGGCGGGTTCCAAATAGAAAGCCTTTCCCCTAGCAAAATGGCTAAAGTTCGTAAGGTCTTAAGTTCTTTGGATATTAAGGTGTATTCTAGGCGGAAGAACAAATTCTCCACAGGTATTTGAGACCTGTTGGAACTGGTATGGAGATTTAGGGTTAGAGAGGTTTTTCCATGAAAATCATCAATTGGAAATCTAAGGGTTTGGGATCTAGGAAAAAACGAAGCATGGTTAAAGATTTTTTGCGGCTTGAGAACCCGGATGTTGTGATGTTTCAGGAAACAAAAAGGGAGGAGTGTGACAGAAGGTTTGTTGGTAGTGTTTGGTCGGTTAGGGATAAGGAGTGGGCTGCTCTTCTGGCGTGCGGGGCTTCAGGTGGGATTTTGATTATTTGGGACTCAAAGAAGCTGTGCAGTGAGGAGGTGTTAATAGGCTCCTTTTTAGTCTTAGTCAAGTTTTTGTTGGATGGATGTGAACCCTTGGGACTGTTCGCAGTTTATGGCCCAAACAGTCCTTTACTAAGGAAGGATTTTTAAGTGGAGCTCTTAGACATTTTTGGCCTTTCTTTTCCTTTATGGTGTATGGGCAGTGATTTTAATGTTATAAGAAGAAGTTCAGAAAAATTGGGTGGCTCTAGTTTAACCTCTACTATGAGGGACTTTGATGGTTTTATAAGAGATTGTGAATTAGTTGACCCCCCATTACGGAACGCCCCATTCACTTGGTCAAACATGCAAGAGTCACTTGTGTGTGTAAGAGATTGGACCGGTTTCTTTACTCGAATGAGTGGGAGCATTTCTTCCCTCAAAGCCTTCAAGAAGTTCTTCCTTGATGGATATCGGATCATTGGGCGATAGTTTTGGATACCAATCCTTTCAAGTGGGGCCTAACACCTTTTAGGTTTGAGAATATGTGGTTGCAATATCCTAGTTTCAAAGATTGCTTCAGTAGTTGGTGGAGAGGTTTTCAAGGAAATGGTTGGGAAGGTCATAAGTTTATGAGGAAGTTACAATATGTTAATGCCAAATTGAAAGATTGGAATAAGGATACTTTTGGAGTGCTAAAGGAGAGGAAACAAAGCATCCTGGAAGAAATAGTTAACATTGATGCCGTTGAACAAGAAGAGGTTCTTTCTTCGGAACTTTCAGCTCAAAGAGCTTTAAGAAAAGGGGAGTTGGAGGAATTAATTTTGAGGGAAGAAATTCATTTGAGACAAAAAGTTAGGGTGAAATGGGTTAAAGAAGGGGATTGCAATTCAAAGTTTTTTTCACAAAGTGGCGAATGGTAGACGAATTAGGAAATTCATCAAGTTTTTGGACAATAAAAGAGGTTTAGTGTTGAATAATTCTGAGAGCATCACAGAGGAGATCTTACTTTATTTTGAAAAGCTCTACTCGAGCCCTCCTGGAGAGTCTTAGAGAGTAGAAGGATTAGACTGGTCCCCTATCTCACAAGAAAGTGCTTCTAGGTTGAATTCCCCTTTTACTGAAGAAGAGATTTCTAAAGCCATTTTTCAGTTAGATAGGGATAAGGCGTTAGTGCTTGATGGATTTACCATTGCTGTGTTTCAAGATTGTTGGGATGTGATCAAAGAGGACTTAGTGAGAGTGTTCGCAGAGCTTCACAAAAGCGAGATTATTAATCAAAGCACCAATGCCTCCTTCATTGTTCTTTTGCCCAAAAAAAGCTAGACAAAGAAAGTCTCATACTTTAGACCTATTAGCTTGATCACTAGTCTCTATAACATAATAACCAAAGTTCTATCAGGGCGATTAAGAGGTGTACTACATGAAACTATCCATTCTACTCAAGGTGCTTTTGTTCAAGGGAGACAAATTTTGGACGCAATTCTTATAGCCAATGAGATAGTGGATGAGAAAAGACGATTAGGGAAGGAAGGAGTTGTCTTCAAAATTGACTTTGAAAAGGCTTATGACCATGTGTATTGGGATTTTTTGGATCATGTGTTGGAGAAGAAGGGATTTAGTCCTAGATGGAGGACCTGGATGAGAGGATGTTTGTCTACAGTCTCTTATGCAATTTTAGTGAATGGAAACGCTAAAGGGTGGGTCAAGGCAACTAGAGGGTTAAGACAAGGTGACCCTCTATCCTCTTTTTTGTTTACTATCGTCGCAGATGTGTTGAGTAGGATGTTGTTGAGAGCAGAGGAAAAAAGTTTGTTGGAGGGCTTTAGGGTAGGTAGGAATAGAACAAGGGTGTCCCATCTGCAATTCGCAAATGATACCATCTTCTTTTCTAACACTTGTGCAGAAGAACTACAAACTCTCAAGAGTTTATTGTTAGTGTTTAGGCAAATTTCTGGGCTTAAGGTCAATCTTGACAAGAGTAACCTTTTTGGCATCAACCTTGATCAGGATCATCTTTCTGGGCTGGCTTTGATGCTTGATGGCAAGGCTTCTGATTGGCCTATACTCTACCTGGGTCTTCATATGGGAGGGAATCCAAAGGCTTGTGGCTTTTAGGATCCAGTGATTCAAAGAATCTCACGGAGATTAGATGGGTGGCAAAGGGCTTACTTATCTTTTGGAGGTAGGATAACTCTTATCCATTCATGCCTTTCCCACATTCCTAGTTACTTTCTTTCCTTGTTTAAGATTCCCGCTTCAATGGCAACAAAAATTGAGAGATTGCAAAGGGATTTCCTATGGTCAGGGGTTGGGAAAGGTAAAAGAGTTCATCTTATTAGTTGGGATGTAGTGTGTAAACCGAAGGCAAAAGGGGGATTGGGGTTTGAGAAGATTTCTCTAAGGAATCTCGCTCTTTTAAGGAAATGGTTCTGGAGGTATCTTAGGGAGAGTTCAACTTTGTGGCATCAGGTCATTCTAAGCATTTATGGGACACATTCTAATGGTTGGGATGCCAACTCTTTGGTCAGATGGTCACATCGTTGTCCTTGGAAGGTTATTGCACAAGTCTTTCAAGATTTTTCCAAGTATACTCGGTTTGTGGTAGGAGATGGAGAAATAATTCGCTTTTGGGAAGACTTGTGGTGGGGGGACCAACCTTTGGGATTCCAATATCCAAGACTATTTAGAGTAGTCACGGATAAAAATATTCCTATATCTTCAATTCTTGGTTCTGCTCACCCCTTCTCTTGGAACTTTAATTTCCGTCGTAACCTTTCTGATTCTGAGATAGAAGATTTAGAAAGTCTCATGCGTTCATTTGATTGTTTGCATTTATCCTCATCGGTTTCAAATGCGAGAGATCTTGGTCTTTATCTTCTTTAGGGTTATTTACAGTCAAGTCCTTTTTTCTAGCCTTGTCCCACCTTTCCGATTTATCTCCAATTTTCCCTATTAAGTTTGTATGGAATTCTCAAGTCTCTTTTAAAGTCAAGTCCTTTGTCTGGTTAGTGGCACACAAGAAGGTAAATATTAATGACTTGCTACAATTGAGAAGACCCTACAAAGCTCTTAGTCCTGACATTTGTAAGTTGTGTATGAAGCATGGAGAATCAGCAACTCATCTTTTCCTACATTGTTCTTTAACGATGGGGTTGTGACAGATTATTTCAGTTAGCCAAGATGGATTGGGTTCCTCTGAGAAGCATTTCTGACATGATGTTCATCAATTATAAAGGTTTTGGGATATCCAAGAGAGGGATAGTTTTGTGGCAAACTGCGTGCATTGCTTTAATTTGGATTGTGTGGCGAGAAAGAAATGCTAAGATATTTGAGGATAAAGTTAGGAATTCAGAGAATCTATGAGATTCCATTCACTTTCTTGCTTCTTTTTGGGCTTTTTGTTCCATGGTTTTTAAGGGCATTCCCCTTAATGTGTTACAACTATATTGGCTAGCAGTGTGTAGCTCCAATGGGATGGTCTAGCCAAGAGAGATTGTTTCGTTGTTTTTACATTTTATCTTCTTGTTGTTTAGTTTTTCTTTGGTGGGAGAATTCCTCATCCTTCTTTTGCACTTCTTATTTCTATCAATATATTTCTTTGTTGTTTCCTATAAAATAAAAAATAAAAATAAAGTCTTTGTATGAGCTAAAACAATCACCAAAAGCTTGGTTTGAAAAGTTCACTCAATCCATGAAGAATTTGGAGTACACCTAACGGCAAACCGACCACACCATGTTCATGAAGTTCTCTAATGATGGGAAGATTGTTGTGTCGATAGTCTATGTGGATAACATTATTATTTTTGCAGATGATGTACACGAAATGAACAAATTGAAGAAATGTCTTGCCTCAGAATTTGAGATTAAGGACTTGGATCCTTTAAGTTATTTTCTCGGAATGGAGGTTGCTTGATAAAAAAAAGGGAATTGTTGTTTCACAATGAAAATATATCCCCGATCTTCTCAAGGAGACGGGAATGAGTGGCTGTAGACCCATGGACACCCCAATGGACCCGAATCAAAAGCTAGGAAACAACAAGAAGCGAGATGCCTTGGATGCATCTTGGTACCAGAAACTTTTGGGAAAAGCTAATTTACTTATCACACACACGTCCTGATATTGATTTAGCTGTTAGTTTGATAAGTCAATTTATGCACTCTCCTTATGAAGAACACCTTGAGGCCATGTATAGAATCCTAAGGTACTCAAAGAGTAGACTAGGGAAAGGTCTTTTCTTCCATAAGAATGTTCAGCAGAATATTAAGGCTTATACTGACACAGATTGGGTAGGTTCAATTATTGATTGGAGGTTCACATCAGGATATTGGACATATGTGTGGGCTAACTTAATTTCTTAGAGGAGCAAGAAATAAAGTGTGATATCACAATGCAGCGCAGAGGCTGAATATAGGGCAATGGCTCAAGGGGTATGTGAGATGTTGTGGTTGAAATGAGTTTTGGAGGAGCTCAAGAGACCAATAAACATGCCTATGAAGCTGTACTAAGATAATCCAACAGCACAAAAGATAGCTGATATTCTTATAAAGGGGCTGTTTAGACCTAACTTCAAGTTTCTCATCAACAAGTTGGGCATGATAGACATCAATGCACCAACTTGAGTGGGAGTGTTGAAGATTTAGGATAATTATTTATTTTATTTCTCTATGTCTAAATAAAATTTGAATTTATAATTTGAATTTTTCTAGGAGATATGACAGTTAGGATTTCCTATTTTTATGCCTTTGGATAGATTGGTTGAGATTATTGTGGAACTAATCTCTCCTATATATCTCTGTAAATTCTCAAATATTGAATAAGTAGAAGTAATATTTCTTCTCTCAGAAACTACAGTTATATTTAATTAGCAATCAACATTAGTTTACACGGTGAAGTTGAATTTTGAATGGTCTTGGATGTTAATAACTGTTTTTTCCTTCTCTCTTTCTCTCTCTCTCTCTCTCTTTTATTTTTTTATTTTATAATATTGTACTTTCATCTGTACATGAATTTTATAAAATTCTTCAATTTTTGTTGGACAGTTCTTGTGCAGAGTTCTTCATTTTTTTCCTTTGTTTTTTTCCACCCTTTCAAAGCTAAAGTCTGAATAAGTTTCAATTTGTTTGAAAACTGAATGGAAATCAATGTAAAAGTGTGCTTCAAACTTAGGATTTCAGATAAAAATATTGAAAATTTTATTTTTTATATTCAGACAAAATATCTTTAAGATAAGACTTTAAAAAGAGTTTATTGAGACCCCAAACAAAAAGACAAATATGGCCTTACCGACTAAAATGGTTATTAGAAATTGCATGAGACTAAAATTGTATCATATTAGAGGTGTTATTTTTAATGATTAACTGAAATATATCTTGAACTCCTGGAAAATAGTGATAAATATCACTTGTGCTGGGGAAGTTACAATTAGCAGCCAGGCTCTTGTCATGCTTAACTTATGTGGACAAATCTCACTATTGGGTTATCAAACTTAAGAAACATGTTGGACACTATTCTCTATGACTATTATATGATTATTAGTTATTAGTATTTGTTTTGATCTTTTACTCATAGCATCATCATTTTTTACCTCTATCTCCATTGCAGTTTTATTGATGATGCATATAATGAAGGAATACCTTTGCTCGTTCTTACACCCTGCTGTGAAAGTGAGGATAAAGTAAGAAGGTACATTCTAGGCTTTCCAATCTGCATGATAGTGTTCATAAGCGGTAAAATTTTAATTAGACTGAAATATGTGGCATGTTTGCTGTTGCAGACGTGTGCTTTTGTCAAACCTCATACAGCGTGCAACTGTTTACATTCATAAAAACTTGCTAGTTTGTACTCAGTCTTTCTGTATAGCACAGATATCAATGTTTTCATTGTTGGCTACATTTATCTTAATTGCCAAGACCTTACACCATAATAAGGAACATCCATAGCATTTCGTATCACCATCCAAAAACAGAATCATTCTTACCCCAAATTGCTTGCCAGTGTTGCCACATACGCCATAACATTCTCTACAAAGTAGTGGAACTTTTGTCTTGATTAGTCGTTTCTACCTTCTCTGAAGAGTTGCAGATTCTGGGAATGAGTCCTTTGTTGTCTAAAATGTGAAGATGGTCTACTGGTGAACATCATAGCGTCTTTTTATACATATGATTGCCAGTATTTTGTTAAGTCTGTGAAAATATCTTTACATTGACATTTAGAATTTGTCAAAGATAGAAGCTTCTGTTAAGTTGGTTAAGGCAAAGCATTGGGAAACTTAATTCCACTATTCTTGAACAAAATTGGGGAATATAAGATTAGGCTGAATCCACTTGGAGCTGGGCCTTCTTTTTGTACTATTATGTGTGTGAAAATAATGAGAAAAATTGGATTCACTTGGCAACTGCTTCTCTTTGAAATAGGATTGACTATAGATTTGAATCCTAGCAAATGGTTTGGTAAAACCACAGGATTTTCCTGATCTAAGTTATGCATGTTTCATACACATGCACAAATATATTAGTCTTCAAGGATACAACCGTTTCTATTCAATGATTATTATCATGATTCAACATGTGATAAGGCTAAACTACATCTATGCCTATATGGAAAATGGTAACATAACAAGGAAAACCTACAAAATCTAGAACTTAAAATGTATAGTTCTTATATCTGCATGTCTTATTAAATGTCTTACAGTCTCTGCATTTGATTGTGAAAGTTATACAGGAGTATTGTTTACTAAATAAAATAGTAACACAAATAATTTTAGAAGAAAGAAGAAGCAAAATTCTATTCCGTTGTTATTACTGTTATTGTTGTTGTTCAAGTCCAGTACAAATTGTTCTTCACTTGATGTCAAAATTTGCTAACTTTTATAGTTGTGTTAGAAAAATATAATGTTGCTAACTTACTTGGAGGTATTATCATAGTATAATGTTATTGTAAAGAATCATGTATTATCTAAAAGCTGGAGGCTAATAATGCTGTTCCATTGCTTAGCATAAAAAAAAAAAGCATGTCTATGCAAATGATGTATTATGTAAAAATGGTTCAATGTTTCTTGGTTAGTTCAACAATGTTCCTACACTGCATGTGCTTATGTGCATTATTACTTTACCTGAGCCCAGCCCTTGTTAGCTTGCTCAGGTTCATTTGGCTGGATGAGGTTGAATCTAGGCTCAAGATCAGCTAAAGAGGCAACTCATGATGAAGCTTGGTAGCCTCATTGACAGCCTTAATGGAAATAACATTATCCTTGAGTGGATGTTGTGAATGTTTCAGCACCTTTATAAGAAATTGGCTGAGTTGTCCTTTTGATGAATGATGACTGTGTTTGCTATCAATGCTCATTTCAGGCTTGTTCCCTACTAGAGTAGCACAACATTGTCTGTGACCATGATGGAAATATGCTAAGATTGCCTTTATTTTATTTTTTTCATTTTGTTGCAATCTTTTAGATTTATTGCTGACAAGCTTGGCCCAGAAAGGATTTCAAAGGTAAAGATAGTTGGGAATGAGGAGGTAGAACAAAGTTCTTATGGTCAAATCATCCTAGGTATCGGTAAAGGACTGTTGTCAGGTGTGGATGAGCAACTAGCAAAGGAAGCAACTAAAGCAGGTCCTAATCTGGAGTTGGTTTATAGGCATTTGATCATGACTTACATTAGCTTCGGTGTGGAAGTTTCATGCTAAACGGCTCTATACTTGCTTCTTGGGCAGTTTCCGCTGAGAAACAGAGGATAGCAGAGGAGGTTGCATCTATTTTAAAGTTGAAAGTTGAGATTGGCAGTGGCTTACATGAAAAGTTAGTCCATTTTCTTTTCTCCAAACATATTCTCAATTTATTGGTGTCTACATATTGTCATTTATTGTTAAATTGTATGGTTATTGGCAAGGAAAAAATAACAAAAAATAAATATATGGCTGTCCATAAACTTGGTGATGAGGATGGGTATTAGTATAAGTTGGAATTAAATTGAGATTAGTATTAGCTGGAATTAAATTACGATTAGTGTTTATTGGAGTCAAATTAGGAGTAACTAATTAGGTTAGAGGAAAATTAGAATTATAATCATAATAGGTTATTTGAATCCTAGTAAACTTTGGATTTCTTAGAGAAGCTTATAAATAAGACAAATTGATGTAAACCAAATTATTGATTGATGATTAATAATGTTACATGATCTTGCATACTTTGCAATTTTCAATGGTGAAACTCCATTGATTTTCTTCTAGGTGAAACTCCTAGAAGACCTTAGTGCGACTATAAGGTTCTATCCTTCATTCTTCTCATCTTCTTTCTCTATTTTATTTTATTTTGTTTTATTGCCATAAACTTTATCTCTTGTTCTGCTCTTTAAACCCTAAGGCAATGTTTGGTTTTTTGAAAATACTAGGAAAGGAAAAAAAATGGTAGAGAAAATGATTTTCTCATGCTTGGTTTTATTATGGAAAATGCAAAAGAAAGTCAAATATAATTAAAATTACTAAGAAATTTATATATTTTTAAATTATTTAATATCTATATAAAAGAGTTAAATAAGTAAAAAAAAGTTTGTAGTATATACAAATAATTTATTGACTTCAAATTTATTTATTTTTTCTTTCACTTTTTCTTTTCTTTTACTTTTCCTCTTTATTTTCTTTCCCTCGCATTTTCCTTCAAACTTTCCGGGAACCAAACGTAGCCTAAGAGATAAAAACCCTAGCCCACCTATTTGATTGTAGACAACCATCCTAGGGTTGTCCTACATCACTTGGTGTGTTGTATTTTCTTACTTAAGATTAGGAGTTGTAATATCTATAATTAAAGTTCTTTGTAGAAACCTTGTTAAATTTTAAGTTCTATTAGGGAAGTTGTTTGATTAGCATATTCTTTTTTTCAATGGCTTACTTAAGTTTCTATTACTATTTTTTGGGCACATATCCTTACTTTGATCTATTATCCAGTTTACCGAAGACTATTGCTGCATTGCATGCGGGATCGGAGTATGCAGGGGTACCTGTCAACAATTGTGTACTTATAACTGGAAGCCAATCTGGGGTGGCTGGAGCTGAGAGAGTAGGCATGCCATATGTTGTTCTTCATAGCAGGTAAAGGGCCTAAAGACTCTTTTTTAATTTATTTTTTTATTTTTTTATTTTCTATTGTAGGCAAACAAAAAATATATTAACATGTGTCAAAGGCACCAAAATGCAAAAAGAGAAATGAAAGGAGGGCAACAAAAAACAAAAGTCAGTCCTTATCTAGTCCTCAACCAATCAACAAAATCTACCATGGACATAAAATTCCCATCTGTATGCGTCCTAACACACAACAAAATATTAAAAAGGAAATAGGGATTTTAGTGTTTAATTCAAATGCTCTTCACTTTCAAATGATTGCCAACTTCTCTTCTTCCATGATGTCCAAAACACGCACAACTGGATAGCCTTCAGACATTTTTCTATTTTCTCCCAACAATGGACCCATGCCATGCCAACCTAATAGAGTCTCTTTTACTAATGAAGACGTCACCCATATCATACCAAACAAAGAGAACACTAATTGCCATAAAACCCTTGCTCTAGCACAATGCAAGAGAATATGATCAACTATAACTCATTTTCTTTTGCAAATAAGTTTCTATTCATCAAAGATCATCTTCTTCTTTGCCTCTAATCCAAAGAACAAATCTTCCTTGTCTTTGCAAGGAAGGCATCTATTCACCAAATGCTAGTCTCTTCTTTGCACTTGATCCAAAGTCCATATCTTTCCTTAAATTGCTTCCCAAGTTAAAAAAAACTCCACTTTTGTCAAGGCCCAAGAGTTTCAAATTACTTCCTTTGGAAACAACTTTGATCTTTCCAATTTCCTTGCAGCCTTAAGAAAAATGTCTCTACCCTTTCTATCTCCCAATTGTTCAGTTGTCTTAAAATGTATGGGGTTCCATTGGTCTCCCATACCTAGCTGCTCCCAGACATCAACCACCCATGCATTCAATGAGGGAATACACTTGCTTAAAGAAGAATCATTGCACTATCAAATCCTTTTAGAACTTCACTCTCCTATCATTTCCCAAAACAAAGGAAGTTCTACTAATGATACCACCTCAATTCCTCCTAATGGTCTTCCACGACCCTACCCCAAAACCACCGCTTAATACCCAAGAAGACAACCCCCTCTCTTTTTCAAACTTCCTATTGATAACTTGCTCCGAAGGGACTTGTTCTTTGAAGTATATCTCCAACCCTACTTGCCAAGAAGCTTTATTGAGGATAGAAAGATCTCTATTATGAAGTTCCTCCCCTTTTTGTTTTTTGTTGTATGCAATTAATCATTTCACCAAGTCTGTTTTTGTTTGTTTTTTTCTCTTTAAAGCTCTCATCCCCATTAAAAAAATCTTTTGAATTTTCTAAATCCTCACTCACCTTTTCTTGAATGACAAAAAGAGACGTAAAATGAATTGGCAAGCTTGAAATGCTAGGTTCTAGTGCTAATGGAAATTAAGAATGCATAAATTCCTAGAACTCGATCAGATTTTTGTCTTTTTAAGATATTGAAAGAGTATGCATTTTATGTTAATGGTTATTTATTTATTTGTTTATTATTATTGCAAAATGGAATTGTAGCATTTATAAGCACAAATTTTCTCTGTGGTCAATGTTTTCCTATTCTACCAAAAATCTTATACATCTCTCATCTCTTTGTACGAACGATTGATGTATTAAATTAGATGTATAATCTTATTTTTGGTGAAACTAGAATTGCATACATGTTTTTGTATCTCAGTTTTGCAATGTGAGGAGTTCTAGCATTTCTCTCTCTATCACGCTGCAAAAAGAGTTTTTGAGCAGGTCCTGATTGCAGTTTTATTAGCAATTTGAGATTGTCTTTACAACCTTGTGCCCTACCTAGGTTATGTCAATTTGGCGTAAATATTTGGTAATTGAATTATGCAATCAAATTGCACTTTGGTATAGCTAGGAAGGAATGAAGTGGAATTGGAATAATAGTGTTGACCCATGTAAGGACTTAAAAGCGTAGGCATTTTGGTAACTGCTTGTCTGTGTTAGTCGCTTGTTCCATTGTCTAATAACCTATGTCAAGTATTAGTGGGTTGCTCATTACTTCACCATTTATCTTACAGAGCTTCTCAAGCTGAGTTCCCTTCAGCTAGTGCTGTACTGGATGGTTTTGGAGGTGCCGACTTGACGATATCTAAACTAAGAAAGAAGCTAAGATCTTGAGCTCTTTTCAAGTTGCTGGTTTCCAAGAGCATATTTTTGCACTCCTCACTTTTCTGGATTTGATATATTGAAACATCCATTCACAGAAAGATATCTTGGGCTCTAATCTAAGTCCACCATGCTTTTGAGCTAAAATGTTTTCTTTTCCCTTTTTTTCTTTTTTTTTTCCCCCCTTAAGTGTACATCTTTTTACACATTCTTGGGCATACATCATGCTCTCTAAGTAGGCCACAGTGTGCACTGGAATAGTTTTAACCTTTCATTTGCAGAGTACTGCTTTGTCACAACTCCATGTACCAGAGATTGTTAGAATTTTGAATTGTTGTAATGATTCTTCTTGGACAACTTGCAATTCTTGTCTCCATCATTTGTTTTGATTACAGGTATTTGAGCAAACAGGTCTTAAGATTAATTTGGAGAAAAGTGAATTGATTCCTATTGGGGAGGTTCCAAATTTGGAGGAGCTTGCTGAGGTTTTAGGGTGTAAGGTGGGTTCTCTTCCTTCCACTTAGGCCTCCCCTTGAGTGCTCCTTACAAGTCTAGTAGGGTATGGGAAGGTGTGGAGGAACGGTTCCAAAAAAGGCTTGCTTTGTGGAAGAGACAATATTTGTCAATAGGTGGAAGACAAATGTTAATTAAGAGCACTTTATCTAGTTTGCTTATATACTTTATGTCCCTTTTTGTTATCCTTAAAAGAGTGGCAGCTAGATTGGAAAAGATTCAAAGAGATTTCTTATGGGGAGGAGGGGGGTTGGAGAAAAAGCTTCATTCAGTTAATTGGTCGATTTTGTGTTTGGAGAAGCATAATGGGGGATTGGGTTTTAAAAGTCTTCATCTCTTCAACAAGGCTCTCTTGGGTAAATGGTCTTGGAGATTTGTGAAGGAAAGGAACCCTCTTTGGAAATGGGTAATTGTTGGTAAGTATGGGATGCAGGAGGGGGGATGCACTAAGGAGGTTAGAGGGAGGTATGGTGTAGGAGTTTGGAAGTTAATTAGAAATGGGTGGGAGGCCTTCAAAGATAAAACAAGGTTTCAGGTTGCCTCAGGACATCGGGTAAAATTTTGGAAAGATAGATGGTGTGGGGATATGTCTTTGAGGGATGAGTTCCCAGGTCTTTATGCTATAACTTCCTTTAAGGATGCTTGGGTGGTAGATATTTGGGATGGGGGTAGTTGGGGACCGAGGTTTATTAGACAATTCAATGATTGGGAGTTAGAGGAGGTTGATGCCTTTTTTGGGAGGTTGCATAGCTACTCCATCGGTTCGGGTACTTTTGATACCATGGTTTGGTTGGAGACTAAGGATGGTGATTTTTCAGTTTGGTCTTTTTACTGCTCTCTGGAAAGTAGAAGAGTGGAGCCTTTCCCGTACGACACAGTGTGGAATTCTTGGGTCCTTGTTAGAGCTAGTTTTTTTTTGCTCGGGAGGCAACTTGGGCTAAGATTTTGACACATGATCAACTTAGACGGAGGGGTTGGAAGATGCCAAATAGGTGCTACATGTGCAAGGCTGAAGAGGAAACGGGAGATCATTTACTTTTGCATTGTTCGAAAGTAAGTACATTGTGGCAGTTGGTTTTTGCTCTTTTTCACATATAGTGGGTGATGCATTCTTCGATGAGGGGGGTATTTTTAAGTTGGAATGGTGTACCGGTTGGCAAGAAAAGGAAAAAGGTTTGGAAAGTTGCTCTTCTTTGCATTTTTTTGGTCCATTTGGAGGGAAGGTAATAGGAGAGCTTTTGAGGACAAGGAATACTTAGATCAATTTTTTAAAAGCTCTTTTTTGTACCTATTTTGAGATTGGGTTAGAGTGTACATGGGAGATAGCATTACTTATTTGATAGAATGTGGATTGGTTAGGTTCCCAATAGGGTGCGGTTGTATTATCACCCCTATTGATTTTTGAATATGTATACATTTTCTTTAATATAACATATGTTTCACTTATCAAAAACAAAAAAAGGGTATTTGAGCAAAAAGGGCAAAAAAAAAAAAAAAATTCTACTTTTAAAATGGAGATTGAAGAATTGTTTTCTTGTTAAACGAAAGTCATGATTAGAATTAACACAAGGTTTACCCTTATCTCCTTGCAATCACAACAGGGTATTCTTTGATTTAAAGCTTTAGACCAAGGCATGGTCTATGGTCTATGGTCATGATAATAGATTATAGGAACAATCTCTTAATGATAAAAGATTCTGTATTTGTTTTTTCTCATCTCAGAAATGAAGATGAAAAGCTTGTTTTTATTTATTGCTAGATCAAAATTTTGTAAATATTATTTAAAAATCATGAGATTGATCTGTAAATTTAGATTAATTATTTAATAATTCCTAAAATTTCCCATTACCATAATAGAAACAAGATTTGAGAGAGATTTTAAAATTTTCAGCTTTAACCAAATGTTAAAAGATTCACATCCATTACATTAGATGCCAGCAAAACAAATACATAGTGAATCAGAGGTACCTAATTCTAAAAATGCCAAAGAAATATATCATCTAGTTTCAAATATGTGATAAAATTCTACATTTCTTTTCACTCTCAATACATATTTTGATTCATAAAATTTGCATCTCTTGAATACACATATTGTAATGTGTTGAAGAGTATTGGATTCATATTCATATTGCTAATCATTAAAAAGATCACTCACTGATTAATAGGCTTCATCACACACTTGTAGATGAGTTTTTAGTTTTCATATATAGCCATCACTATATATATATTTCTAACAATGTTTATTATTATAACGAAAATAGCATGTGGTGTCTTCCAGGGAACCCAAAATTGAATTCTCAGAAGAGTCATAACCTACACATCATCCAGATATTCCTAATTTTACAGCATATCCAACAGAGCAATTCAGAGAAGGAAATATTTGTAATGATTTATTTATTTGTATGAGATATAACATAAATTTAAACCATGGTAAGCATACAGATTTGATGTGAACATGAACTTTGAGAAAATAACTAAGCCAGAGAATGAAGTTTCTCATCCAGAAACTTCCACCTCTTCAACTTTTGTACTTCGCCTTTGTATCAGGTTGGGGCTCGAGTGTTCAATACCACCATCAGAGGAGGAAATATTTGATGATACGGATGAATCAGGAAACAAGCTGAATGCTAGATTTGACTGCTGTGTGTGATGCCTAGAACTCTGAGAAGCCAGATGTGGAGGCGGTCTTGGTGGTTGTGGAGTTGGATTCCCTTGAGCCTCTTCAGCTAGTCGCCTTAGAAGGTTCATGACAGTAGGAAGAAACCTTGATGAGATGGCTAGAAGTCCAGCCAGCTGCAGATACCACAAAATAAGAAATCATCTTTGATATCCGTTTGGAATAATGGTACTGAGGTTTCACTTGGGTATATGTGGAAAGATGATGCATGATGAATATAAAGAATTGAAACAATTATTTCATAATGTAGCTGTATTTTTTCAATACTAAAAAACAGAAAAAGGAAAGGAGAGAGGTGTGCTCTCTGAAAACCCAACCCCCATCTAGTCCAAATTTCCTAAGTAGCCATCACCCACTGTGAATCATATAACATTAAGATGTCCATGAGGCTTTCCTAGGACAATCAGGTGAGTAGCAAGGTACAATGTTAATATTCCATATATTATGATGCAAAGAAACTTGTATGCAAGGTTCAAAGTGGGGAGAATTGTGTTTTGGGCCTGGACCCAAAAATTAACATTTGGTCCATATATCATGCATATTTAAGCCTAAAACCCAAACAAAGTATGAAAATTAAGATGAAGGATATTGTCCTTCATTAATCCCTAAAATACCCTTAACCCTTACACAGGCACAAGTGAGTGTGAATTTTAATTTTTTTTTATGTTTTTTTCCCCTTTTCTATTCCCTATTAAGTATTACTCATTTCTATTTTTTTTTTCTTTTTCTTCCAATCTATATTTCTATTTTATGTCAAATAAAAAGCAATATTGTTTTTTTGTTTTTCATTTTTAAAGATATTGAATCTTTTTGCTCTTATTATAAGCAATGATAAAAATTTTGGGATTTTTCATCCAAATATTTTTTTATTTTTTTGTATTTATCTTTTAGTTTAATTTTTCATTTTTTATTTTAAATTTATATTACCCTTTCATTTATATTTTTCTCTTATTTTTAATTATTTTTTATATTTTCTACATTAACCATATTTTAAAAATTTTAAAAATTGACTATCACTTCACTTTATTATATATATATATATATATATATAGTTATCATTTTAGCTTTTAATTTTTTAATGTTTTATTTTAAAATTTTAAAAAAGATAAATTTATTGAAAAAAATAACTAAGATATGAAGTTCTAATATTATATTAATAATTTTTCTTATCTAGATAGACTAATGCAAAGTATTTTGATTCACAATAAGAAAATTGTCAATACAATTTTTTAGTGAAACTTAGAAATTAAATTTCCAATAAAATATATTATATAAAATTTTATCTAAAAATTATTGAAAGTGGTATTTAATTTTTTTTTATTGACTTTCAAACTTGTCTAATTTTTTACTTGAAAGGTAATAGAACATGTTTACAAAAATATTAGTTTTTCATTTTTTAAATAAATGAGTATAAATATATTAAAAGAATTAAAGATAATCTTAGTAAAAAATTTTAATAAATATGATTATAATTTTAAATATAGATTCATTTGGATAAAATTTTACAAAAAAAAAAAAAAAAAATAGTGGAAAGAAAGAATATTGCTAAAACTACAAAAACAAAATATGCAATTACCAAAATTTGATGATGAAATTTAAAAATAAAATTCGAAACAATTATTGAGTTAGAGAATTTGAGTGGGGAAAAAAATCTTTGAGTGGGTTTCAAAATCACTTAAAATCCTTTACAAATAATAGTCCTGTACATCCTTGAACAGTTAGTATATTTGTCATGTATACTTAGTGTAAATACCTTGTATAGTGACTCAAATAAAACGTTATTTTATTTTATTTTCAATTAATAATGTAATTAAAAATAAGACAAAGAAATTACTTAAAAACTATTATTTAAGCCAAGTTTATTTATTTATTTTCTTTTATTTTTGAAAATAAAGAAAAAAGAATAATTTATTTAACTATAAGAAATATGAATATAAGATCAGTTGAAAAATACCAAATTTATTTATTTATTTCATTTTATTTTTGGAATTAAAGAAATAAAAAATAAAAAATTTATTTAACCATAAAAAATATTGATATAAGATATGTTAAAAAATAGAAATAACCCCAAATTTATTTACTTATTTCATTTTATTTATTTAAATTAGAAACTAATTTATTTTAATAGATTAAAATGTGCACAATTGATTTATTACTTTGTTAATTATGGATATATTAAAATTTTCTATTAGACAAAAAATAAATAAAGAAAATAAAATTAAAAAGAGTAATAAATAAATATATATATATATATATATATATATATATATATATATATATATATATATATATATATATATATATATATATATATATAATTTAGTTATTTAATTATTTTTCATGTAAGATAGTCCTAGGAAAAACACATAATTGATCAATTTCTTTGTTTAATTGTAAACATACTATATTTTTTTATTATTATTAAAATAACTAATGGAAAAAAATAAAAATGGATAATCAATGAATGAAATTTAATTCTTTTTATTATTTTCATATAAAAAATAGTACTAAACAAGGTTTTCAACTTTTATTTTTAAAAATAGTTTTCATTTTTTAATTAAATGTTTTTTCAAAAAGAAAATATTAAAAATATAAATCATATTACCATTTTTTTAGAAAGTATTTTTTAAAATAGTTTTTGAACATAATTTTTCTTTATTTATACTTTAAAATAGAAAATAATGCTGATTTTCAATTATTTATAAAAAAAAATTAAAAACAATGAAAAATCCAATTATTAAAATAGAATTATTATGGTTGCATGAATAGTGGTGCAATAAAGACAAAAAAATCTTATGTAAAAGGGCATTGGGTATTTTAGTCCATCACTATTTTATATTCTTAAAAGGTAATATATAGAAATTTGAAGGATATGTTGGTCTTTTAACATTTTATATCATTTCCATCAATTATGGAAGTTATATGGACCAAATGTTAATTTTTGGGTCTAGTTGGGCCCAAAACACAATTCTCCCTTCCAAGTATCAATCGAACCTAGTACGACTTGGCCCTTATATGTTGAGTACAATAACTGATACCATCTTAAATAAAGACCTGATCTTGAATCGGTTAAATTCTATGGACTTGATCGAAATTTTGAGTTGTCTCGGGTGAATTGTCTGAGTTGTTGAAAAATTGTTGAGTTCAACTCAAAATTCAATTTTTTTTTTTTTTTCCAAATCATAGCAAAAGAGTATGATATAATAATCAAAACTGAGAAATCTTTAAAAAAAAAATCAATGATTCTCATCAAAAGGAAAAGTTTTTCACAACCCATGATTGAAGACCTATGATGAAGAAGATGACCTCGGTGAAGTCTTTGAAAAGTTTTTTAGTTCAACCTGTGATGGTCTTTGAGGTGTTATAAGAAGAGGAGATTGAGGGCATTGCATTGCTAACCTTGCAAGGAATGGACTGCAATGCAAGGTATAGAGGATTCTCCTCTCCTCTTCCTATTTCTTTCCTCTAATGCTTCTCCAATTGCTAAACTTAAGCATTAGAGAATTCACATTGTGCTTAAGTGTGGGCCTTTTTTATAGGTCTTGAGGTTATGGTGCTGCCTAGATTGGAAGCCATCCTACTCCCTAAGTTAGAGAACCCCAAGCTACCTAGAATAGGGAACTAAATGAATTTTTGGTTAATTTGATGTAAGAGAGAGACATAAAACGAGTTACTCCTTTATATGGTTAATATATTATTTTGACCTATATAAGCTTCAATCACTTTTCCAGAATATGGGAGAATGAAGTAAGTTCATAAAAGAGGGCAAGGAGAAATGGGAAAAAAAAAAAGAATAAGATATTAGCAAATTAACAATATGGATCTTACTGTTTTGTTCTTAAGAAATTAACATCTCTATTGAGAATATAGGAAATGGGGGATAGTTCACAAACGTAATCACCAAGGAGAGAGAAAATGAGATATTAATTAGCTAAGGATAAAAATATTGGTTTTTACGGAAATAACAACAATTGGATTTTACAAAAATATTGAGAAATATCAGGAAATATCAATGAAAATTTTGACAAAAAATATTTGTAGGAATAAAATTGATGAAAACTCATAGAAATATTGGAAAAACTTCATAAAATAATAAAAGGAAACAATGTATTTACACATACTAAATTTATTTTGTTGAAGAAAACAATGTATTTATAATATAATTTATGACCTTTAGTAATAAGTAGAACTTGGAAATACATTAAATGCTAAAATTGGGTAGGATATAATAAATAAAAGAAAAAAACACTGCAGAAAAAAGGGCAGGTCACAAACTGGAGACTGCTTTTGTTATATTATTTTATTTCTTCAATACAAGGAGATTTATAGGCTAGCTTTTGTGTATCAACTCTTTATTTAAGGAGATTCACACCAACTGTATTTTAGCATATTCAAACCATATGTAATATTACAACTAGCAATAAGTATCACAATCTCTCATATTTAGAAAACAAACCAAATATTGGATTTTATCCTTATTAAAGAATAAGAATTATCCGGGATTCTCTATACTCCCTCTCAAGCTAGACTAAACACATTGAATGGACCTAGCTTGTCAACTAACTTCTCAAATATTGGCTTGAATGATCCCTTAGTGAACAAATCTACAACTTGTTGTGATGAAGGCATATTGACAACACAAATGCACCCATCTTTCAATAATTTCCTTGATAAAGTGGCAGTACACCTCTACATGTTTTGTTCTATTGTGACGAACAAGGTTATAAGAAATGGCGATGATAGTCTTATTGTCATAATAAACCTTCATAAGTTCATTCTCATAAATTTCAATTCTCATAAATTCCAATTCATCCAACAATATCTTCAACTAGAGTAACTTGCAAATCCCATGTGCTAAAGCTCTAAGTTCTACCTTAGCACTGCTTCTAGCCACCATTGTTTGTTTTTTGCTCCTCCACATCACTAAATTGCCCCACACAAAGATAATATCTAGTTGTTGACCTCTTGTCTTTCAGTGATCCTATCCAATCTACATTTGTAAAAGCCTGGACACCCCTCTCTTCACTTTTCATGAAGAATAGGCCTCATCTTGGAGTGCCTTTAAGATATCTCAAAATCTGACAAACGATTTCCATGTGTTCTTCATTAGGAGAACACATATACTAGCTCATGACACTAATTGGAAAGGCAATATTAGGTCTAGTATGGGAAAGATAGATAAGCTTTCCTACTAGACGTTGGTATCAACTTTTATTAACTAGTGTACTTTTAGATTGTTCTCTTAGTTTCAAATTAGGATTTATGGGTGTATCTATAGGCTTACATCCTAGCATCCATGTCTCCTCCAAGAGGTTTAGGACGTATTTCCTTTGTGAAATTGAAACACCACTTTCATTTCTTGCTACTTCCATACTAAGAAAATATCTCACTGGGCCTAGATCTTTAATCTCAAATTCTGCTACAAAAATATTTCTAAGCCTTTCCGTCTCTACAATATCATTACTAGTCAAAATTATATCATTAACATAGACTATGAGAATTGTAGTCTTATCCCCTTTATGCGAATAAAGTGTGATTGGATTGAGCTTGTTGGTACCCTCGTTGACGAATAAGCTTCGTGAATTTACCAAACCAAGCCCATGGGGATTGTTTAAGACCATAAAGAGATTTTTTGAGCTTGTAGACCTTTCCATGAATTCTAGCCTCATCAAATCCTGGTGGTAGTTCCATATAGACTTCCTCCTCTAACTCACCATTCAGGAATGTGTTTTTGACATCAAGTTGTTGGAGTTTCCAAGCCAAATTTTTTGCCAAGGATAGGAGTACTTGAACAGTGTTTAACTTTGCTACTAGTGCAAACGTCTCCTGATAGTCAACTTCATAGGTCTGAAAAAATTCTTTTGCCACTAACCTCGCTTTAAATGCTTTCATCCTCCCATAGGCAAATACTATGTCTCCATGAATGTTCAATTATGCAAAAGGGAGTCTTATTCTTCCAATAATATGTCTTTGGTTCCTCTTTAAGGGGAGCTTAGTAGTAGGGAAGAAAGAGGAAAAGTGATGGTTAAAAAAGAAGAGGGTATGGATTTCAGGTCAAGGGGAGGATTCAACTGACTTGGATAAAGGGGAGGCACCTGAGTTTGAATATGAGGAAAGAAGGGATGAAAGACTAGTTAGATTATTCCAACAAGTTCATACAAAGAAGAACAAATAAGTTATTGTCATACCCCCTCCAGGCTCCAATACTCCTCTTAATGATACTACCATGCCATTGGATGACTCTTCCGAGACTAATACTAAGGTACATGTTTCTTCACCTTTAACTTTAAACACTACTACCTTGAATCCACAAGTTGATGGTGATCAAGGTAAGAGATATCCTCTTCATGATCGTAAAGAACTTGATAGGTTGGTTTTCTCAAAACCATCCTCTAATGTTGTTTATCTCATTTCGGATTTTGTCTCTCATCATCGTCTATCTAAGACTTACCTTGTTTTTGCTCTTTAGTTGTCCTATGTGTCTATTCTTGGTCATTTTTAGGAAGCCCTTAAAGATTCTAAGTGGAAATCTACTATGGTAGAAGAAATGAAGGCCCTCTGGAAAAACTCTACTAGGGAAATAGTCAAGCTCCCTTGAGGAAAGAAGACAGTGGGATGTAAGTGGGTGTTTTCAATAAAGTACAAGTCAAATGAGACAATTGACAAGTACAAAGTTAGACTGGTTGCCAAGGGATACACCCAGACTTATGAAATTGATTACCAAGAGACTTTTGCTCTTGTGGCCAAGATGAACACTGTTAGAGTCATTCTTTCTCTTGCGGTTAATCTAGACTGATAATTAAGACAGTTTGATGTAAAGAATGTCTTTCTCCATGGTGATTTGTTAGAGGAGGTGTACATGGACCCTCCTCTGGGGTTTACACCAAAAGGAGGCAAAGTATGCAAACTAAAAAAGGCTTTGTATGGATTGAAACAATCGCTAAGGGAATCGTTTGGTAGGTTAAGTTACTCGATGAAGGAGTATGGTTTCAAAAAAGTGATGGCAGATCACACTATGTTTTATAAGAGAGATGGTGATGATATTACTTTGCTTTTGTTTATGTTGATGACATGATTGTTACAGGTAGTAACTCTACAAAAATAAAGAAGCTTCAAAGCTATCTGGCCAAGGAACTTGAAATGAAGGACCTGGGTCCTCTAAAATACTTCTTGGGTACTAAGGTGTCTTGGTCTAAGTAAGGACTTTTCCTCTCATAACGAAAGTATACATTAGATATTTTGATTAAAATTGGTAACTCTGCTTGCGAACCTATGGATACTCCTATTGGGATAAATCATGGCTTGTCCATCTACCCTAGTCAGATTCCAATAAATAGAGAAAGATATCAGAGATTAGTGGGGAAATTAATCTATTTGACCCACACTACACCTGACTTGTCATATGTAGTTAGTGTTGCATGTCAATTCATGCATAATATGAGTGACCGACATATGAATGCAATAAATCATATCTTGGCCTATTTGAAGTCCTTTCCAAGCAAATGTATTATGTTCTCCAAACATGGACATCTAGATATTGAGGGTTACATAGAATCTGACTTTATCAGATCTAGATTGGATAGAAAGTCTACTTTAGGGTATGTGTTATTTGTAGGAGGAAATTTGATGACTTGGAGGAGTGAGAAACAAAATGTGGTTTCATTGTCTAGTACAGAAGCTAAATAACATGTGCTCCATCATGCAACTATGAAACTTACTTGGCTAAAAATTCTCTTAAGGGTTTAGTTCAAGATGGAGGCCTTGGATGAGGGGATGCATATCTTCATTGATGTTTGTAATCTTAGTAAATGGAAACGCTAAGGGGTGGGTTAAGGCATACAAAGGCCTAAGGCAAGAAGATCCCCTTTTCTTTTTTCTCTTGACCTTGGTGGCTGATGTTTTAAGCAAATAGATCATATGAGAGTAGAGGAGAGAGGTTTATTTAAGGGGTTTCTAGTGGGCAAAAATAGGACCAGGGTGTCTCATTTACAATTTGCGGACGACACCATCTTTTTTTCTAAAACATCATTTGAAGAGTCGCACTCTCTCAAGCTAATTTTGTTGGTGTTTGGGTGGTTATCAGGGCTAAGGATTAATTTAAATAAGAACATTCTATTAGGAATAAACATTAGTCAAGGCCACACCGCAAGGTTGGCTTCTCTACTTGAGTGTATAGTATTTGATTGGCCTTTAATGTATTTGGGTCTCCCTTTAGGAGGGGACCCAAATTCGCTCTCATTTTAGGATCCGGTACTAGATAAAGTCTTTAGGAGGTTGGATGGATGGAAAAAAACCTTTTTGTCCTAAGAAGGTAGAATCACCCTAATATAGTATTGTTTATCGCACATCCCAAGCTATTTTCTTTCTCTTTTCAAGGTTCTAGCTTCAATAGCTTTGAGGATTGAGAAATTAAAAAGAGATTTTTTATGGTCAGGTTCTGGGGAGGGTAAGAGAGATCATTTGGTCAGTTAGGACATGTTTTGCAAGCGTTAGGAGTCTAGGGGGTTAAAGTTTGGGAAAATCTCTTTGAGGAATACGACTTTACTAGGGAAGTGGCTTTGGAGGTACCTTAAGGAAGGTTCTGCCTTTTGGCATCAGGTTATCTTGAGTATCTATGGGACACATCCTAATGGATGGGATGCTAACAATATAGTCAGATGATCACATCATTGGCCCTAGAAGGCCATTGCTCATATTCTTCAAGTCTTTTCCACACACTCTCATTTTGTGGTAGGTGATGGGACTAGAACTCATTTTTTGGAAGATCTTTGGTGGAGGGACCAACCTTTTTGTTTACAATTTCCAAGACTTTACAAAATCACCACTACTTAAACTCGTCCTATTTCAACTATTTTGGGTAGCAACACTTCTTTGTCTTGGGATCTAGTCTTCAGACACAATCTAACTGATGAGAAGATTGTGGATCTTGAAATACTAAAGTCCTTACTTTCCCTTGTTCACTTGACTCCTTCAGTTCTAGATGCGAAAGCTTGGATATCGTCCTCCTTAGGGATTTTCTCAATTAAATCAGTTTTTTCAACCTTATCCATCGTCTCAAGTTCTGTTCCTTTCTACCCTGCTAATTTTTTGTGGAAATCAAAAGTCCTCTCTAAGGTCAGGGCTTTTGCTTGGTTAGTAGCATATAAGAAGGTAAATACTAATGACTACCTACAGTTGAGAAGGCCTTTTAAAGCTCTTAGCCCTGATTGGTGCATCCTTTATAGGAAGAGCAGAGAGACGATTGATCATCTCTTATTGCATTGTCCAATTACTTTGGGATTATGGCATAGGATTTTTTCATAGGCTAAGATGAAGTGGGTTTAGCCAAGCAGTATTTGCGATATGATGGTGATTTTTTTTCAAGTGTTTTGGGAATTCTATTATAGGCAAGACTCTTTGGAGCATTGTGTTTCTCTTTATTGTGGATTGTGTGGAGAGAGAAGAATGTTAGGATTTTCAAAGACATTTGGATGATGCTGGAGATGATGTGGGATCAACTTCATTTTTTTGTTTCTTTTTTGGCTTGTTGTATAGACATTTTTAAGCCCATCCTTTGAGTGTAATCTAGCTCAATTGGCTTCCGTTATATACACCCTAGGGTTGGGTATATAGGGTCAGAATTGTTTCACTTGTATAGGCTTTTTGTTTCTTTTGTATAGCCTTCCTTGGTCAGTGGAAGTTTACTTAGTTCTTTTTTATCAAACAAACTTTTGTACCTTTTGTATAGCCTTCCTTGGTTAGTGGAGGTTCACTTAATTCTTTTGATCAGGCTTGTACTTCATGGTGAGGATTTCTCATCATTCTCATGTTTTTTTTTCTCATTTAATACATATCTTTTGTTTTTGATAAAAAATAAATAAAAAAAATCTCTTAAGCGAGCTTAGGTTTGATCCTAAGAAACCTATGATGCTCTTTTGTGATAACATGACAACTATTGAAATTACAAATGATCCGGTACAACACGATCGATCTAAACATATTGAACTTGACAAAAATTACATCAAAGATAACCTAGATTTTGGCATGATAAAGGTTCCTT
This sequence comes from Vitis riparia, assembly GCF_004353265.1. NCBI lineage: Eukaryota > Viridiplantae > Streptophyta > Magnoliopsida > Vitales > Vitaceae > Vitis > Vitis riparia. The sequence continues at coordinate 5,537,358 of NC_048440.1, forward strand.
ACATCAAGAGTGCGGATCGGTTGGTGAATATGATGACTCATGTTGTTACTAGTGGTCCATTTATGCATCATTATCCAAGTTGGGCATGTGCGAGATATCTATGCACCAACTTGAGGGGGAGAGTCAGTTTTCGGTACAACTGTGTACAAATGAAGGTACAAATGTGTACAATCGTTTGTATAGTTGTCGATTAGTTGTGATTTATTCTATATAGTTGTTGATTATTTTGTACAATTGACTATCCTAAAATACCCTTATATACCCTGTATATATACCCTTGGGATATATGAGAAAATTCATTCAACAATTTATCAAGTAGAAATAATAGAATCTCCTATATAAAATATAAGATCTTTTTGAAACTTACCTTAAAACGATAATAACTTTTAAAAATTGTTTAAAAAGATTGAAGTATTAAAAAAATTTTATCATCTCAAATTTTAAAAATTTTAAAAGTAATTTTTAAGAAAATAAAGTGAGCTTGAACTTTTTATATAACAATTAATATATTTTGTAAAGAAAGGTACTATTATTTTTTATTTTAAAAAACAAAAAACAAGAAGTCAATCTAAAGGAGCACTAATGCTATTGAAGTCAAAATGTTAAAGGACTACCTCAAAGTATACATCTAGTTTGAGATAGAAGGCCAATTGTACGATAGTACAAGAGTAATCATGTGATATAATCATGTGATCAGCACCAGAGAACAAAGGTTTTCATTCTAGTTTCGAAAATGCATACTCAACATCATAACACACAAAGAGTTCTCAATTTTTTAAATAAGATAATTGTTAAAGGAATTCACTTGCTATTTTCTACTCACATTGCCATTATGAAATTCTCCTGTGAGGTCCATTTGTACCCATAAGGCTTTTGAGAGTAAAAATATAATAAAGAAGATCATGAGATAGAGGGGATTCCTGTTCAGAAGAGCAAAATAGTTAAATTGGAGGTAAGGAAAAAAATAAGAACAGTGAAATAAGAGCTTCCAAGTTACTAATAACATGAGACTCATGAAAATAATGATATTTATACTCTTGATGTGCTTAACTTACTTTAGAAGGAGCATAAACTCATTGAAGCCAAGGACAACCATTGCAACAATTGCCCATGGAGGAGGTAACCAGTTGCTACTCCTCTTGTGAGCCTCCTGAAGAAACAAAATCATATATTAAAGTGCCAGTCAAATGATCAGGCACCATGTGAAAAGGTTAATGAGTGAATATTTCCCAGGTTGGGAGATGAAAATGGGGAAGAGAGAACAAAAACAGAAGCTGAATAGTAACAAGGGTGCAATCTTAAGAACAGGAACAATACGTTGTAAAATTTTGGTTACAAATTTGGTTCCATATTGATAATCAAATCACTGGAGCCTAGTAGCAACAAGAATAGCAATTTGGTTTAGAAAATATGGAAGCTGGAGCTGACGGTACTAAAAGCTGATAAATTCTCTGAATGTAAACATGGTAAAAGAACAACTTATCGATAGCGTGGTATGTCTTTAACATTACTGGTATTTCCCTGATTTAGTTGGGCAGTTGGTTTTTTTAAGACTGCAGTCTGTTCTTTGAGGATATATTTTTCTCCAGAGAACAGAATAATAAGTAAATACAGATCCTCAACTAGAGGAATTCAACATGGTTTTTGATAAAAATTAGAATTGATAAATTCTGATGTTTTAATGAATCCAAATGTTTTAATGGACTTAGATACTTCACATTTTGAAGTAAGGTAGTCTACTTCAATGCCGATAAGTGGAGTTGACACTAGAACAAAAAATGATTTAGGAACTAGAAAAAAAGGAGGATATGAAGTTGTCTACTCAAGGAAAAACCAGACTCAAGGGAAAAATGATATTATAATTTTACAAGTCCAAGAGTCCAATTCGAATGCTATAGAAACTTCAAGTCCAGGTACTTTTCTTGATCCATGCCACACTTCTTCTTAACCAAAAGTTGATTTTTCTATCAATATCCCCATTACTTTTAGAAAAAGTCACTAGAACATGCACCAAGCATCCAATTTCCAATCATGTGTCCTTCAAAAATTTGTCACCTTGTTTATCTAGTTTTACCTCACAACCATCTAGTGTGGATGTACCTAAGAATATATAGGAAACTCTAAATGTTCCTGAATGAAGGGGGCTGTCTTCAAGGAGATGAAGACTCTAGAGAAAAATATCACATGGAAAAGGTAAATTTGCCTGAAGAAAAGGCACCGATGGGTTGTAAATGGGAGTTCACTGTGAAGTTCAAAATGTTATAAAGCTAAGTTGGTGGTAAAAGACTTTACACAAACTTATGAGATTGATTATCAGAAGACCTTTGTTCTAGTTGCAAAATTAAATACAGTCCATGTCTTACTTTCTATGGCTGTAAACTTGGAATGACCTCTATATCAATTAGATGTTAAGAATGCATTTCTTAATGGTGAATTAGAAGAAAAGGTCTCTATGGATGCTCCACAAGCATTTGAGGACAACTTTGGAGCCAAAGTGTGCATATTAAAGAGGTCTTTATATTAGTTGAAGTAGTCTCCTAGGGCATGGTCTGTTAAGAATCGTGGCTATAGTCAAGGAGAAGCAAATCGTACCTGGTTCATAAAACATTTTAGAGTTGGTAAGATAACTATTTTGATCGGTCGACATGAATGACATCATTCTTACCAGAAGTGATGAAGTTGGGATAGCTAGACTAAAGAGGAGCCTTGCAGCTGAGTTTGAGATTAAAGATTTTAGGTTTTTACAGTATTTCTTAGGAATGGAAGTTGCTAGATCTAAAAATGGGATCTTTATTTCACAAAGAAAGTATGTTTTAGATGTACTTGAAGAAACAAGAATGAGTGGGTGTGAATTGAGTGATACTCCAATGGAGCAAAATCGCAAACTTGGAGATCGAATCGAGGGAGTGCCAGTTGAAGTAGGAAGGTATCAATTTATGCATTTACCATATGAAGAACACCTTGAAGCTGTGTACTGAATTCTAAAATAGTTGAAAAGTACACCAGGAAAAGAACTTCTGTTAAAAAAATGTAACTAGAGAAATGTGGAGGTTTTCACAGATGCTGACCAAGTGGGTTTAGTTACAAACAAAGATCCACATCATGTTATTTTACTTTCCTTTAGGCCAATCTTGTTACATGGAGGAGCAAGAAACAAAAGGTTGTAGCTCGAAGTACCGCAGAGGCGTAGTTTAGGGCTATGGCTAAAGGAGTAGGTGAGATTTCATGGTTGAAGAAAATTCTTGAAGGACTGAAGTTGAGTTTAAAACCTTTAATGAAGCTTTTTTGTAATAACAAGGCAGTAATCAACATTGTAAGCAATCCTATTCAGCATGATTGTACAAACAAAGCATGTTGAAATGGATAGGCATTTTATCAAAGAAAAGCTTCAAAATAAAGTTATTTGTATGTTGTTCATTACCACATAACAACTGATAGATGATGTCTTAACCAAAAGTCTATTTAAGCCTAGGTTCGAAACTCTTATTAGCAAGTTAGGCATGATATCTATACATCAACTTGAGGGTGAGTGTTGATTATTAGGAGTTTGTTTTTATATTTTTCTGTTATTTGTTTCCAATAAATTCAAGCTGATTACTGATTAGTTTCCTATATCTAGGTGTTTTGATAGTTAGGTCCTAGAGTTGTGCTTGTTAGTTCCTAGATTCTTGGAAGTTTAGTTACATGATTAAGCTGTAGACTTAGCCTATTTATTTATTTCCCTATATTTTTTTCATAATTAATTAATTAAACACTATTGTAGTACAATCATGTTATGGCACTACAACTTAGGTCATCTTAATTTCTTGTACCTAACAAAATCGTTTCCCTCATTATTTCATAATAAAAATCCTTCAATTTTCCAATGTGAGATTTATCAATTTTTAAAGCATGTTTGAAACACTTATTCATCTCAACTATACAAATCATCACATCCTTTCTTAGTAATTCACAATGATATTTAGGGGCCCACCATAGTAAATAATGTTTTAGAAGCTTGATGGTTTGTATCATTTGTTGATGATCACACTAGAATCACTTGGACATTACCCATGAAAGAAAAATTAGAAATTAATACAATATTCAAAAAGCTCCATTCCATAACCCAAATCCAATTCCAAACTAAAATCCAAGTCCTTAGAACCATTAATGCTAAAGAATATTTCCAATCAATTTTGGAAGATTATCTATCAAATAATGGCATAATCCATCAAAGTTCCTATGTAAACACACCTAAACAAAACTAGATTGCAGAATGAAAAAATTGACATCTTCTTGAAGTGGCCAAATCTCTTATGTTCACTACATATGTTTCTAAACATTTTTGGGGAGAAGTAGTTTTCACTATTGCCTATCTCATCAATAGAATGCCATCTAGAGTTCTTAACTTTCAAACTCCTTCACAAATCTTCATACAAACCTATCCTCAACCTCAAATCATCTCTTCCTTACCCTTAAATTTTTTTGGATATTCTGCCTTTGTTCATATTCACCAATAGTATTGTAACAAACTTGACCTAAAAACCATCATGTGCACCTTTCTTAGCTATTCTTCAAACCAAAAAGGTTCTAAATGCTACTCTCCCACTACCTAAAAATTCTACAACTCCATGGATGTCATATTCTTCGAAAACACACCATTCTACCCCCAAAACTCATATTTAGGGGGAAAATTTAGCCACCACTCAAGAGTATTAGTATTGGTCACTCGAAGATGTCCCACCGAACAAACCACCTTTTCTTCAACAAAAAAATCCAACCCGTGCTCACTCAAAATGTAGAGTCTGATTCTCGTCCTATCATACCTACTTAAATACAAATTCTAATCCTCATCCTCCCACATAGCTTGCGAATTACAAAGAGTTACATGTTTATTCAAGGAGACAGGAAACTCAAAAGGAGAAAGAGCCTTTAACACTTTCGAAGCAAAGCTATGAGTCTCATCCAAGCTAAGACAACATGGTTCAAAGTTGCAATCATGGTCATTGACTCGGAGCATCTAGAGGCACATTGGTCTTTACGTCTCGACTCAGTATTAGACGATACACAAAATAAGATAAATAACATTTAAAAATTATAAGAATTAAATATATATATATATATATATATATATAATTAAATAAGTTAAAAAATTAATAAAATAAAATATTATAAAAATTAAAATTATTCAAAGAATTTTTAGTATTAAAATTGAAAATAATTACTAAACTTGAATAAAAAAAAAATGAAAAGTTACGATTTATACCACACATTTACATTAGCAATTAAAACATAGTAGTACCATTCAATGTATATCACCTTATTAGCATTTTAAAATAACCCTTGTCTTCAAATCCCCAATTCTCAAACCACACCATGCACAGAGAGAGAGAACACCTTGGTTTGGCAAAAGAGAGGGCTTCCTCTACAACACACAACGAAATAGAGGGGAGATGAGAGAGTAGCACCTAGAATTGTTGTCTATGGAGGATGAGGGATTTGATATTTCTCACCAGTCAACACAGTGACACCATTGACACAAAGGCATTACAGTCCATATGCTGTGAGGTTAGTGATGAAATACCCTCAACCTCCTCTTCTTATACACCTCGAAGACAACCACGGGTTGGATTAAAAAACTTCTCAAAGCTTTTATCGAGGTCATCTTTCTCATTACAAGTCTTCAATCATGGGTTCTGAAAAATTTTTCCTTTTGAAGAGAATCATTGAATTTTCAAAGATTTCTCATTTTTTTGTTGTTGTTGTATTGTGTTCATTTGCCGTGATTTGGAAGGAAAAAAATTTCATTTTTGAGTTGAACTCAAGATTATTTTGGTAACTCGGACTACTTAGCCGATTTAACTTAGAATATTTATCAGGTCCACCGAGTTTAACTGATTCTTGGTTGTGTTTTTTCATAATGAGTATCAAACTTGGAGCAAAAAGAATCGAGGTGAGTACGACTCGGTCGAGTCATATCGGACTTGGCCGATACTTTGAGCCATGTAAGACAATCTTAATTTTGTTCCAAGTAACTCAATACATGATTAGAATCCTAGTGATAATCTTGATATTCCCATTGCATTGAGAAAAGGTGTTGGGACACATCCAATTTCCAATTTCATGTCTCATGAAAAATTATCTCTAATGTATTGTGCTTTTACCACTAATCTTTCTAGTACATAAATTCTAAAAAATATCCAATAAGCTCCTAGAAACACTTGAATGGAGAGTAACCATTGGAGATGAAATTTGTGCCCTTAAAAAGAATGAAACATGTGAACTCTCAAAGATACTTGAAGGAAAACAACCTGTGGGATGCAAGTGGATTTTCAATTTCAAATACAAGGTTGATGGAAGTGTAGATCGCTACAAAGTAAGACTAGTTACTAAAGGATTTACTCGAACCTATGAAATTGACTAGACTTTTGCTCCAATGGCAAAACTAAATATAATACGTGCTACTATTTTTGGTTGCTAATTTAGATTAGTCTCTTCACCAGTTAGATGTCAAAAATGCTTTGTTCAATGGGGATTTGGAGGATGAGGGTTATGTGGAGATTCCCTTAGGATTTGAAACAAGAAGCAATGTCAACACAAAAGTCTGTAGGTTGAGAAAGTCTCTATATAATCTCAAACAGGCACCATGAGTCTAGTTTGAAAGATTCACAAGAGCAGTTAAAAAGCATGGATACTCTCAAGGATAGTTAGATCACACTATGTTCACCAAGGACTCACATGATGGGAAAGTTACTATTCTCGCTGTGTATGTAAATGACATTATCCTGACCAGGAATTATAAGGAGATGATTAAGTTAAAAGAGAATCACGCCAAGGAATTTGAGATTAAGGACCTAGGATTACCTAGATATTTTCTTGGAATGGAAGTGGCCAGATCACAAAAAGGTATCTCTGTTTCTCAATGTAAGTATACTATGGACTTACTTAAAGAGATTGGAATGTTGGGAAGTAAACTAGCTAACACTCCCATGGACTCTTGTGTAAAGTAGGTGTGACATAAGGAAGCTCTCCAGTTGATAAGGGAAGATATTAAAGACTTGTTGAAAAACTTGTATATTTATTTCATACGAGACCAAATATTGGTTTCTTGGTAAGTATTGTGAGTCAGTTCATGAACAATCCAACTAAAGAACATCTTGAAGCAGTATATCAAATTCTCAGGTATCTAAAAATGACCCAAGGCAAAGGATTTAACTTTCGGAAAGGAACAAATAAAGTTATTGAATTTTATTAAGATGCTAATTAGGTAGGTTCCATAATTGATCAAATATCCACATCCGGTTATTGCACTTACATTTGGGGAAATTTAGTTACTTGGCGCAACAAGAAATAGTTAGTCATTGTTAGAAGCAGTGCTGAGGAAGCATTTAGGGCTATGGTTCATAGTATATGCAAAGGAATGTGGCTAAAAAGATTTCTTGATGAGTTAAAATTTTAAATTGAAACTCAAATGAAAATGTTTTGTGATAATCAAGCAGTGATTAGTATTGCAAAGACTCCATTTCATCATGATAGAACCAAACATGTGGAAATTAATTTTCATTTCATCAAAGAAAAAATCGAAACAGGAGCCATTAAGACGATTTATACACCAACTTGTCTTTAGACGAGAAATACCTTAACAAATGCTCTTCTAAGAGTTAGTTTTGAAGCTTTGATCAACAAGATGAAAATGATTGACACTCATGCACCAGCTTGAGGGAGAGTGGAAATTCGGATAAGATTCAGATTGTAAGTCCTAATTTTAGGGAGGATCACATGATTCTAGAAGTCCTAAGCTAGGTTTTCGTCTTTGTTAGCTAGTTTAAATTAAGAGATAAGGATAATTTGTTATCTAATATCTCTAGTTGAGTTTTGAATTTCCTATATTAGTTAGGATTTATTTTTCATATTTATCACTAAAATAAAGGGTTAGGTGGAAGATTTGTTTCTATCATCTACTATAAATCTGAAATAAGTTTTCAAGAATCAGAGTGCAAGAAATTTAGGGGGAATTTTCCTCATTTTTCGGCACCTTGTTCTCTCTAACTGTTCCCTAAGTTAGGATTGTGGATTCCCCTTACTTGGATCATTTGAATTAAAAATCAATATTTGCTTCATTAATTAGTTTTTTCAAGTTAATCTGATTTCAAAAAATAAATTCATACATTATTTTCATTTTAGCATTTAGTTGGAACAATCATTTGACCTAGTTTTGGTAATTTCCATAGACCAATCCATGAGGATGATACTTGAAATATTGCAAAAGTCATAATAACTCTTTCTTTGTTTTTTCTTGGTCCAAATTACCATGTAATTAGGCTTAGGTATTTTGGTACAACAAAGAACTGAAATTAGTTAACCAAGAGAAGAGTCTCTTTTCTTGTTGTCCTTTTTAAGGATCTCATTCCTCTTTAATTTTGGTCATTTGTTTCCTTAGAAGTGGGAAGCCAAGGCTATCTAATATAGGGACCTTTTTATTTCTCTCTACCTCTAGAGGATTAAAAAAAGAACACTCAAATGTTCACTTTTCTCTAAAATTCACATATCTTGTTTCCTTTTATAAATTTTCCATTATCTAATGTAACAAAAATATAGCTTCTTATTAGGGGGAAAAAAAAGAAGGAAAATTTACAACTATGTGATAGTGACACAATTAAGAGATCAACCTATACAACCACATGACTTGTGCTTTGGAGTTTGCATCTTAAGATTATGTCCATCAAAGACAAAATTTACATAAGAAAAATAAACAGGTCTTAAATTAACTGCAAGCTATGAAATGGTTAAAAACATGTGAAGAACTTATGGTTTGAACTCACGGTCACATATTCTTACAATCTATATGAAAAAATTCAGTTATTAAAAAATCAAAAGTTTTCCATCAAAAAAAAGGAAAAAAATCAATTAATGTCAAAACCAGTGAGGATGTTGGTTATAAATGCAAACACATTAGGTTTATTAAAGAAAAATATAACATAATAGTTGGGAGAGACAAAATGTATAATAATGTACCTGTGCAGAAATAGCTTGAGTGACAATATACTCAGTCTCTGCTTTGAACTGTCTCCACAAAGACTTGCACTGCACTGGTGTAATCAGTGTTTTGTTTGGAGGAACCTAGTAGATAATGTTCCTTGAGTGATCATTCTGAAGAAAGTATAGAATACAAAGCAAACATCAGTCAACAAAATCCACTACCTCTTCCCATGTGCTTGAAGCAAGAGGATCTGGGGAAGCACCCATTTTCTTATCTTGGGACAAAGGGGCACTAACTGTCCCATCCATCAGAGAGGAAAAAAGTACATTTTCGATCTTATCTGGTTTCTCATTCAAGCGTATTGCAGCCATAACAGATAAAAGTTTCAGAGACTGCAAAAGAAGAATATAAAAAGCATTCAGATATTACTGGTATAAACAGGCAGGCAAGTTCAAATTCATTCACAAAAGATCTTTGAAAAAAATTACTGCAGAGTAAGCATCCTTTGTGATTATTCTAATATTTTCCTTCCCTGTCCAAACCCTTGGCATTGAATCATGATCATGATTGAAGACTGTTGAGAACCTGAAAATTTTCCAAAAAAAATAAAAAATAAAAAATGAGGGCATGGAAAGATTCCAGATTCAATTCCATGTGACAGTCCAATAGAAAAAGGAATGATTACAACAAGAAGAAATAATAAGTTTCACAGAAAAAATTGCTACCTATCCTTCATAAGGATCAGAACTTTCCCAGCTTCTTCTCTTGCTTTCTTCTCCACCACAATTCTTGCATACTCTTTTAAATTTTGCATCATTTTGTTAAACGTTTCTTCATCCAACTCAAAACCAGCAACAGCAGTTGAAAACCCTGATATGGCAGTTTCAGTTTCACGTCTCAGAAGTTCTCTTATTGAAGGCCAGGTGTCTTTCCCACCAAATTCAAGTAGGGATTCCACAGGTTCAGTCAGAGCCTGTGTAAGTTTTTTCTGCAAGACACAAAGATCTCAATATGGTGTGACAGGCTAACTGGGTGTAGATGCTTCTTTTGAAAAATGCCTTGAGCAAAAAGAACACTGATGAATTATCCCATTAGTCAAGCAATGCACCTCATAATTGACTCCAATTTCTGACAACTTTTTTCCCCGAACAGATGATGAATGTGCCTCAATATCACGATGCAGTTTTTCCCGGACCTTTGAATCATCATCCCATTCAGCCTGCTTTACAGAAGCATCTGAAAGGGGGAAAAGGGTTTCAAACAAAGATGAGATATGAAAAAACATGGAAGAAGCATACAATTTGAATACAAAAATTCAAAATGAGTTTTCTAAAGTTACAATAGAAAAAGTTCAAGAATTAAGGATGTTAATGTATTAGTTTACATTGGCAATTTTGCTGCAAGGATCACTGATTGGAAACTGCTTCCCTACCATTGAAATGTGACATATTCAAGTTGAATACTCAACAATTGAAGCTTTGGTAAGTAATTTTAAGTTTGAATTTAGGACAAGATAATGACCTATAAAATTCATATTTTAGTCGTAATTGAGTGTCAAAGGAAAATAATGGACGCTTGAAAGAAACCGGAAGCAATAGAGCATGTAGACCCACGCATAAAGATGAAAACTAGGTTGGACACTCCAACATTTGATAGCTCACACTTAAGCACCCCATACTTCTAAATCCAAAAAGTCTTTTAAAATTAAGAAAAATTTATCAATTTTTATAAATTTTAGTTGCAATTAATTGTAAAAGGCAAATAATGGACACTTGAAAGAAACCGAAAGCGATCAAGCAAAAAAAAAAAAAAACAGCAAAAAGATGAAAATTGGGTTGGACACTCCAACATTTGATATAGAATGCTCAAACACCTTGCGCTTCTAAATCTAGAAAATCTTTCAAAAATCAAGAAATTTTTATTGATATTATAAAAATTGTTTTCCTAGTCTAAGACAACTAAACAGTCTAGAGTTTTGGTACTAAAAATAGATTGGAAAAACTTATTTTGATAAAAGGAAAGAAAGAGCCTTGAGAATTCTTTAGACTGATATCATTCTACCCTAGTTCCTAAACTCTCAAAATCAAGATTTAACCAAGAGAATCTTGAAAGTCCTTTTGGAAGAAAGATAGAGGACAAGAATTTGAGCCATCAAATTTCAATATGATTTTAAGGTAATTCACTAAGAACCAAGAGGGTTAGTACAAGTCTCACATGGAAATAGCTATAGGACCAAATTAAACTATGACTCTCCTTTCCTAATTAGTGGATTAGATCCATAGTTTTTACATTTGTAAGGGTTAAGGGGGTAATCGTTGTATATGATTTTCCACATATATTAAGTGTTGTTGTGTGATTAATTGATTATTATTAATTTATTTGGATTATCAATGAATATGTATAAGGCTTATCAAAGGGATAAACTAACTAAATCAAATTGAGTAAAATTGTGATATAAGAAAGGATTTTAAACTTGGGATGAACTTGTGGATTACCTATGCACTCCCCCTCTAGGTAGTTCTATGAATCAAGAATACCTTTTCAAAGGACAAGTTTGAAAATATCCTTAAGAAACAGAAATTTATGTTTATTCATAACATAAATCAATTCTGGGTTTAAGAAAACCAACATTGCTCTATATTAGGGGACATGATAAAGAACCATGCTGCAGACAAATTGCTTGCTTGCGTTTTATATGGATTCAACATTATATAATAACAACATCAATAACCAAATGCATTAAAAGAAAAAAAAAAACTGCTAGTGTGAAATGAATACAAGAAGTGTTTGCAACACATATCAAGAACTTCAAATGTGATCATGGCTGTAAGTTTTGTTTTTCACTTAAGTTTCAATAAGCAAAAGTGCGGAAAATTTTCAAGGAAACAAATAAAGAAATTACTAAGTTAGAGAGGATATGAATTTTGAATTTACGGAAGCTTAGGACATAATACAAGATCATTTCAAAGCCAGAATGAGCTTAAAAAGTGACAAATTAAGAATATCAAATGTAAATATGTTTTGCCCAAATGGTAAAACAAAAATATGAAACCAAATAGAACACTTGCACATGATGAAACTAAAGGGAAACATAACTCATTTATGTTGTACATTTAGGTTTCCAATTCCAATCTAAACTAGTGTTAGATGTTTCATAAAGTTCCAAGGACTTCCCCATATAAGAGTTCAAGCAATGCTTTGATTTTTAAGACAGAGCCTTTAAAAGCAATGATATAATGTAACTGTGGTTTTCTAAGGAAAAGATTTCTAGATTTTTCATTGATTATAAAATTGGTATATAGGGCTGAATATATACATGATGTTGCTAAGAATAAAAAAGGAAATGAATACTACCACCAGCTAGGCTATGAAGATTAACGTATCTCTACAACTATTACAACTAATTTCTTATAATATCTTGACTAATAAATTATAGAAATTAGATTAGCCAGCTAATATACAATCATAGCCAAAACTATAATTTAGGAAAAATGATTCTTGACTAATTCTCTACACTCCCCCTCAAGCAGGATGGTAGATATCTTCTAGTCCCAACTTGCTTGTGAACTCCTTGAATTGATGTCCAGTAAGCCCTTTTGTTAATATATCTACCACCTAATTACTTGAAGAAACATGAGATAAGTTTATAAGCCCAACTTCTATCTTCTCTTTGATGAAGTGTCGATCAATCTCCATGTACTTGGTTCCATCATGTTGAACTGGGTTATATGCAATACTAATGGCAGCCTTATTGTCACAGTAGAGCTTCATTGGTATCATTAGGGGTATTCTCAATTCACTCATCAATGACTTTATCTAGATAAGCTCACAAATTCCAAGAGCCAATGCTCTAAATTCAGCTTCTATGCTAGACCTTGCAACAACTGTTTGCTTCTTACTTCTCTACGTTATTAGATTCCCTCCTAGGAATTTACAATAACCTAAGGTAGACCTTTTATCATCTACACAACTTACGTAATCAGCATCAGTAAAAGCTTCCACATCTAAACTCTTGTCTTGTTTAGAGAATAACAGTCCTCTTCTAGGAGAGCCTTTGAGATACCTTAGGATTCTAAATACTACTTGTAGATAATCTTATTTGGGATTGTGCATAAATTGGCTTACTAAACTGATAGCAAAGGCCATGTCTGGACGAGTGTCCAAGAGGTAAATTAACTTCCCCACGAGTCTTTAATAACCTTATTTATCAACCTTCTTACGACATGTATGAGTACTCATCTTGATGTTTACATCTATTAGGGTGTCAATAGGTTTACATCCTAACATGCTTATCTCTTCAAGAAGATTTAGAACATACTTCCTTTGAGACAAGACAATTCCCTTTCTTGATCAAGCTACCTCAATATCCAAGAAATATCGCAAGTTTCCCAGGTCTTTGATTTCAAATGATTGTGCCAAAGCTTTCTTCAATCTCAACATCTCTCCCTCATCACTTCTTGTGAGGATAATGTCATCAACATAAACTATCAAAATAGTTATTTTACCATTACAAGAATGTTTGTAAAACATCATGTGGTCGGTCTGCCCCTGGTATATCCCACGCTCTTCACCAATTGAATGAATTTTTTGAACCAAGCCCTTGGTGACTGCTTCAAGCCATACAAAGATTTCTTCAACCTACACACTTTTCATCTACCCAATTGATCTTCAAAACCTGGTGGCAACTCCATGAACACCTCTTCTTCCAAATCACCATGTAAGAAGGCATTTTTTTACATCAAGTTGTTGTAGAGTCGAATTCAACTTCGCTACAATATATTGTAGGACTCTCACTGTATTCATCTTTGCTACTGGGGCAAAGGTCTCCTGGTAATCAATACCAAATGTCCGGGTATAACCTTTAGCCATTAGTCTTTCTTTATGTCTTTCTATGCTTTCATCTGCTTTGAACTTGACTGTGAACACCCACTTGCACCCCACTGGTTTCTTTCCTGTTAAATGATCAATAACTTCCCAAGTACGATTTTTAAAGACAACTTTCATCTCTTCATTAACTGTTTCTTGCCATTCTGGAACCTATAGTGCTTCATGAACATCACGAGGAATACTAACACGAGATAAATTAGTGATAAATGATATAAATGAGTCATTTAGAGCACCATAGGAAGCAAATTGAGCAAAGGATGTTGTGTATAGGATCGACTAGATTTTCTAAGAGCAATAGGTAAATCAAGATCATTAAACAAGGGTTTAGGAGTTGGATTTACCTGAGTGTTTGGATCTTTTACAGAGTTGAAGATTGACTCTCTTCAGGAGGTGATGAATTTATTCCCCTTCTCTTGGAATATGTAATCCATTTCTTCTCAATTTTTTGTTTTGGCTCTCTTCCTTGTTTTTTTTTTTCATTTTTTGGCTCTCGTCCTTCCTTTTTTTCTTCAATTGAAATGTTTTCAAGAATTCCTCCAATTTCTCCTATCTCTCCCCCTGACTCATTTCCTTAGGGTACTTCCCAAAAATTCTCTTCTCTTCTAATCTCCCCTTAAAGAGAATTTTGGGTGTTGTAAGGCTAGTTCTCAAAGAAAGATACATCCATAGACGTAAAATACTTTCATGATTGTGGGTGATATAGTCGTTTTGAGTTGGGTAATATCCAAGGAAAATGCCTTTTTGTTTCCTAGGATCAAACTTGCTATGATTGTGGCCATGGATATGGACAAAGTTGTTGAACCAAAAACCTTAGGAGTTAGGGATGAAAACAAATTATGAGAGGTAGGGAAACATTGTTTTAGGGTATTTATGAGAGTTTCATATTTTAGGACAGGGGTTGGCATTCTATTGAGCAAATAAGATGCCGTCAAAACACCTTTGGAAATTCATTTAGAACATCATGGCATGAGCAACTTCAAGAAGGTGATGATTTTTTTTTTCTCTGACACTCCATTTTATTGTGGAGTGTCAATACATGATGAATGATGAATGATTCTTTCTTTTTGTAGATACTCTCCCAGAATATTTGAGTATACTCTCTCCCATTATCTGTGCGAAGGATTTTAATGTTGGTTTCAAATTGATTTAAGATCATCTTGTGAAATTGTTTAAACACACTAGCAACTTTAGAATTTTCTTTCAACAAATACACCCATTACACCATAGTGTGATCATCAATGAATGTTATAAACCAACGAACTTCAATATTAGTTTTAACATGAGAGGATCCCTAAATATCACTCTGAATTAACATGAAAAGGCAAGATTTTTCATAAATTTTAATGGGAAAAGAAGCCCTATGGTGTTTGGCATACTAACAATTCTCACATGTAAATTGAGAAATATCTTTATTCTTGAATAGATTAGGAAACAACAGTTTTAGATAAGGGGAACTAGGGTGCCCTAGTCTACAATGCCACAACTAGATTTCTTTATTCTCTCCTATACTTCTTTCAACTTGATACACCCTTTTTATTTCATCACCTTGCATTTTTTCATCTAAGAGAATGGTAAGGACGTTGAAGGTCTCTGTGGAGAGGAAGATCTTCTTGGTTAGGCTTGAAAGCGAGTCCGATGGAAAATGGTGCTCGCTTACAGAGCACAATAGAGGCTATGTTTTCACCTTAGGTTTTGAGAAGAAAGAGGTTGGGTGGTTGATCGAACATTTGACGAAGGCCATCGAACTGAAGAGTTGCATGGGTTTCTACAGGAAATACAAGGGAAAATCCAGTGTCCATTTAATGGAGGTCTGCTTCAACAACCATGGAAGGTTTATAAGGCTTTCGAAGTTCGCCTCCAACTTTCTTGGTAATTCCTGAGGGCGAGAAGGGCAGGGGTTGGGAGCAACTAAAAAGCGCATCGTCTTCAATGCTAGTGGTCCCCTCCCCAAATATAGATGAAAAGGGAAAGCAGTGCAAGGAGGAAAGTTTTATCCACAAATATGTGGGTCCTTTGTACCGGTCCTTCGCGAATGTAATCAGAAAAGAAGGATTGAGGAGAGGAGGCCTTGTTCCAGTTAGGAGGTGGCGCGAGAGCTGTGGTGTGCGAATGTCCAGTAGATTTTGTCAACTGGGTTGAGGTTGGCTGTGCTCTGGCAAAAAGATTAAGGCAAAAAGGTGTGGTGACTATCGGCCCCTTCTCAGGCAGAAAAGGTTTATTTTTTGTAGAAATGATAAAGGAAGCTCTCTCTCTCCAGGATTTAAGGTTTCTCAAGATTAAGGGGGGGAGGGGAGTATACAGTCCAGTTGAGAAGGTGGTCGCCAAGGGAAAATTCAGAAGTCGTGGGGAAGTTCAGAGGAGCATGGATAGAATTATGGGGATTGCCCTTTCATTTATAGTCTGAGGAACATTTGAAGAAAATTGTGGAGTAGTGGGGGACGGTGACAAAAATCGATTGGCGAACGTTGAAATTGTTTGATCTTTGCAAGGCGAGGGTGAGAATTTTAATGAAGGAACGAACAGTTCTCCCAACTTTGATCGAGGTGTTAGATGGGGGATGGGTGTTCACAATTTCAATTGTAGTGGTCGGAGTTGAAGATGTTAGGCGAGGTAGAGAAATGAGTGAGTCAACTCAGGAGGATTTTAAGCCTCACTCGTGGACAGGTGGTGGAAGACAGGTTAAGGGAGCTAGATCAATGACTAAAGGAATTTCTTTTGTTAAGGCAACTGGCAGAATGGTGAAGGGAGGAGAAAGGAAAAAGACTGAAGCAATTCCTATGGGGACACATGACAAGTGAAGATCGGAAGTGGGGAACAGCTGGTTCCAACCCTTCTCGTCGTTCATTTTGAATTCAAACAATCAAAGTTTAGGGCCTGCTGGGTCAAAGCAGGATGACGAAGTTAGGGCTGAAGGGAACAAGGCCTACTCAATTGATGAGGAAGGACATTGGGCCTCTAATTCAAAGCAAGAGAGAAGGGCCCAACCTCCTCTTAATCCCAGTCCACTGGTAGAAAAAAACTTGGGCTGGGAGAGGGGCGTTAAATTAAATGGTCTGCTTTCAAAGTTGGGCCAAGAAACGAGAGGAAAAAAACCCATTTTTTAGAAGGGCTCTTTACGAGGAGAAGACTCCTCTGCAAAGGGAAATGGGATGTTAGTCTCAGAGGTCCCTGATGCTCAGCCGAGGGGCTCTGCGGTGAAGTTTGGTTCAAAGGAGCTGTGGACTACTCTTTTTCCTCCAAGTTCTGGCTGCCAACAAGGGTTTCAAAGCCGAAGCGAGCCTCTAACGCATGAGAAGCCTTCGTCGGATTGTGAAAATCCTCCAAAGGTAGTTTCTTTTGGAGCGAGAACACATATGGAACGAGGATTCAGTGCATGTCCACTCACTTGTTGTCGATCGTTAGGGTTCCGAAAGAGGTGTTCGGGGAAAAGGGCTTCGTCGTCAAGAGGAGACGCAGTTTTGCGCAAATCCCTTAACGTTGAAGACAAAGCAAGCTATAAGGGCCGCGTGGGTTTTGATCATCGTGGCTCATCAATCACAATTTTTCCTTCTAGTCCAGTAATCAGAGAAAAAGGGCTCAACTTTGTGGGGACTTATGGAATGTTGGTAGCAGAAAACTTGGAGGTATCTTTGTCTTCACATTCTCAATCATCTTTGTCTACTTTTTCCCCTCCCTTTGGCTTGGCTCTTCCATATCTGAGTCCTTCTGTTCCCGTTCTTCCCAGTTCAGTCATTTATTCTCACTATCCTATGAAAACTCGAGTTATTTCCAAATTTTTTTTCCAAAAAAGACAACGATGGTGCTTTTTGTCAAGTGTCTATTAGCAATCCTAACCTAGATGTTGTGGAGTCCCAAATAGCTTATTTGAACCAAATGGCCGAGGGTATTAACCCCCTTAAGACTTTGCCCAGCATGCCTAATGAGGCCTCCAACCTGGTTATAGTTAGCCAGGGTGAAGCTGAGTTCTCCCCGTTGGGCGAGTTCCAAATAGAAGGCCTTTCCCCTAGGAAAATGGCTAAAGTCCATTAGGTCTTAAGTTCTCTGGATATTAAAGTGTATTCTAGGCGGAAGAACAGATTCTCCACAAGTATTTGAGACCTGTTGGAATTGGTATGGAGGTTTAGGGTTAGCGAGGTTTATCCATGAAAATCATTAGCTGGAATACCAGGGGTTTGGGATCTAGGAAAAAACGAAGGGTGGTTAAAGAATTTTTTAGGCTAGAGAATCCGGATGTTGTGATGATTCGGGAAACAAAAAGGGAGGTATGTGACAGAAGGTTTGTTGGTAGTGTCTGGACGGTTAGAAATAAGGAGTGGGTTGCTCTTCCGACGAGTAGGGCTTCAAGTGGGATTTTGATTATTTGGGACTCTAAAAAACTGTGCAATGAGGAGGTGGTAATAGGCTCATTTTCTGTCTTAGTCAAGTTTGTGTTGGATGGTTGCGGACTCCTATGGTTGTCCACAGTTTATGGCCCAAACAGTCATTTACTTAGGAAGGATTTTTGGGTGGAGCTTTTAGACATTTTTGGCCCTTCCTTTCCTTTATGGTGTGTGGGCGGTGATTTTAATGATATAAGGAGAAATTCAGAAAAATTGGAAGGCTCTAGTTTAACTTCTAGCATGAGGGACTTTGATGGTTTTATAAAAGACAATGAATTACTTGACCCCCCTTTACGGAACTTCCCATTCACTTGGTCAAACATGCAAGAGTCACATTTGTGTAAGAGATTGGATCAGTTTCTTTACTCAAATGAGTGGGAGCATTTCTTCCCTCAAAGCCTTCAAGAAGTTCTTCCTAGATAGACATTGGATCATTGGTCGATAGTTTTGGATACCAATCCTTTCAAGTGGGGCCTAACACCTTTTAGGTTTGAGAATATGTGGCTGCAGCATCTTAGTTTCAAAGAGTGATTCAGTAGTTGGTGGAGAAGTTTTCAAGGAGATGGTTGAGAAGGTCACAAGTTCATGAGGAAGTTACAATTTGTTAAGGCCAAATTGAAAGGTTGGAATAAGGATTTTTTTAGAGAGCTAAATGAAAGGAAAAAAAGCATCCTGAATGAAATAACTAACATTGATGCCGTTGAGCAAGAAGGGGTTCTCACTTTTGAACTTTCAGCTTAAAGAGCTTTAAGAAAAGGGGAGCTAGAGGAATTAATTTTGAGGGAAGAAATTTATTGGAGACAAAAAGTTATGGTGAAATGGGTTAAAGAAGGGGATTGCAATTCAAAGTTTTTCACAAAGTGGCTAATGGCAGACGAAATAGGAAATTCATCAAGTTTTTAGAGAACGAAAGAGGTTTAGTGTTGAATAATTATGAAAGCATCACAAAGGAGATTTTACTTTATTTTGAAAAGCTCTACTCGAGTCCTCCTGGAAAGTCTTGGAGAGTAGAAGGCTTAGATTGGTCTCCTATCTCAGAAGAGAGTGCTTCAAGGTTGGATTACCCTTTTACTGAAGAAGAGATTTCTAAAGCTATTTTTCAGTTAGATAGGGATAAGGCACCAGGGCCTGATGGATTTACCAGTGCAGTATTTCAAGATTGTTGGGATGCGATCAAGGAAGATTTAGTGAGGGTGCTCACAGAGTTTCACAGAAGTGGGATTATCAATCAAAGCACTAATGCCTCCTTCATTGTTCTTTTGCCTAAAAAAAGCCTGACAAAGAAAATCTCAGACTTTAGACCTATTAGCTTGATCACTTGTCTCTATAAGATAATAGTCAAAGTTCTATCTAAGCGTTTAAGAGGGGTACTACATGAAACTATCCATTCTACACAAGGTGCTTTTGTTCAAGGGAGACAAATTTTGGACGCAGTTCTTATAGCCAATGAGATAGTGGATGAGAAAAGATGATCAGGGGGGAAGGAGTTGTCTTCAAAATAGACTTTGAAAAGGCTTACGACCATATGAGTTGGGATTTTTTTTATCACATGTTGGAGAAGAAGTGGTTTAGTCCTAGATGGAGGACCTGGATGAGAGGTTGTTTGTCTATGGTCTCTTATGCAATTCTAGTGACTGGAAACGCTAAAGGGTGGGTCAAGGCAACTAGAGGATTAAGACAAGGTGATCCTCTATCCCATTGTTTGTTTACTATTGTCGCAGATGTATTGAGTAGGATGTTGTTGAGAGTAGAAGAAAGAGGTTTGTTGGAGGGTTTCAGGGTAGGTAGGAATAGAACAAGGGTGTCCCATCTGCAATTCGCAGATAATACCATTTTCTTTTCTAACACTTGTGAGGAAGATCTGTAAACTCTCAAGAGTTTATTGTTAGTGTTTGGGCATATTTTTGGGCTTAAGGTTAATCTTGACAAGAGTAATCTTTTTGGCATCAACCTTGATCAGAATCACCTTTCTAGGTTGGCCGAGTTGCTTGATTGTAAAGCTTCTGATTGGCCTATACTCTACCTGGGTCTTCCTTTGGGAGGAAATCCAAGGGCTTGTAGCTTTTGGGATCCAGTGATTGAGAGAATCTCACGGAGATTAGATGGGTGACAAAAGGCTTACTTATCTTTTGGAGGTAGGATAACTCTTATCCATTCATGTCTTTCCCACATTCCTAGTTACATTCTATCCTTGTTTAAGATTCCCGCTTTAGTGGTTGCAAAAGTTGAGAAATTGCAAAGGGATTTCCTATGGTCAAGGATTGGGGAAGGTAAAAGAGATCATCTTGTTAGTTGGGATGTAGTGTGTAATCCGAAGGTAAAAGGGGGATTGGGATTTGGGAAGATTTCTCCAAGGAATCTCGTGCTCTTAGGGAAATGGTTGTGGAGGTACCCTAAGGAGAGTTCAGCACTGTGGCATCAGGTCATTTTAAGCATTTATGGGACACATTGCAATGGTTGGGATGCCAACACTATAGTCAGGTGGTCATATCGTTGTCCTTGGAAGGCTATTGCACAAGTCTTTTAGGATTTTTCCAAGTATACTCGGTTTGTGGTAGGAGATGGGGAAAGAATTTAGTTTTGGGAAGACTTGTGGTGGGGGGACCAACCTTTGGGTTTCCAATATCCAAGACTATTTAGAGTAGTCACGGATAAAAATATTCTTTTATCTTCAATCCTCGGTTCTGCTCACCCCTTCTCTTGGAACTTTAATATTCGTCGCAACCTTTTCGATTCTTAGATAGAAGGTTTAGAAAGCTTCATGCGGTCACTTGATCGTTTGCATTTATCCCCATCGGTTTCAGATGCGAGATTCTAGCCTTTATATTCTTCAGGGCTTTTTTTAGTCAAGTCTTTTTTTCTAGCCTTGTCCCACCTTTCCGATTCTTCTCCAATTTTCCCTACTAAGTTTGTATTGAATTCTCAAGTCCCTTTTAAAGTCAAGTCATTTGTCTGCTTAGTGGCACACAATAAGGTAAATACTAACGATTTGCTACAATTGAGAAGACCCTACCAAGCTCTTAGTCCTGACATTTGTAAGTTGTGTATAAAGCATGGAGAATTAGCAGATCATATTTTCCTACATTATTCTTTGACGATGGGGTTGTGGCACAGATTATTTCAGTTAGCCAAGATGGATCGGGTTCCCCCGAGAAGCATCTCCAACATGATGTCCATCAATTATAAAGGTTTTGGATTATCCAAGAAAGGGATAGTTTTGTGGGAAGTTGCATGCATTGCTTTAAATTGGGTTGTGTGGCGGGAAAAAAACGCGAGGATATTTGAGGATAAAGTAAGGAATTCAGAGAATCTTTGGGATTCCATTCACTTCCTTGCTTCTCTTTGGGCTTTTTGTTCCATGGTTTTTAAGGGCATTCCCCTTAACGTGTTACAACTAGATTGGCTAGCAGTGTGTAGCTCCAACGGGTTGGTCTAACCTAGAGAGTTTGTTTGTTTTTACTTTGTAGCTTCTTGTTTTCATATTAATGTTGTTTAGTTTTTCTTTGGTGGAAGGATTCCTCATCCTTCTCTTGTACTTCTTATTTTTATCAATATATCTCTTTGTCGTTTCCTATCAAAAAAAAAAAAAAAATAGTCAATCAACCTCCCTAGCACTTCCAATCTTCTTCCCCATACACAAATCTTGAAAAATACAATGGTTTGGGTGAAAATTAGCAATGCAATTCAAGTCTTTGGTAAGTTTTCTAATGGAAACAAGTTATAAGAAAAGTTAGGCACATGTAATACAGATGTAAGACTCGGGTTCTTAGAAACTTGAATAGTGCCTATTCCTTTTACTTTAGTTAAGGAACATTAGCAATTTTTACTGTTCGAGTCCCATTAGAAGGAGTGTAAGAACAAAACATACTTGAATTCCTTGTCATATGATTGATTGCTCCTAAATTTATGATGCGGGAGTCAGATTTCAAGTATGTAGTAGAAAGGGTTGTATTAAAATTACTTGACCGAGGAGGGAATATTTTAGGAATTTTGGAATATAAACCTATAGAATTGCTCATGTTGCTCCTTGGTAAGGTTTGGAACTTCAGTATCACCTTGCTTAGGCTGTTTTGAAAAATCTGCTACTGCTTGGAAGCCTCGGCCCCCACCTGATCTTGGGTTCGAGCCTCGTCCTCCACCACCATTATTCTAGCCACGCTCCTCTTCTAAAGTTCTAGGGTAAATTCCCTAGTCTCCCATGAATAGAAACTATCTCTAGTGTGTCATGGTTTTTAGCAATGGTTGCATCATAAACTATCTTTGTCATCCTTCTTCCCTGCATTTTTCCCCACAACATAGACCAAATTTGCTCCAATATTTTTGTTTCCTGCAGTCGGCTGATTTGTTGTTGATAATGCAGATGTTTCAGCTGTGGTTGAATTTGGCCCACTCATCATAAAGCCCATGCAACTCTCTTCTCTCCTTATCGAGTTGAAGACCTCCCGAAGAGATGGAATGGGTGAGCTACTCAAAATCCTACCCCTTTCTTGATCAAATTTAGACCGCAAACCAGAAAGGAATTTAAAGACTATCCTTTTCGATCAACTTTCAGTAAGTGGCGTGATCCTCCGGGTCTTTTCACATAATATCTTGGTACAAATCAATTTCTTGATACAAAATATTTAAAGACCATTACCAACAAGTCTCCTTGTTGAATTGCCCTTGCCTTTGCACTCAACTCATAGAGTTTAAAGTTGTTTCCTAGATTTGAGTACATTAGATTAGTTGCATCCCAAATCTTCTTTGTTGTGGTGTAAAGTATATACCCTTAGCTGATTTCTGGCTCCATAAAATTGATCAACAAGCCATCACCATTGAGTTTTCAACAAATCAGGTTTCATACCCAGCTTCTCCATGTAAAACAGGCTTGTGTGTCATCCAAATACCCCCATCTTGCCTCTGCCACTTATGAAGAATTGTACTGATTGTGCCCATCAGAGAAAATTTTCTCCGTTCAGCTTGTGGGTTGTTATTTGAATTGCTGGGTTTTCAGTTAGAGAGGGATTCGAACTAGTCGCTGGCTTCTCACCTGTCTTAGCTCATTTCTCCGCCATCTCTTTCTCAAGAAGATGGCGATATCACTCACTCTTTGGCTGAATATTTGGCTCTAATACCATGTGGTTTTCTTAGGAAAAGATTTTTAGATTTTTCATTGATTATAAAATTGGCGAGTAGGTCGAGCATGAGTGATTTCGTGCATCACTTATTCTAATCTAGGAGAATCATTTCTATCATTTCATTTGATGGAGATAGATGAGATTAGAGGGGGTTCGGGCGCGGGATACTTACCCCTGAGAACTCTAACTCTATCTTTTTCGATCCTTTCATGGCTTCTTACCTTATTTGGCGATAGCAAGCAGAGTGAATAGGCAAAGTACCACAGTACAAGGATCGAACTTTCATCTTCCGAATCCGATGCTAGCTGTCCTTCCTATCTCGCGCGTACCTTCAATCAAAATCATCGAGGAATAGATATGGTTGGCAGGTGCGGTAGACCGAACACCTTCTGAATCAGCGTGGAGGTGACATGAAGCTCCTTGCCCATTGAGTGAAAGCATCCATCCTAGTCAGAGAGATTCTCCGACCCCACTACCTGCGGGAACTTCCGCCAGCCCCAGGCGGTTACTGCTCTTTCGGAGCCTAAGAGTGGGCTCCATTACCTTTTCGCAATCTTCGGCTTGCCTTTATGGTTTGCTTGAAGCTTGAATAATTGATGAGTGAGCAGTGGAACCAATCTCCAATCCCGAGGCGAAAAAATCAACCGGTCTTTTGTTTGAGGTTGTTATTCGTTCAACAGGAGTACTTAGTATAAGAACGGACCCGAAAAGGAAGATAGTCGATCACACAGAGTCGTAGAATCACTGAACGAGCCTTCGTGTGACGAAGTCGGATCGGAAGTGACATAATATACCTCCTACGAACCCTCAACAATAGAACGTGTGTGTTCCCAGTAGGGATTCTGACTTAGGAGTTTGAACGGACTTTTGGAACCAGAATATCTCCTCTTGCTTAAGGATCCCCTGGTATTCCTTCCTCAGGTCTTTTTCAAGGACAAAGAGGTTTTGGGAGTAATGATTACACTGGGATTATTGGCATAACTTTCAGAGGAAAGCGCAACGAAGACCATCTTGAAGAGAGAAAGCACCCCGCTTACTTTTTCTCTCTTCTACCAATGATCAGTAGATTGAACACTAACTTAATCTCGAGTTTTCAGGAGTCTGACCAAGATCGGATTTCCTAATAAGTTAGATAAGGAAAAAGACCGACCGAAAAAGAAAGCTAAACGATTTACTTCTTTATGCCTAAGGCAGAGGATGTTTTACACTCTACTTGAAAAGTCAAATTCTATAAGATAAAGAGAGTCTTCCATTGATCTATCTATAGGCATAGGCTAGTCATTAGCTTGAGATCGGCCAATTCGGGTCTTATGCGATGCGGAATTTATCCTTTCTCTGAGGAATGCTCACATCGGCCTCTACTTCTAGCTCTGATTCGCACCTCTCCTAGGCCTCATTTTCCTCCGCTCCTTGTTCGTTCCTCACCCTTTCTCTTGTCCACAATCGCCTTTTGACTAGAGGTAGAGAGAGAGTCTTGATACTACAGTCTCCATCTCGGCTAATAATAAATAATAGCAATAAGGCAGATCTAGCCTTAAGAAGAGAGTGAGGAAAGGGCCTAGCTTCTCAATAAGTCATTCAATGAACTAACTATACTTAAGATGTGAGCTATACCTATTCCTTTGAGCTATACCACCTATTCCTTCTTTTCTTATCTCTTCCCTTTCGGGCCGGCTCGGATAAAGAAAGGAGCTAAAGAATTCAATATTCAGAAAAGTAGTCCTTACATTTACATCCCTCCGCAAGCATAAGTAGAGTCTCTGACTTCAATAGCCAGTCTTGTACTATTTTATTGCACGGTGCCCAGTCCTCTAAGATCTATTGACTGAGTAGTCTCTAACTTCCGTATTCTCCTTCCTTTACTTCCCTACTCTTTTGAAGTCTGTTTGCCAATGCGTGAACTTCTTTTATTTATGGGCAAAAGCGTGCTTTGATCGCTTATTCTATTATACCAATTCAAATCTTGCATTTTCATGCCCTATTAGAAACACTAACTGAATGAAACAAGGACTTTTCTAACAAAACAAATTGTGCCACATCTTCTGAAAGACTCCTTGGGAACAGCTGACCAAAAGCAAGCAACCTTTCTCCCGGTGTGAGCTTAAAAAGAATGGAATGGAATCCGGATGCGTAAGTGCCTTCGCTCCCCTAAGCGGGGATGAACTAAAACTCCTAACAAGGTAGGCAAGCAAAGACGGGTTATGCCTTCCAACCCGAAAACAGTGCTTATTACGACGACAGAGTCAATGGCACAAACTGATTCAATAGCTGGGGTAATGCCGACAACTTCAACGAGAGTGAACAGCTTCTTCGTCTTAAACGGATCAATGGCATTGATATAAAGCATTTATCGCCCTAGGTCTGGGATCTTTCCCATCTACCATTCCTCAACAACAAGAGATTCGATTCAATAGTAGTGTTTTTTCCTCCAACCTTGAATCCCACCAAAAGCAAGTTCTCTATGCCTCCGGAGCAGTGAAAAAGACCAAAAAGAGCAGGTCCACTAAAACGCGTTATAACGAGAGTTGCTAAAATTACAAGACTCCCGGTTTCGGAAGTTCTTTCAAAAGGCCTTGTCACGAGCTGGGCTCGAACCAGCGCTTTCCAGATGCTGGGTATGCCAACTATCAAAGGGGCAGACACAGAATACCGGACTGTACACCCCTTTACCTGTTCCAGTAGCGCCTTGGACTGATATCAGCATGGATTTGGTGCAGGGCTTGCCCAGGACAGGGCTTGGTAACGATTCGATTTTTGTGGTAGTAGATCGGTTTTCTAAACCAAAAAAGCTCACGTTATTCCTTGTAAGAAGACTTCCGATGCTATTCACATTGCATACCAGTTTCTTAAGAGGTTGTCAGGTTGCATGGGGTACCAAAGACTATGACGTCTGACCGGCCAGTTTTTGGCTCACTTCTGGAGAACTTGATGGAAAAAGTTAGGAACTATACTAGAGTTCCGCAGTGCATACCACCCACAAACAGATGGTCAAACGGAAGTCGTGAACCGCTGTTTGGGAAATTGGTTGAGGAGTATTGCAGGGGAAAAGACAACCACTCAGTACTGGGGGATCTGGCGATACCCCAAGCGGAATTCGCTTATAACAGTTCGATAAATCGGTCTACTAGGAAGTCCCCATTTCAGGTCGTGTATGGCAGGTCACCTAACAGTGTGTTAGATTTTTTGCCTTTACCTTCCGGGTCTCACTAATCCCAGTTGGAGACAAAGCAATAGGAATCCGGATAAGTGCCATTGGTACCATTCCTGCTTCTTTCTCTTGTCCCTACCCTATTACATATATAGGAACAGAGGCTTCTCACAAAGATTGATTGGAAGACCCATAGCTTGAGAATTCCCCAGTCGTAGTTTGAGCTTCAAACTAGCTATGTGCTAAAGAAGCAAGCCCTAACCTAAGCCCTATAGGAAGGAAGAGTAGTGCTACTAAGCGAAGAAAGGTGCCTGCATTGATTGACTTTCCGCAGGGAAAGAGCAGCCCAACTCAACTCCTTGATGAAGTGAAGCAAGCGAACTGAACCTTATAACCTAGATCTGAACTCCCTGGAAATGAATAGCTGACTTCCGCAGGCATAGATACCATAGGCTTTCTATCCAGTACTCTTTCCATGCTCCGATATGAGTTGAGTTTCGAGTAGTCGATTTTTCTAGACTCCTATAGGTAAATCCTTTTCTTTGTTCTTTCTTTCAATGTCAATGCTTCGGGTTCTACTAGACACACAGCGAGAAGTCGTTCTGCTCTGTTCAGCTATCCCTAACACACTACACCAAGCGAACCATCTAAGACCGAACCGTCTAACCTAGCTAGATCTGAGCTACCTGGATCCGTTTGTCAGTAAGTAATGGAGGAGGAGTTACCTGGATTGAGAAAGTCTGAAGGATTAGTACCCCTCGGTCCAATTCCAGCTGTTGTTGCTCTATCAGGACTTCCTAGGTAAATCGAGTATGTGAAAAAATTGTAAACAAATTCTCACACATAGTCAAACCTTATACAATAGGTTCTCAGTCTACATCGATAGTTGCTTGAAGCCGATAGTGGGTAAGTGTTAGATGAACGAACCCTCTTGTGGATCGCTTTCTCTTGCACGTTAATGAATCGAGGAATTGCGTATATTAGGTCTGTCTTCAGGTCTGTAAGGGAGAATCAAGATTAGACGGGTAGTATATCCCTAACAATAACAAGAGGGAGTGCTAAGCTAGGGTTCAAATCCAATAGTAGCTAGAACCAGTGAAAGGGTAGTTCGCCAGACCCGCTCACGATAATGCGAATGAAACGGCGGATAAGCCGTTTACTGGTTACGGCGAGAAGATCCTAACAAACGGCCGGTTTAGAACAAAAAAAAAAGATAAGGCATGAAAGATAGCGGCAGACGAAGGTCTCGAAAGAGACTGTTTCTCTTCGAACACATTTAAAGACTGACTGACCCACTAGAGGGAAGAATTACTCCTATTGACTGAAGGCTAAAGGACTCCTATTCTTTTTTCACAATCGCCGATCAGATGTTAGGAATCGATTGAATCGCCTTTCGAGTTGTTGGCTCTTTCCTTACTCTAAAGAGTCAGCTATAAATTACCTTAGTAGAAAGTGGGAATGAGAGCAAGAAAGGCAACTAGTCTTGATGCCGAGAATGCCCTCTTTGCTTTGAAGGGAAAGAATACGCTCTTGTCGCAATTGAATCTGAAGGGCTTCTTTGCCGGATGGAGCTGTTAAGCGGAAAGTCGGCCTACTTCGAATAAGCAATCACAAAGAATGGTAAGCGCTACGAACCTTTGCCCCCGAGTAAGGTTTCGGCTTTCCCTTGTATATATAGATAGGTTAGGGAATGGCAAATTTCTCTTTTTTCGATTCCGCTTCTTACCGGCGTGCTGCTTTACTGCTTTCCTTCACCGGATTGCACTTCTTAGGCAGAAGAAAGATGCCATTTACCTATGTTATATGAGACTGTGGAGCACGAAGGGCAGCCTTTCTTTCCTAATGACGATTCTCAACAGCATCTGTAAGACCTCTAGGCTTACTAGACGGAATTCGTCTTAGTAGTCTTAGTGCTAGTAGCAGTAATAAGGGATTCTCCGCATATATTCATTCTTGCGCATCCTCCGATTCTTGCAACTGTCTTTGTGAACATGAACAGATGGGATTGAGCTTTCACGCTTCCACTAAGGGACAGACTATGGTGTTGCTAAAAATAAAAAAGGAAATAAAGACTACCAGCTAGGCTCTGAAGACTAACGTATCTCTACAGCTAATACAACTAATTTCCTTTAATATCTTGACTAATAAATTACAGAAATCAGATTAGCCAACTAATATACAATTATAACCCAAACTCTAGTTTAAGAAAAATGATTCTTGACCAATTCTCTATAGTAACATTTGAATTCATTATATATTTATATTATATCAATTTCACTTTTCTATCCTATTTGCATTGTAGCATATTTGAGCATTTAGGTATTGTACATGACTTGAGTGCATTAGAAGTTGCACAATAGACTCAAGTCGTAGGTTCCTTACATTGTTCACGATTGGTTCATAGACTTAAGCAATCCATTAGAAGTCATAGTGCACTACCTTCTAATCAATGGTATAACTTTTTTGATCATTAGGATGAGTTTCTCATGATTAGTGTGCTAGTGTATTTGGTTACTATGGAAATCTAGAATGTATAGTTGTCTGCACAATTGTGTTACAGCTATGTTAGAACAGTGCCACAGTTGTATGCACAGTTGTGATATAGTTGTTTTTTATTCTAATTTTATTTCTTGATTTTCTGAGAGATTTTCTCCTACAATCAATTAGATTTTTTTTTTCTTGGGCAGATGATCTCAAACATTCATGTATAAATATCGATGCAAGAATAATTTTGAAAGGTGTGAGAAAAATAAAAAGAAGTTTTTTTTTTTTTCTCTCTCTCAAATTCCTTCATGGTATTAGAGTTAATTCTGAACCATTCAATCCATCCATGACCAAATACAAAATGGCCACCAAGGACTCGTCAACCTTAGAAGTCACCTCCACTTAAGAAGCTCCTATTCTAAGAAACAATGAAGGATCGGGTGGTGTCACTCTTGTCATTACTAGACATAAAACAAATGGGCAAAACCATCTTCAATGGTCCCATGCAGTCATGATGTTCATATGTTGTAGAGAGAAGGATGACTACCTCATCGGTGCAATGCCTCGACCTACAAAAGAAAATCGGAAATTCAAAGCATGGAAGGTTGAGAATAATATGGTTATGTCTTGGTTAATTAACTCGATGAATAATGACATAGGGGAAAATTTTATACTCTATGAAACGACACAATAAATCTGGGAAGTAGCAAGAGAGACTTGTTCCGATACAAAAGACACAATAGAAGCATTTGAAGTAGAAGGGACCCTCTATGATTTACACTAAGGTGAGTTGTCTGTCACTCAATATTTCAATCTTTTACCTAGCTATTAGCAATAGTTGGACATGTTTGAAACCATCAAATGGGACTGCCCAACCAATGCAATCAAATACAAGAAGATCATTAAGAAGAAATGGACCTACAAATTTTTTGTTAGGATTAAACAAAAATATGGATGAAGTTTGAGGCAGAATATTGGGAACTAAACCTTTACCCAACATCCGAGAAGTTGCCTTAGAAGTGCGCCAAGAAGAAAGTAGAAAGAAAGTCATGGTACGGTCACAAACCAATCAACCTCTCACCGAGGGTTCAACCCTAGTGACTCGAGGTCCTCTCAATCTCTCTAACGATAATCGACCAAGAAAAGGGAGACTTTGGTGCGATCACTGCTGAAAACCAGGTCATACCAAGGACATGTGCTAAAAAATCAATAGGAAACCAGCAGATTGGAAGCCTTCATGTCCTTAAAATGATAGAGAAAGTTTAGGACACCATGTCACTATTGAGTACAACCCAACACCACCTAATTCCAATTCGTTCAACAAAGAACAATTGAAACTGTTGTAAAAAATGTTCAATTAGTCCCAATAGGAATCAAATTCCTTCAATTCTATCATTGGGTCAAGATCCTTGCTCAAAAAGGTAATTTTCTTGCTACCCTAAAAATAAAGAAGGAAAATTTGACTCCTTGGATTGTTGACTCAAGAGCTTCTGATCACATGGTTGAAGATGCCATAATTTTTCAAAATTATAAACCTTGCTCTGAGGATTATACGGTTCGTATAGCTAATGGCTCTCTTTCAAAAGTGGCCGGTACAGGTTATATTGTCATCTCTAAGGACCTAACCCTTGACTTTGTTCTTTTGGTTCCAAATTTAGATTGCAATCTGTTGTCCATTAGTAAACTCATTCAAGAAAAGAATTGTGTTACTAAATTTCTTTCAAACCACTATGCTTTTCAGGATTTGAATTCGAGGAAAACGATTGACAATACTAAGGTGTGTTTGGGATT
This sequence comes from Vitis riparia, assembly GCF_004353265.1. Classification (NCBI taxonomy): domain Eukaryota; kingdom Viridiplantae; phylum Streptophyta; class Magnoliopsida; order Vitales; family Vitaceae; genus Vitis; species Vitis riparia. Next base: position 5,568,123 of record NC_048440.1, read on the forward strand.
CTATATCTTCATAGTGATTGATTATATTGAAAGACAACTTCAACCAACAATTGGTGAAAAACAATTTTTTTCTGTCTTTAGTTCTAATAAAGATACTGATGTTATGTAATGACACTATCGTCTAGGACATCCTACTTTCTTGTATCTCAAAAAACTCTTTCCATCATTATTCACTAAAAGTTCAAATGGGTTTCAGTGTGAAATTTGTCAATTATCTAAGCATGATTGCAAGTCCTATCCAATTCAACCATACAAACTATCTCATCATTTTTCATAATACATAGTGATGTTTGGAGACCATATAAGATAAGGAACATAACAGAGACTAGATAGTTTGTATCCTTTATAGATGATCATATTAGAATTTCCTGGATATTCCCGATGAATGAAAAATTAGAAGTGGGTCAAATTTTCAAAAAAATTTATAACATGATCCAAACTTAGTTCCATGACAAAATACAAGTGTTGAAAAGTGACAATGAAAGAGATTATTTCAATTCTATCATAGGGGAATTCTTGTTAAAAGAAGGTATAGTTCATCAAAGTTCTTGTGTTGATACTTCTCAACAAAATAATGTAACCGAAAGAAAGAATAGACACTTTTTAGAAGTTGTAAGGGCTCTTACACTCTCCTCCCATGTCCTAAAGAATTTTTTAAGAGAAGTTGTACTTACTGAAACCTATCTCATCAATAGAATGTCTTCTCATGTCTTGAGTTTCCAAACACTATACAAAGTCTTTCTGAAATCATACCTTAAGACTCGACTCATTTCCTCCATTCCACTAAAGGTATTTGGTTGCTCAGCCTTTGTTCACATTCCCCAATAGCATCGAAGTAAGCTTGATCCCAAGGCCACTAAGTGTATTTTTCTAGGATACTCTCCAAACCAGAAGGACTATAAGTGTTGCTCTTCCATCACAAAAAAGTTCCACACTTCCATAGATGTGACATTCTTTGAAAATTAGTCATATTACTTTAAACCTGATATTTAGGCGGAGAATAGAATTCAAGAATACTAGTTTTGGGAAATAGAAACCATGACTAAACCGCAACACTTGAGTCTGTTATTGTTTACAACTCTAACCCTATCTCTCCCACTTCAAGTCTCTCGCTCCAAACTACCGAATTCATAGACACCAAGCCAAGTACTCCTCTTCACCTAAACCAATCTCAGACTGTCAATAGCAATGAGTTCATTGTCTACTTAAGGAAAAAGAAGTCTCAAGAAGATATAGAACAATAAAAATATCCCAAGCTAGTACATGAAATTGAACTGAATTCAGTCCTAAAAGAGACACTCTTAGGTAACATTGATTCTAATCCTAATCAGTCAAAAGATGATGAGCTCAATTTGCCATCATCAAAAGGAAAGGAGTAAGATTTTGCACAAATCATTTGATTAATAACTTTATCTCCCACAAGAGTTTGTCACAAAGTTATCATGCTTTTGTTGCCAATCTTACTGATATATGGATTCCCAACAATATCTAGGAAGCTCTACAAATACCTGAATGGAAGACAATCATTGAGGAAGAGATTCGAGCTCTTGAAAAGAATGGGACATCGAAGCTTGCTGAACTTCCAAAAGGAAAGAATCCGGTCAAGAGTAAGTGGATCTTCATAGTCAAGTACAAAGCAAATGGGAGTGTTAACAGGTATAAAGCTTGGATAATTGCTAAGGGATTTATGTAATCCTACGGAATTGGCTACCAAGAAAACTTTGCTCCAATTGCCAAATTGAACACAATTTGTGTTCTATTGTCGCTAGTTGTTAATTGAGATTGGACTCTTCATCAATTGGACATCAAGAATATCTTCCTCAATGTTAACTTAAACGAAGAAGTGTATATGGAAATTCTTTCAGGTCTTGAGACCGAGTCAACCATTAACAAGGTTTGCAAATTAAAAAAATCTCTATATGATCTCAAACAATCTCCTCGAGCTTGGTTTGATCATTTCACCAATGCCATAAAGAGGTTTGGTTATTCCTAGTGTTAGTCCAACCACACTCTATTTGTAAAACACACTACTGAGGAAAGAATTGACATTATCATTGTTTATGAGGAAAGAATTGGAGATCATGAAGAAGAAATAGGCAAGCTCAAGAGTTTTCTTGTCCATGAGTTCGAAATTAAAGACCTCGAGAATCTTAAATATTTTCTTGGGATGGAAATTGCTAGATAAAAAAATAGGTATTGTAGTCTCCTAGCATAAGTATGTCCTAGACTTGCTAAAGGAGACTAGGATGCTTGGGTGTAAACCTACAAACACACCTATGGACTAAACTACTAAACTAGGAACATTCAAAGGACGTGTTCTAGTGGATAAAGGGAGATATCCAAGACTTGTGGGAAAACTCATTTATCTCTCTTACACAAGACCAAATATTTTTTTTTCAGTCAGCGTGGTTAGCCAATTCACAAACAATCCAACTGAGGAACATATGAAAGTTGTGTATCGTATTCTAAGATATCTCAAAATGACTCAAGAAAATGGACTCTATTTCAAAAGAACATAGAAAAGAAGGATTGAAATTTTTTTCAGATACAAATTAGACTGGTTCCATAATTGACCTAAGAACAACCTCAGGATATTGCACCTATGTATGGGGGAATATGGTTACTTGGCGAAGCAAGAAACAATTTGTTATAGTTCTTAGCAGCGCAGAAACAGAATTTAGAGCTATGGCACATAGAATTTATGAAGGAATGTGGTTAAAGAGACTCTTAAACGAGTTGAAAATTCCAATAGAAGATTTATAAAGATGTTATGTGACAATTAAGTTGTCATAAGTATCACTAAGAATCCGGTTCATCATGATTGAACAAAGCATGTAGAAATAAATCGTCATTTTATTAAGGACAGGATAAAAGAAAGGACGATTTCATTAATTTACTCCAACAACTCTCTAGACAATAGACATTCTTACCAAAGTGCTTTCTAGAATCAACTTTGAAGACTTAAGATCCAAGTTAGAAATGATCAACATTTACAACCAAGCTTGAGAGAGAGAGTGGAAATCCAGAAGTTACAACTATATGCAGAGCTGTGTTATAGCTACAGTTATGCCACAACGATGTTACATATGTGATATAGTTGTTTTCTATTCTAATTTTACTTCATGATTTTATGAGAGATTTTCCCCTAAAGTCAAGGATTAGATTTCTTTTTCTTAGCCATTCATATACAAATATCAATGCAAGAATTAGTTTGAAAGGTGTGAGAAAATTTAAAAAAAGTATTTTTTTTTTCTCTCTTAAATTTCTTCAGTTACACATTAAATAATACCTATGAAGAGTCATGACAAAATGGCTATCGAGTTGTCATGACTACTTCAAGCAACTTTGTTGTATAGGTTCTCAACCTTAAGAAAATATTATGCTAGTGTTGAGGTTATTAGTTACTTTTGACTTATGGTTAGGATTCTCAGGTGATAATACATTCCCTATGAATGGCATGACTAGTGGTTTAGATAGGTGGCAACAAATATTCTTAATATAGGTAATACAATATCTCATAGGTTTAAGATAGTTTATCCCCTTAGGGGATATTAAAGATTTATGATCATGAAATATATGGTCATAGTAATTTCTTTAGTGGGGTTTGGCATATGTCCTTTGTGAACTAAAGTATATCAGTTGATCATAAGATAAGTGGATCTGAGACTCAAGTATTAAGAGGTAATCGTGAGAGATTGACGAAAGGGGAATCCTAGATTATTTATTCCATGGCCTTGGATCTTGTTAGGTGCATGCAAAAACTCCCTAGGGCTTTAGATCTATGCACATTGGAAACAATTGCATTCAAAAACAATTTTAAATCTAGAAAAAAATAGGTTTAGTGTGCTTATTGAAGATCTAGAAGTTTCTAGATCAAATCCTTGTGGTGAAGAACGTTGTTGAATGCGTAATAGTCATCGAAAGTCTCACAAACCCATTGATCTTCCACTCAATGAATCATTCGTGATCCTTAGCATTGAGATAATGGAAATTTCTGAATGTTGGAGGCTAGGGTTCTTTAGAGAAAGTCTCACAAACCCACTGATCTTCCGCTTGATGACTCATCCTTGATCCTTAGCATTAAGATAATGGAAATTTCTGAATGTTGGAGGCTAGGGTTCTCTCTCTAGATGTGTAGGAGAATGGTGAATGGAAGAAGAGATGAAGCCTTATCCCTAAGGGGGTATTTATAGGCTTTCTCATTGGCTTTAGTGATTTGAACCCACCTAAAGCTTGAGTCACTTAATCTAGCCCAAAAATGATCTTAACTGATTAATTAACCCAATAAGACTTCAATTAATCAATTAGCCCAATCTAGATATACCGTTCACTAACTCCTGTGCAATCTTGTGTAATTATCAAAAGGCCCTTATGCACATAAGTGAACCAAGAACCACTCCAACTCTCATAAACCATGTCATGAGGGAATATGAACTCAAGCAGAGACTATTGGGACCCATATGACAATATTAGCTTCCTCATAATCTAATTTTAAAGTTGATTCAACATCCCATTACAAAGTGTCAACTACAATCTAGTACCTTACGTATATTACAACGAGAAACTAAGTGCTCGAGTCCATAGTTTGCTATCTACTATATAATATCTCTATGAACTAGTGTTCATAATCTAATAAGGTGAAAGCTATTAGCCCCTCAAAATTACCTCTACAATCCTTGAGTTACAGATCCTCCTTAGCTCATAACCCAGTCCATCATGATCGAACCAAGTGTGTGGATGTTGATAAACATTTTGTAAAGGAAAAGTTAGATAATGGTCAAAGCATACATGCCATACACATGTACTACTAATCAGGTGATGGATGTTCTCACTAAAGGACTCCTAAGGTTAGCATTTTAACAAATGACTAACAAGTTGAGAATGAAAAATATCTTTGCACCAACTTAAGGGGGAGTATTAGAAGAAGTGGGATTGAGTCATTAACCATGTAATATATTTCCATAGTTAAGGGAGAGTGTCGTATAGTTGTACAATATTATATAGATCTTAAAATCTTGCTAGGATTAATTTGTTTACTTGTTAGATTCTTCGTTTCCTTGTTTAGGTTTTAAAGTCAGAACTTTTGTTCAATATATAGCCTTGTACTAATACCTTAGAAAGAATAAAAAAAAAAATTATTTTCTCCACTGTCCCTCTAACCTCAACATATAAATGTTGATTAAGGTTGTTATAGTTTTATTTCTAGTATGATCTATCTAGATTGATTTGTTTTTATGTTGTGTAGGATTGATTCCAATCGAGTCAATAACTCAGTGTTCTAGTTCTTTTCCATGTGTTTGGATGTCTCTATGAGTCAAGTATTAAAACTATTGCTTTTTTCCCTCTACTTCAAATTTTTTCAGTATACAATGTTCTTCATTATCTAGTTGGTGATTGTCGGAATAATGAACCAGTATGAAATTCAATAGACAATGATGGTATAAAATAATTATGTGATGTTGAACTACCAATTTTCCTAAAAGCTTAGGCTTGTAGGGTTTGAGTTCACAATTTATATCATGCTCTTTAATACATAAAAATTGAGTGGCTTTAGTTATCTTTTGTGGGCTAGTGTTCTACAACTATGTGTTAGAGCTTCCACAAAATGGAATGGACCTAATTATCTTTTGTTAACTAGTGTGATATGGGTGTATATTGGAGCAAAAGGAAAGTTCAATCACTTGATAGAAGATCCTCCACCAAAAGAATCTAAGGGATTTAATGAGTGGAAACAAGATGATTTTGCAATGATGACATAGTTATCGAATGGTGTGGAATCCTTGGTTAATGTGGACACTCAAGTTTATGAGAAGATGTGACAAGCAAGAAAGTGATCACTTCATATGTCAAAACTTAAGATCCTAATGAGTACATGTTTACTAAAGAAGTCTTTTTACTAATTTGTTTATCAAGTTGTGTCTTATAGATATGTATGACTTAGCTTGAGAGTAGTGTAAAAATAGTTTAGTAGCTTAGAGCATGTTTGGGAATTGTTTTCCAAACTTAAAAACACATTTGGTTTATTTTTTATTTTTTTAATGGAAAATAGCTTTTTGAGAACTTGTTATGAAAATAGGGTATTTTCTAAGAACATAATTTAAATGTTTTAGCTGTTTTCACTTATTGTTTGAGGATGTTTTAAAATATAATTGCACAAATATGAAGAATGATTGAAAATAAAGCATTATAGATAAAATTTATTTTTAAAGGATATTCAGAAACACAAAAAACAAGTTGAGAATATTCCAAGTTCTCAAACAGACTTATATTCTAGAAGATAATATAGAACTAATTTTTAAAACCATTTTCAAAAACCATTTTTTGAGAATTGTTTTAAAAAAATGTTCCCAAACAGGTCTTTAAGTATTTTTTACTTAGGGTTCATTGTAATTTTCCTAATATCTCCTAGTATCTCTCTAATATCAAAGATTTCTAAGATTTTATATTTTCTCTATACATGCTAATGCAATATATGTACTTCTAGGTTAATAAAGTGAAATTTCCTCTATTTCACGAAAAATCACCACTATGATTATAGAAATAACTAAATGGAGCGAAAACCCTTTAATGGATTTAATCATAGGTATTGTAATATGAAAAGCTACTTGGATCCTCAACAATACAATTTTGCTAGTTCTTTCTCAATACCCAAACCAACTATTTGGAATTCCTTTCCAATGAGATGAATTCAACAACAAATTCCTACGTTAATATGCAAAGAGAGGCGAATTCAAAATTAAGCAATAAATATGGAAATTACAACAAAAATGAAATTAAATTCCTCAATAGTTATAACCTAGAGTCTAAATAAAAACCTCTATTAAATGCCCTAAAGTGAGATGATTATAAATTTATATGATAAATATGCAAATCATTAATCATAAATCAAAAGGAAATAAAATTCCTCAATAACTATATCCAAAGATCTAACAAGAAATCACAAGCTTTGACCATGATATTTTGCAAAATGGTTCCAACCTCTGTTTCTCACTTGGTTATTTACAAGATTGATTTAAAAACTGTTGTGCAAATAGTATGAAACATTTAACCATAGATATATGAGCAAAATATGCACCAAAATAATGCTTCTTATGGAGCTAATTTGCTTAAGGGCCTTAGTGTTTGTGTGCTTGTAAATGGGAAGGTTCATAATAGGATTGTTGCCAGTTCATTTCAAGCAACTAGTGAAATGAAACTCTTTAAAGTTGAAAAATTGGTATACAATCCCAGTATACAAGAACATCAAATAAAGAAGCAGCTAGATGATGCACCCGAAAAACCAAAAGCAGAAATACTACTTCAAAACAGGACAAAAGGAGAACCCTACTTTCCAAGTATAACAAACAGACATGAAACATGTGTTTATATATCAAAATAAAAATTAATACAAGGATATGACATTACCAGCACAATCTTGGTCAAACTCAAGCATACAAGATTGAGTACAACTACGAACAGATGTAGCAAACCCTTCTCCTCTGTTCAATGATTGCTCCAGACAAGTCTTAAAATTTTCAAGTGCTATAGTACGTAGATGCCGCAACATGGTCAAGTATTGAGGATGAACACACTAAATAACATATGAAAAGTAAGCATTAGATAAATGTAAAAACACAAAGCAACAAGTAAATAAAAGCACACATATATACTTGTGTATATGCGTGCATGCATAAATTATTATAGGAAAGGAGAGAGTTATAAATAGAGAGTAAAAGATAACAAAGGATGTGAGATCCTCATAAACCCATACCCCTACAGGCAACACCGAACATATAACTTTAAACAAGTTTCACCTAACACCATGCTCAAATCACCACAAAAGAAAAATGCCCCTCTTATATAAAAGAATGCCAACAACCCACCAAGTCACTAAAACCTAAAAAATGGGCAAGAAACACATTTTTCCCCTTTTTTTTAATGGATCTCTGCCTATCATGAAACTTCTTAGCATTCCTATGAATCCAAACTATCTACAGGTTGGCAAAAATGTGTGGCGGCAAAGGACTCTGCTCTTGTCCAAAGCTCTCAAAGGGTATAACCAAACATGAAACAAAGACTTCTTGAGGACCATCAACAGATCCTAACAAATTTTTCTTTCCTTGGCTTTGAAAGCTAACTTAAACAACCATTATAAACCTTTTTTACCTTTCAACAGAATAAAGAGATAAAAGAAATTGATCAAAATTGTCATTGTAAGGGTCCAAAACAACAAAGGTAAAGCCCCACATCCAAAACAAGGGTGAACCACTATCTTAAATGCCCTCCTTCCTCTCACAATTTTCAACATTTCATATATTACCATAAATAGTGAAAGTACATTTTGTGTTCTTCACTATCCAATACCAATCCCCATGTAAATTACCAAATAATGCCCATACTCCACCTTTTACAAGTTCAGATTGACTTTAAGAGATGTAAAATTGTAAAAATTGTAGGTCACCTATATAGTGCATGAAGTTTCTTTTTTGAGTGATTTAAATTGGACAACTACTTTCAGTGACCTATATGTACTATTCTTTTGAATGCATTTTAAGGATGCAGCAACATGTTTTTTCCCTCATAGGGAAAGAGAGGAAGGAAGCAATTAGACCCAATCCATCTTGGCTATTTGAAATAATGTGTGCCACAACCCTATCATCAAATGACAATATAAGAAGAGATGATCTGCTAATTCTTCATACTCATACATAACTTACAAATGTTAGGACTGAGAGCTTTGTAGGGCCTTCTCAACTGTAGGAAGTCATTATTTACCTTCTTGTGTGCCATTAACCAAACAAAAGATTTGACCTCAAAAGGGACTTGAGATTTCCAAACAAAGTTAGTCGGGAAAGTTGGAGATAAATCAGAAAGGTGGGACAAGACTAGAAAGAAAGACTTGACTGTAAATAACCCTCAAGAAGATAAAGACCAGGTTCTCGCATTTAGAACAGATAAGGTTAAGTACAAACAAGCAAGAGAAGACATGAAACTTTCTAATTCTTCTATCTTAGAATCAGAAAGGTTACGACGGAAATTAAAGTTCTAAGAAAAAGGATGATTAGACCCAAGAATTGAAGAGATGGGAAGATTTTTAACTATGGCTATTATGAATAATCCTGGAAATTAAGAGACCAAAGGTTAGTCCCCTCTACCATAAGTTATCCCAACTATGTCAAGGAGTTTGGCTCGTTGATCCTCGACATCAAAGACATGTTGGAAGTTGATAAGTTGTTTAACTTCATGTTCGGGCTACAAGGATAGGCCCAAACAAAGCTGAGGTGTCAAGGAGTGTAGGACCTGCCTATAGCCATGGTGGCAACCGATTGCCTTGTCGATTATCAATTGGATGCTTCATCTTCTATGAGTCAGAAAGGCTGAGCAACAACAACAAAGATGAGGCAAAGAAGGGGAATCCTAAAACTCCAAGAAGAATGGAGGCAAGAAGGGGATGGCGACAGAAAAGGGAAGTGATAACAAGAAGTTAAACGTCGCACCAAGGATAAATCCTTTTCAATTGTTGAATGCAATTCAAACAGAGAAAACCCAGAAAGATGAATGTAAAGATCAAGATGGGTGGTCAAAAGTGGTGACCTTAGTGGATAGTGGGGTTCAACCAGAGAAGCAGCAAGGTTGGGCTTACAGTTGTGCAAGGATGGTAGCAAGTTGAAGGCAATGAATAGTGAGGCACAGGAAACACAAGACTTGGCTAAGGATGTGGCTATTCAAGTAGGCAGATGGAAAGGTATGGTTAGTCTACTTAGTCTCCCTTTAGATAACTCTGACTTAATCTTAAGGAATAAGTTCTTCATGAGGGGAAAAGTGATGGTGTTTCCACACTTGAACGGGTTACTTTTCATGGATGAAACTCAACCTTGCTTTGTGTGGGGATTGAGAAAGGTGCCAAAGAGGGGTAAAGTCATCTAGAGAGAGTAGGCTCTTTGCCATTCAAGTGGAGAAAAGATTGGAAACAAGTCAAAAAACCAATGTTGCTGCATTAATGGGAAGCAAGTCAAATTGTGTTGAGAGAATTCCTAATGCAATTTCGCAAGAGGTGCAAGAATCCACTAATGAAAGGACCAATGAACAACAAGATGAAATAGTGCAAGTTGCATAAGAGTCCCAGAGGGGAACCTCCAAGTAGATGGAAGGCTTTGCTTGGAATGGAAGTTTCAGATCAAAGAATCAAGAACTTGAGAAGGCAGTCCAGGACTACCTACAGTCTAAGTCAACAAGGGCGTCGACTACATCAGGTACGTGTGGTTTGTTAACCCCTTAACATGGACCATGTGGTACTAAGGGCTCCATGGGTGAGCACCTTGTACCAATATGGGAAGCCTTGAGGAAAGAGGCAAGGTGGTGGAGGGTTTATGGCATTAGGCTGTAGCACTTAAGTGGGTGAGAGGAGTCATGCACAAGATGAGCACACGAAGCGTATGCACGAGCCATGCACAAGTAGCACGCATGGGGTGCATGCACGAGCTACACGTACTGGTCGAGTGCACAGGGCTCATGCACGGGTCGCCCACATAGCAACCTCGTGCACACACACGAGGCATGAACACAAGCAATAAGAGGGTTTTGGGGAATTTATGAATTTCTTAATTATTTAATAAATCCATTATTCTTCCTCAAACATAGGTGATTTCTCCTCTAGAAACTTCTAAAAAGGGTCGAAATGCTCTTTAAGAAGGAGTAGGTGACTCAAGGTGAGGCATGGTAGCATAGGCGTGGCCACACCAAAAGGACCTTGGTGCAAGGCATATAACATGAGCAAGGCACACCCCCAGCCTTGTTGGCAATCACACATGGACTCCACGACATGTAGTTGTGTGCAACTCGTGGTTGCAATCGCACAAGACATAATGCGGACTTCCCTCTCAATAATGGCATAAGGGCACAATGTCTTGTGCGAGGTAGCTTGAAGAGCCATGGGTGCAACACCACAATCTGTTGCTTGGATGCGCATGGAGATGCAACAACAATGAAGCCAACTCAAGACATGACGCAGGATGCTAAGCACAAGGGTGTAATGCCTTGTGCCGGGATGAAGAGTCACGAGCACAATGCCATGACTTATTACTGCACCAAGAGATGATGGGAGCGACATGGTGTCATAGAAGCAACCACCAAGAGATGATGGGACACAACATGGTGTCATAGTAGCCATAGGAAGAGGCGTGGACTTCAAACAAGGGGTGGTCATGGTCCTCGCCAAAGTATGCAACGATGGGCAAGAAGCCAAGGTGTGATGCAACTCATGTGTGCAATGACACAAGGTGTGGGCATAGAGACAGTTGGTCGCCTTGACATGGATGAGACTCAAAAGTGTAGACCAAGAAGAGGCCTTGGCATGCACAGGAGTTGCTTATATAGGTGCATGCAGTAGTAGTAATAGCAGCACATAGAGTTCAACTTGAAGTGGGATTACAAGTAGAGTAAGAGTAGGAGTCTTATTCCTATTGTAAATTGTAATTGTATTCTAAGTAGGACTCAAAGTCCAAGTAAGAGCAGTTATTGCCATAGCCTATTAAGAAGAGCCCTAGTAGAACTAGGAAGTGTACTCTTAGTCTAACAAGGAGTGGGTGGCACCACTCTATAAAAAGAGGACGGGAGAGCCTCCTATAGAAATCTAGAGAGCATGAACTCACCAATGTTATTGTGGGAGTCTTGCTGAAAAATGTGTCTTACATTCTTATTCAGAGAAGTAATAAAATACAAGTTGGGGTCAGTGCCTTGTAATATGGTGTGTGCCTTGTGTGGGTTTCTTTGATCCAATCTTGTGTGGCTTTAGGAAGGGTGGCTTAGAGGGTTGTCTAAGTGTCGCACAGACATGAAAAATTATACAAGAATTTTCATGCCTATGACACCTTGTATGGTGAGACTTGTTGCAACATTTGTAATGTAATTCATGCTTCTAATTCCTTCATTAGTATCATATGCATTGAGAATTCCTTTCTATGTAATGTATGATTCCTATTCATTCATTGGTATCATGCACATTAATAGTCTCTCCCTCTTTATTATTTTATTGATATTAGCCCAATTAGTTCACACTGAGTCTAGGGTAGGTGGATACACCGAGGACACAATTGTGGATTCCTTATAGATTGATACTATTGTTTGTAGCAATCTTAGGCAATTCATTAGTGTTTTGGTGTGTTACCTCCCATGTAGGTGGGATGACTTGTCTTAGTCATCAAAATGGGGTTTCTGAGGTGGTATACCAATATGTTTGGTTACATATGAACAGGACTTATGGAGGACATATCTATTGCTATCTAAGTGACCTATTCTCTCTTAGCTACTATGCTGTAGGAGTTCTTAACCTTAAGGGGTATATAGACTAAAGTCTTGGTTAGTGGTCGCTATGAGTCATGTATGATCGAAACCCATATAGAGGTTATATATTCTCGTGATCTTGGGTGGTTGTTTATTCAACAAGTAGTCTATGTATACCAAAGGTGGGCATTGTGATATCCTGTTAGGGACAATATATCCCCTTTGAGTAATTCTAATGCCCATGATCAAGGTAAATCCTTAGCCATGGTAATTCCATTTTACTAGTGGAATTGATGTTTTATCCTTCTACGATATGGTAACATTAGTTGATTATGGAAAAGGTGAACTTTTAACTCCAAGGGTAAAGATGTAAATTATTGGGGGATACCACATACCAAATAAATTATGTATATTAGTTCTATTAGGATAAAGCCCTTAAAATCATGATATGATGTAATAAATTCAAAGTTTATTATTTGTTTAATAGAGTTCCATGTGCACTTTTATCTATCTTTATTCCTTGCATTATACCTTATAAGCATTCTGATTTACATCTCTTACATTGTACATGACTTGGGTACGTTAGGAGTTGCATGGAAGATCCAAATTATGGGTTCCTTATAAGTAGATGATTTGTTCACAACCAGTTCATAAACTTGAGCAATTCATTTGAGGCTATAGTGCACTACCTCCTTATTTGAGGGATGCCTGGTCTTGGCCATCAGTATGAGTTTCATATGATGAGTGCATTAGTGCATATAATTATACATTGAACAAGACTTATTGTGAGTCATGATATAAGATAATCAAGTAGTCATGACTTCACCAAACTATGATGTTGTAGTGTCTCTCAACCTTAAAAGAATACTAAGTTTGTGCCAAAGTTAGCAGTGGCTTTAACCTACGGGTGAGATCTTATAATGATCATATATTCCTTATGGATTGAGTCATTACTGATGAAAGCCGGTAACAATGGGTATTCTCAATAAAGGCACTATGGCATCTCATGGGATTGAGATAGTGTCTCCTTGGGTGATCCTAAGGAGCTGTTCAAGGAAACTATGGTCATAACAATTCCTTAAGTGGAACTTAACATAAGTACTTTGTGAGTTAGGATATGTCCGTTGATCACTATAGAAGGATTTGGAATTGAAGGATGATAGAAGTAATCTTAAGAGTTTGATAGCTTTCACCTTGTTAGATTACGGACACTAATTCATAGGGAGACCGTGTACAACAAATAGCATATCATGAACCCGAGCACTTAATATCTCATTTTTTATTTACATAAGGTACTAGAGTGTAATTGATTCTCTATAGTGGGATATTGAATCAACTTCAGAATTAGATTCTGAAAGAGCCAGTACTATCCTATAGTTCCCAGTGGTCCCCGTTCGAGTTCATATACTTGATAACACGATTTTTGAGGGATATGCATAAGGGCATTTTGATAATTTTGTACCATTGCATACAAGTTAGTGAATAGTATCTCTAGATTGGGCTATTGATTAATTAGATAGCCTTGTTGGATTAATTAATTAATTATGACCAATTTTAGGCTAAATTAAGTAACTCAAGCCCAAGGTGGGCTTAAGTTACTTAAGCCTAATAGGAGCCCTATAAATACCCCTTTAAGGGTTAAGGTTTCAAGTCTTCTTCCACCATAATTCTCCACATTTCATAGAGAGAGAGCTCTAGCCTCCACCCTCCAAACTCATACCATTTTAGTGCCTAACATCAAGGGGGAATCATTGGGTGGAAAATCGCGGGTCTATGAGATCTTCACGACTTTAGATTTGTTCTTTGTTGCAAGGATTAGATCTAGGAACATCCAGATCTAGGTAAGTTCTCTATTCTCATGTTCTAAATCCTAAAATTGAATTTATATGCATGTTTTCTTAGGTTTGTATGATCTAGATAAGCTTAGGAATTATTGCATGCACCTAGCTTGATTCTAGAATAGGAAACAGAGTAATCCAAGATTCCCTAAAAGTTAATGGGGAACAAATACCAGGATTAGTAGGTTATGGTACAACTATCAACCGCATGTGGTTGGATTTAATTAGTAGTGCACAAAAAATTGACTTTAGTGGAGTGATAAATTTACAATGAAATTATGTTTATTAAATTTCATGGGAACCACAATCAAATGTTCCATTGGTCCTTGATCGAGCTACCTTCATAGGTCCATTTTTTGTGCGCAAAATTTAGGACTCTATGGCACAAAAGTAAATAGTTCAAAATACCAAAAATCAAATGGAAAAGTTCAAAAGACATCAAACATGCCAATAATCAAAAGGAAAAGTTCAAAATACAAGTTTGTATACTCCAATATCAATTCATGAAACTCCTTAGGAAGATGTAAGTATGGACTTTGTTGTGGGGCTGACCAAAACACAACAGAGAATAGATTCCATCCTTATGATGCTTAAGAGATTTTAAAAAATGGCTCACTTCATTTGTTGCAAAAAGACTATGGATGCATCAAATATAACAAATCTCTACTTTCAAGAGATTATGCGATTACATGGAATTCCAAAATCAATCACATCACATCGAGACTCCAAGTTTCTCTCTCATATCTCGAGAACTTTATGGAAGAAGATTGGAACTAGGCTACAATATAGTACTTCCTATCCTCCTCAAACAAATGGATAAACTAAGGTTGTCAATAGAAGTTTTGGAGGTTTATTGAGGTGCTTGGTTGCAGAAAATCTTAAGTAATTGTTGAGAATCTCAATCATATCAAAATTTTTCTGATATGGTTGTTACCTATTTTTTAAGGATAATCTGGTTGTTACCTATTTTTTAGGGACAATTTGTTTTTTTTTTAAGGATGGGTTATATATTTTAAATTTATTTTTTCCC
The DNA here is from genome assembly GCF_004353265.1 of Vitis riparia. Classification (NCBI taxonomy): domain Eukaryota; kingdom Viridiplantae; phylum Streptophyta; class Magnoliopsida; order Vitales; family Vitaceae; genus Vitis; species Vitis riparia. Next base: position 5,583,252 of record NC_048440.1, read on the forward strand.
TAGAAATTTGTGTGTACAGTTGTAGATTTAGTTTGATTTGTTGTAGCTTTTCTATAAAAGGAAGCATGTTTCCCCTATCAATTAATATACGACATTTGTTTACCCTTTCCTACAAGAGTGGGAAGTTCTGGTTACACAAACAGAATTTGCCTAAAACTATTCCAAGAATCGAACTACAGGAATAAGTCCTTTTAAGGTCGTTCATGGGAGGTAGCCGATGCATCTTTATGATTTAGCTCCTTCACTAGAAATGAGAAGAAATAACTTATAGGGTGAAAACATGCTTGACTTAAAACTGCATAAAGAAATCATATTGAAGATCAAGGAGTTGAATGCATAGTATAAAAAATATGTAGATCAAAAGAGACACAACCAAAGCTTCCAAGAACACAACATGGTGATGATGTACCTACACAAGGGAAGATTTCCAGCTAGCTCTTATTCCAAACTAAGTAAAAGAAAGATAAGACCCTACAGAATTATCAAGAAGATTGGGGAGAATGCTTATGCGGTTGATATGCCAAAACATACGAGAATAGATTCAACATTCAATATTTTATATTTATATTTATACACTAGTGAGAAAGTAAAAGAGGTCTTTGGCAACACCAAACTCGAAGACAAGCTTCTTCTAAGGAGGAGAGAATGATGCAGTCATTAATAAAGAATTGATAGCAAGTTTGAATAGTCAAAGGTTTGATTGAGAAAAGTTTTCTATTAAATTAGAAGTCAAAAGGTCTTTAATTTATTTATTAGAATTATAATAAATGAATATATAAAGGCTATAAATTGTATCTTGAACTGTGGGAAAACGTGAATTATGGTTGTAAATTAATGGCTTGTGTTTTGCTGTGTATAGTAATTATGCTAGTTTAGGAGAGTTTGTTTGTAACAGCCAGAATTCCTAGAATTAGGTTAATTTAGTTAGTTTCCTATTTCGTTTATCCCATAAATCATGGGATTTGATATAGCCTAGTCATTAGTTTCCTTTTCTATAGCTAAGACTTTTCTGTATAAAGCTAGTATAGTTTTCTGAGAAGGAAGGAGAATAAAATTATTCCACAATTCTGCTCTCTCAATTTACGTCATGGTATCAGAGCTGAATTAGGATCCTTGGAAGTTATTTTGTTTCAGCCTTCATTGCTGAATACAGTGCCCAATTTTTCTTCTATTTTTGAAACTCAAAACTGAGCATTTGTTTCCTCTCCTGGAATTTTCATTTTCTTCTTGGCCTTCATTGCCATTCATTTGCCTTTTTTTTGCCTTCATTGTCAATCTGATCTCTTGGTCTTCAACGTTGTCTATTGTTGACCCACGTGCTTTGCCTGAATCACCTAGAAATTGCCGTTTTTTTTTTTTGAAAAAAAAAAATGTCAGAGATTTCAGAAATAACCACTACAGTCCAATCAGAGGAGATTATTCGAACCCAACATTCCGGAGAATTGCAGAATATCCAGGCTGCATATAGGCTGGATGGAAAAAATTATCTGAAATGGTCCCAACTTGTTCGCACCGTGTTGAAAGGGAAAGGGAAGATCAGCCATCTCATGGGTACAGGGCCGAAACTAGGAGATCCTCATTTTGAAGCATGGGATGAAGAAGACTCCATGATTATGGCATGGTTGTGGAATTCTATGATTCCTGAAATCAGTGACACATGCATGTTCCTAGCTACTGCCAAGGACATTTGGGATGCAATCCAACAGACGTACTCTAAGGCGAGAGATGCGGCCCAAGTATACGAGGTCAAGGTGAAAACTGTTGCTGCTAAACAGGGAGATAAAACTGTTACTGAGTATGCTAATCAATTGAAATCTTTATGGCAAGAACTTGATCATTACAGGGTAATAAAGACCAAGTGTCCCGAAGATGCTGCTATTCTCAAGGATTTCATAGAACAAGATCGAGTCTATGATTTTCTTGTTGGACTCAATCCAGAATTCGACCAAGTGCGAATCCAGATTCTTGGCAAGCAAGAAGTTCTGTGCTTTAATGAGGTGGTGGCATTAATTCGAGGAGAGGAAAGCAGAAGATGCCTGATGCTTAATCCACAAAACACGGACAGCTCGGCTATGGTGGCTGGCAGTGGTAACAATTCAGCCACAAATATGGAAAGAGTACTAGTTTCTGGCAATGGAAGATCTAGTCAACCAAAGACTCAAAATCGTGACTACAAGGACAACTTATGGTGCTCTTATTGTAAGAAGGCACGCCATACGCGTGAGCGGTGCTGGAAACTACATGGAAAACCACCAAGTCGAGAGTGGGGACAGAAGGGAGAACAACCAAGTAATAATGGTCAGGCCCATGTTACAACAGTACAACAGAATGGAACAACACCGCAAGAGATAGGCAGTCTTAATCAAGAAGAAGTTGAGAGGGTGAGGTCTCTTATTTGCAACCTTGACAAACCAGCAGGTACTGGTTCATTGGCGTATTCAGGTAAGTTTCCATTCTCTATCAGATTAAATGTCTCGGATATAACCTTTGCCAACTCCTGGGTCATTGACTCAGGTGCTACCGACCATATGACTCATTCACCAAACATTTTTTCCACATATTTCCCATGTTCAAGCAGTAGAAAAATAGCCACAGCCGATGGCTCCTTGACCACTGTAGCAGGTATAGGAGATGTCAAAATAAGCCCATCACTGATGTTAAAAAATGTTCTTCATGTCCCTAGGTTAACCACGAACCTCATTTCTATCCAAAAACTCACTCAAGATTTACATTGCAATGTGGTTTTTTATCATAGTCATTGTGTATTTCAGGACGAGGATTCGGGGAGGATGATTGGACATGCTAGAGAACGGGATGGACTCTACTATCTCAAAGCACCAAGTCAATCAAACATTACCAAAGGCAAATCATCTCATTCTTTTGTCTCAGAAGTTTTTTCATTCAATAAAGAAAAAGTTTGGCTTCATCATCGCCGACTTGGACATCCATCATTTAGGGTTATTAAAATTCTGTTTCCTTCCTTATTTAAAGGTCTAGACGTCGAACATTTTCATTGTGAAGTGTGTGAACTTGCTAAACACAAACGTGTGTCTTTTCCAGTTAGCAATAAAGAAGTTCTATTCCTTTTTATCTCATACACAGTGACATTTGGGGTCCTTCTCCTATTCCTAACATTACTGGGGCTAAATGGTTTGTTTCATTAATTGATGATTGTACTCGAGTCACTTGGATTTTTTTGCTCAAACATAAATTTGATGTCAGTACTGTCCTTCCAAATTTTTGTTCTATGATTAAGACTCAATTTGGGGTCAATATCAAAAGATTTAGGTCGGATAATGCTAAGGATTATTTCAATCAAGTCCTAACTCCATACTTTCAAAGGGAAGGAATAATACATGAGTCATCTTGTGTTAACACTCCACAGCAAAACGGAGTGGCAGAAAGAAAAAACGGTCACCTTCTTGACTCAACCCGATCCTTCATGTTTCAGAAAAATGTGCCTAAATCCTTTTGGGGAGAAGCAGTTCTTACAGCTGCTCATCTCATAAATAGATTGCCTTCTAGGATCTTGGGATTCAAAAGTCCAATGGACATACTTTCAACATTCTATCCAAACCTACACACTACAAACAATCTTGTTCCTAGGATATTTGGGTGTGTGGCATTTGTCCATGTTCATAATCAAAACAGGGGGAAGTTAGATCCACGGGCATTAAAATGTGTTTTTTTGGGTTATTCTTCAACTCAGAAAGGGTATAAGTGTTACCATCCTCCATCAAAAAGATTCTATGTCTCGGTAGATGTTACTTTCCATGAACAAGAATCTTATTTCACTATTCCTTATCTTCAGGGGGAGAATTCGGTAATGGAAGATAAGGATAGGGGGATTTTTTATTCCTTGATCTGCCATCACTTCCCTTGTCAAAACAATCTCGTCCCACTAATCCTTTGATTGAAACCTTACCTAAATTGCCCGATCAGCCTGAACCTGTGCCTGAAAATCCAAAATCTGCCCCTGAGAATGTGAGATTTGACAAAGTGTTTTCGAGGAAGAAGACTTTTGTCCCTGAATCTGTGCAAGTCCAAGACTTCAACCCAAATTCTGAGAATGAGGTAACAATTTCTAATCCTTCATTGCAATCTGAATTTCATGTGAACAATGATGACCATGACCTCCCTATTGCTGTTAGGAAAGGATTAGAGAATGCACAAATCGACCTCTATACCCTCTTACACACTTCCTATCCTTTAAAAAATTTTCACCAGCTCATAGAGCCTTCCTTGTTAGCCTAAACACTATTTCTATCCCTACCACCGTATCCGAGGCTTTGACCGATGAAAATGGAAACAAGCTATGAATGTGGAGATGGAGGCATTAGAAAAAAACAAAACTTGGGAGTTGGTAAAATTGCCGACAGGAAAGAAACCCGTGGGGTGTAAATGGGTTTATACTGTGAAATACAGAGCAGATGGATCAATAGAAAGATACAAGGCTAGATTGGTTGCCAAGGGTTATACTCAAACCTATGGGATTGATTACCAAGAAACTTTTGCTCCGGTCGCAAAGATGAACACTGTTAGAGTCTTGTTGTCATTAGCAGCTAATTACAATTGGGATTTGCAGCAATTTGATGTCAAGAATGCTTTTTTGCACGGAGAACTAGAGGAAGAAATTTATATGGAGGTCCCGCCAGGTTATGACAATAATTTAGCTGCTCAGACTGTATGTAAATTAAAAAAGGCCTTGTACGGACTTAAGCAATCACCACGAGCATGGTTTGGAAGATTCGCAAAAGTGATGATAACCATGGGATATAGGCAAAGTCAAGGAGATCATACGTTGTTCATTAAACACTCATCTTCGGGGAGACTCACAGCTCTCTTGGTGTATGTCGATGACATAATAGTGACAGGAAACGATGACAAGGAGAGACAGGTTCTAAATCAATGTTTGGCTGAGGAATTTGAAATCAAGGCATTAGGGAGGTTGAAATATTTTCTTGGTATTGAGGTGGCTCACTCTAAGCAAGGCATTTTTATCTCCCAACAGAAGTATGTTACAGATCTTCTCAAAGAAACTGGCAAGACCGCATGCAAACCAACAAGTTCTCCAATAGATCCGAATCTTAGACTCGGAGAGGCAGAAAATGATGCTACAATAGATAAAGAAATGTATCAACGTTTGGTGGGAAGGCTCATTTATCTATCTCATACACGACCAGATATAGCATATGCAGTGAGTGTGATTAGTCAATTCATGCATAGTCCAAAGGAAGCTCATCTACAGGTAGCTTATCGAGTGTTACAATATCTCAAAGGGACACCAGGTAAAGGTATTCTGTTCAAAAGGAATGGAGGGTTAGTACTTGAGGCATATACAGATGCTGACTATGCTGGCTCAATTATTGATAGAAGGTCAACTTCTGGATATTGCACCTTTCTTGGTGGAAATCTCGTGACATGGAGGAGTAAGAAACAGAATGTGGTAGCGCGGTCTAGTGCGGAGGCAGAATTCCGAGCAATGGCTCAGGGTGTGTGTGAACTACTATGGTTGAAGATCGTTTTAGAAGACTTAAAGATTAAATGGGATGGCCCAATGAGACTCTATTGTGATAATAAATCTGCAATCAGCATAGCTCACAACCCGGTACAGCATGATCGAACGAAGCACATTGAAATTGACAGACACTTCATCAAAGAAAGTTGGATAGTGGATTGATATGTACACCTTATGTGTCTACACATGGTCAACTTGCTGATATACTTACCAAAGGGCTAAGTAGTTCAGTGTTTCAAAGCTTTGTATCCAAGCTGGGAATGGTGAATACCTATTCACCAGCTTGAGGGGGAGTGTGGGAAAACGTGAATTATGGTTGTAAATTAATGGCTTGTGTTTTGCTGTGTATAGTAATTATGCTAGTTTAGGAGAGTTTGTTTGTAACAGCCAGAATTCCTAGAATTAGGTTAATTTAGTTAGTTTCCTATTTCGTTTATCCCATAAATCATGGGATTTGATATAGCCTAGTCATTAGTTTCCTTTTCTATAGCTAAGACTTTTCTGTATAAAGCTAGTATAGTTTTCTGAGAAGGAAGGAGAATAAAATTATTCCACAATTCTGCTCTCTCAATTTACGTCATGAACACCATTAGAAAGTCATTGAGGGCTAGCATTATAAAAGTGAAGAACCTACTTATTGTAAAGACTCTTATTTTATTTTCTAGAAGAAAAATACTAAGGGCCTGTTTGGTTGATGTTTTCAAGAACTGTTTTATGTTCTTGAAAACAAAAAACACTGAAAACGTGTTTGGGAAAGGGGGTGATTTTTGTTTTTGGTGTTTTCCGTGTTCTCGATAGGCCTCATTTCAAAGAACAAAAAAAAATTGTTTTGATTTTTTTCTTCACTGTTAAAGGAAGAGTTGTTCTTTGTGTTTTCTTCTCCTGTTTTTTGTGTTTCCCTACATGTGTTTCTCCTTCAGTAGTAAGAAATGAAGGTCATGGAGAATGAAGATGGCAGCCATGTTAGCTGACTATGGTGGTCCGGTACGACTCGATTGAGTCCTACCCGCCTCGACACTGATCGCACCAAGTCTAATGCCAGGTACAACCAATCCGATTATGAGATTCTCAAATCCCAATTTCAAACCATCAATCTTGTCTGCCATGAAGATTAAAGAAAAAGAATTAGTACTATTCCCATTTAACCCAACTGTTACCTCTCTATTAAGATGAGAGATCAGGGGATGAGGGCTTCCTTACCTCACTACAATTGACGAACTGCGAGAGCTTCAATGCCAGTGGATGGTGACTCATCGTCGCCGACACCAGGACTGAACTTAATATTATTCTCCAGCTCCGGCGACCCTTGATTGTGATTGGGATTTGGGGGAGATCTTTGGGTTTGGGGATTTTCCGGTGGTTGTTGGGATAGGGAGAACCATATTTGGTAAAGTTGTAATTTTATAATTTATAAATGCAACATCAAATTTAATATTTGGTAAAGTTATATTTGGTAACTTATATGTAGCATCAAATTTAATATTTGGTAAAGTAATATTTAGTAAATGATAATTTATACATTATAAAAAAACTTGTAAATTTTATAATTTATATGCAACATCAAATTTAATACTTGGTAATTTATATGCAATATCATATTTAATAAATAATAACATGGTTTGTATAAAATACATTTACATGTTGATCAACTTCTGATATGTATTTATATGATAAACAGATTATATTTACATTTGAATCATTTTTAATTTATTATATCATGTAATTTTTTTTATCTTATAATATTTTAAATTGCATTAGGAAATCAATAATTATTTTTAAATGGTAAAAAAATTATATTTATATTTGAATTATTTTTTATTTTATTAATCTTTTTACCTTATTTATCTATATCATATTCCATGTTCATATTTATCTACTAAAAATTAACAAAAATTATAATTGGTGTAAATAAATTTAAGAATAATTTTTAAAATTTTAGTAAAATGTGAATTTAAAAATTATTTATATGCTTATGATATCAAGTTAATTGAAGAAAAAAAACCTTTAAATATGTTTTTTATTTTAATTGTTCTAAAAAACTTTTTTTATTAACTCAACCAAACGTTTTTTTTGTTTTCAAGAACAAAAATTGTTTTCCAGAATCCAATTCCCAAACACAATTTTTTTTAAAAAAATACCAAAAACTGTTCTCAAAAACTGTTTTCCAGAACAGTTTTCAAAAACAGCAACCAAACAAACCCTAAGTGATTATTCAGAACTTTGTGGTTTTAGTTTATGCAGAGTGTTTTTCCTAGATTTCTCCTTAAGAAATCTAAGATCCAATGGTGCTTGGAGTAACTTGGGTGTGGTTTACTTGGATAATAACTATATTAGTTTTTTAGTTTTCATCAATTGACTTTAGATATATCTCCTAAATAGCATAGAATACAGAAGACATTGTTTGCATGCCAATGCTAAAATGTTGAACATTGTACCAATACTAACTCAATTACTTTAAAAGCTAAAAACACCATGGAGAAATTTTATGGAGAAAAATCATATCAAATGGTTTAAAGAAGAGGATTAGAACATATCTTTGTGTTTTCAAATTAAATTAGTTATCAAAATTAAGAAACACTATGTTAGAAGAAAAAATGTCAACAAAAACTAATAAAATTCATCATATTGTCCAAGAACAAAACTGTATAACTTTACATTAAGGTATTTAAATGTCACTCAAACAACAAGAAATCCATAATAAATTAAACACCTTCCTATTAATTTTTTCCTAAAATAGGGGTGCTACCAAGATAAAGAATTTGAGTTCAATGACAAAATATAGACTTCTGTGTTTGTATTATGAATATGATTATAATTATAATTATAAAGAGTAGAGAGCCTTACATTTAATGCTTTTATCTCTAAATGTAGTCGTTTTGTATCTCTTACTTTTTCATCAAAGTAGATAGTCTCCTTGTCATATCTACAGGAAAAAAAAAAAAAAAAACCAAAGAAAGAAAGAAAAATGTTTGGAGTAAGGAGATCAAACACTCAAAACCAAACATTCAAGGAATAGAATCCAATGCTTCAAGTATAACATAATAATTACTCAAGGACATTATAGTGATAGAGTTCCTTCTCAAATTTGACTGAAAATATGGTAAAAATTATTATTCTAATAGAGGAACCAATCCATGTATACTTACGAAGTTTTAGTAAGTTTAATATGAGAAATCATACATAGGCTTGCTGGGTTCAATCTTTGACTCTCACTTAAAGTTCAGTCACCCCAGAAGTAAGTTAGAATTAAAACATGAAAGGTTAAAGAAGTAAAAGAACAATGTGAAAGATAAGAGTAGTGCAGGTCCTAATGGAACCCAATTGTTATGGTCTTGACCTAAGATAATTGCACAAGAAAATTGGCCAAGAGGAGATTTGAGGTTATATTTTGCATGCCTTTCTTGTGCATTAAAGCTTATCCTCACTGTGCATGTTCTTGCTGTTTTCAATTTCACAACTACCTGCTACTCAGGCTCCTGAAGGAGTTTGCACATGGTTGACATTTTACTTGCTAATAGTCATTTAAGTTTGGTAATAGAGCTGCTGAGTGCTGAGTAAATTGGTTTCACTTTATGAAATGGAGGAAGTAGGGGTATTAAGGAAGCAGTCAACAGCTTCAAAGAAATATTGATGCAAAACCTATATGTAACTACAGCTGCTCACTGAATTTAGGATGAATATCTTGAGGCAGATATAACATTAACTGCATCTTAAGATTCTTTTCATTTTTCTGGAGATGAAGATCATACAATGAGTTTAGTAGCACAGATGTACCAAATATATACTGCAAAGATATGAGAACTTCCACTTCACTACAATTTAAAACAATTAACTCCCATAAATCACAAAGTGTAGGTCAGTAGATTGTTTGGAGAAATAAACATTGTTGGAATTAGACAATAATAAATCAGAATCAGATGTAAACTTACTCAGAAAGATAGGTTTCCAGGATTGAGCTGATCCATTTTCCAAAACCTGATACTGGACCAGCTTGAACAGCATTCTCCAACGCCACCAAATCCTATATGATCAACAAACATTTATCTAGTGAACGATTTCTTTTTAGAAGAAAGGTAACTCCAGGAAGGAAGAGAGGAGGAGAGAGTGTATAAGAGAAAAGAGAAGGATACATACATACATATATATATATATATAGAAAGAGAGAGAGGGAGAGAGAGAGAGAGTACCTTATCACAGACCAGACCAGAGAGCTTCTCATTGGCAATCTCTTCACACCGAACAGTAGCAACCATTACCTAGTAATCAGAAGATAAATAAAGGAGATAAGACATGTGATTGAACAGTTCTGTTTACAAAGAGGAGCAAGATAGAAAACCTTGTGTGCAGGAAGGTCAAGGTCCTTGTTTTCTCTTATAACTTGCCATATTTTCTGTGCACTGAAGCAAAATCCTGAGCCAGGGACAACGCCCCGTCTATCACCAGCAAGCCCTCCAGGAGCAATAGAATGGAAAAATCGCTTCCTCAGTTGAGCAACCTGTATAAGAAAGCATATATAGCCATAAGCATACAAGTACCTTCTTACAACTCTAGATTAACATAAAAGGAAATGTACCTATAAATTTATGACCACTGATTAAATTAAATGCCAAGGATCCTAAGCCTTAGTTATTTGATAGAGTCAATAGTTTAGATTGCAAACCCATGACTTGGATTGAAAAAGATGTTGCAATACACTCCAAAGTTTATAACCGCTTGATTCTCTGCTATTTATATTAGAGGGGATACCTGCTCTTTAAACTGCTTCTCCTTCTCTTCATAGCTGGATAAAGCAACGACCTCCACCTTCAAGTCAAAAACTGGTCAAATCAGAAGAAAAGCTAAGCCAAATATCAAATGAGTGTACATATCGAATTAGTTAGTCACACAGGCTATGAGGTGATGGGCTGTGAGACAGTGTGTGGGGTTGAGGGAGGTGGCGTTCTTACATAGAAAAATTCACTAAGAGGTGTGTCCTTGAGTGCTTGGGGCTTAGAAACTGTATCCCATATCTGCAGCAACAGTGACCACCCATCATAATGCTGAAGAGAAAGAGTAACAAAGAAAAACTGATGCAAACTGGAAGACCATAAAACTATGCATAAAATACCTTTTGAATGTCTTCCCTTAGAACAGGTTCCAAATATTCAAGTGGAGTCTACATGTACAGTCATGAACAGGCAACAATTTCAAATGGAATAAAAAGGGGAAAAAGCTAAAGCCCAATATATTTCAACAAACACCTTTCAAGAAAATTTGCAGTTTGACTCCAGACCTTTGTTTTATCACGTATAACAAACAGTAGTGTCGTTTTGCGTGGGCTAAATAAGCGCATCATGACCTATAGAAGAGAAACGGGACTCATCTTATTGAATTTGTTATGCAATATTGTACTAGATACAAAAATATGGATAGGGAGTACCTGGAAAACTGTTTTCAGAAGAGGTTTGTTCGCAGCATGCTCTCGACCAATATCATGGCACCACCTGTAATAGATATTCAAATTCAATGCTCATATAGTTCTATAACAATATACCCTGAGCATCACCCGCCATTTATGTCTGCGAAACTCTTGATCTCATGATTTCAATAAACTGAAAAACAAAATTCATTCCTGCTTTTTCTTGCTTACAGTATTGGTCTTCCAAGGTTATTGTAAGTCGATCTGGACACTAAATCCTGACAACCCACGCACAAGCTTATGACTAAAAATTTCAGCAAGATAATTATGATGTACAGGCTGACATTTGGAAACGCAGGCATAGCTCAGTCCAGCATTCAGTAGTTAAAATTTTACAGCTCCTACATATACTCAAAGTACATGCAAACCATGTCAAGTATATATATGAAATACAGTACAAGCAAAAAAAAAAAACTCAACATGGGCACATAGTAATTTCTTTACATGCAGAACTACCAGTTCTTTAAAAGTCTGGACTGGGCTATGCTCAACCTGTGGTTGGGCTAGGCTTAGGCATATATATAACTAATAATACCTGTGGTTTGCCAGCCTGAGCTCAGCTCAGATCAACCACAGCTAGCACGAGATGCAGATAACCATCAACTTATCATGTAAGGAAAGAAAAAGGCATTAAAAGCACTAGAATGCTAAACTAAAACTCACATGTTTATCAGCACAATGTCTGATATTGCCAAAGCAAACAAGGCACTTTGTTTCTCAAATGCAGTATCATCCTGGAATAGACAAGATTTTGCCACAGGAAGCATGAGACAAAACAGAAATTAAGAACTCAAATGAAAACTCACCATTTCAACCGGTAAATAAGTTACACATGCACACCATCATTGCACAAACACTAAATTGAAAATAGTCATTAAGTGCTTAACAATGTTCAAAGATGGAACATAATCCCATCAATTTTGATAAAACTTAAAAGGAAAAAGACAAAAATAGTAAGTGGTCTCAGCAAGGAAAAACTATGATTTAAGTTTCACAATTATCCCAGTGATTTCTGATCATATGGGAAAAAAACAGCATAAAAACAAAAGCAAAAATCTTTTTTCCAATAAGAAATTAAACTTGTATTATATTTACATATATGTAAGAATTCATACTAAAGAGAGAAGAATGAGAAATCCTTTAAAAGGAAAAAGAAAAACTACAAGAGTATGTGGAGGTATGGAGCAAAAATCCTCAAAGTAGAAAGCCATTAGCCTTCTACCCTTAGAAGATAAAATATGAAAGTACAAAACCAAAAAATTGGCTCCTCTATTAGTCAGCCAAATGGTTTCCTGGTTAGATAATTTTAGCTTCCATAAAAACAACCTAACTCTAACCCAATTCCACAACCCTTTGTATCAAATGGTCTTATCTCCAAGATCCTCTACAATTGTTAGTCATCCAAGACCAAATTGTAATAGAATCCCTCTCCACCAGTAAATTTCTGACGTTAAATTCTCATATGACTTTATGATCCTCAAGCAAAGCAAGTATTTTCCTCTTCACTAACCAAACCCAAACTTGTTTCTCGACAAAAAGTTTGAATAATCTCACTCTATGATCCCGAATGAGTTCTCCAATGCTCATCCATCCTTGACTACCCAAGGAATATAATGTAGGACAACCCTAAGGTGACTGTTAACAATAAAAAAATGGGTGAGCTAGGGCGTCACCACTTTAGGATTGAAGAAGGGGAATGAGGGATTAAAATTATTGAAACAAGAAAATCATAGACAAAAGCAAGGAAGAAAGAGAAAAAAAACATTGAGCAAGCAAGCGAGCAAGAGAGAGAGGAAAATCTTAGTCCCACTATAGCATTTTAAAAGTCTCGTCAAGAAAAGAAACAATAGAGTGTCATCATAGAACCTCACAAAGTATGTCAAGAAAATTAATATCATTCATCATTATTTATTATCCTCTTGGTTAGATCAAATAACCTTACTTATAATCTTTAGAAAACCCAAAATACTTAACAAACTACAAAAAAAAGGAACCTAACTTATATGATAACTTATTATGACTCATAATTCTTTTAAAGAACTGTAATACCCTCCAAATAATTGAATCAAATAGAAAATAGACACTTTAAGAAAATGGGTTTTTTTATCAAATAAAAACTTGTTAGAAAATATATACGTGGGAGGAGATGAAAATCGTGATGAGCCTGTTTGTTCCAAGTCATTACTACCGAGAGTTGTGTCAAAAATTGCACAGTCTTACACAAGGTAATCAAAGTGTGGAGGATTATTATAAGGAGATGGAAATTGCTATGATTCGAGCGAATGCAGAGAAGGAACGAGAGGCTACTATGGCTAGATTCTTAGTTGGTTTGAACAGGGAAATTGCTAATTTGGTGGAATTGCAACATTATATGGAGTTAGAAGATATGGTGCACATGGCTATCAAAATTGAGAACCAACTCAAGAGGAGGGGCAGTAGTACACGGCAAAACCCAAACTCGAGATCATCATGGAGACCGAATTTTGTGAAGAAAGAGGAGAAGCAAGCCACTGCCAAGCCCAAAATCAAGCAAAAACAAGAAGTGACCAGCCATGGAAATCAAGGTAAATCTAATTCTTCAACCATTCAGAATCATGATATTAAGTGTTACAAATGCCAAGGCAGGGGTTACATAGCAAGCCAATATCCAAATAAAAGAGTTATGATATTACGAGATAATGGTGAGATTGAATCCGATGACGAAGATGACACCGAATCTATGCCACCATTGGAGTACGTGGATGATGAGGAATACACTGTCCAAGGTGAATTGTTTGTTGCAAGGAAATGACAATACAATGAAAAACATCCTTTATACTAAATGCCACGTGCAAAACAAGGTATGTAGTGTAATTATTGATGGAGGTAGTTGTACTAGCATTGCTAGCACTACATGGTGGAGAAATTAGAGCTATCAACAATTAAACATCCCCAACCTTACAAGTTGCAATGGCTCAATAATAGTGGTGAGGTGAGGGTTACTAAACAAGTGTTAGTATCCTTCCGCATTGGGAAACATGAAGACAAAGTTTTGTGTGATGTAGTTCCGATGCAAGCTAGACACTTGTTACTAGGCCGACCATGGCAATTTGATCGGCATGTTAGGCGGAATGGTTTCACCAACAAATACTCATTTGTGCTTAATCAAATGACAATCACTCTAGTCCCTTTGTCACCAAAGGAGGTCTATGAAGATCAAGTGAGGTTACAAAAAGAGAGTGATATAAAGAAAGTGAGTGAGAAAAAGAAAACAAGTGAAAATCAGAAAGAAAATAAAAATGAGGCCGAGAAAAATGAAAAAGAAAACAAAAGGACAAATTCAGCCATTGAGAGAAAACCAGAGAGAAAAACAAATTTCTATGCAAAAGCAAGTGAAATAAAAAGAGTGATGTTTTTAAATCAGTCAATGATAGTACTTTTGTACAAAGAGGCATATTTAAACACTAACAAACTTAACGCGTCTTTGCCTAGTTCGGTTGTTTCTCTTTTGTAGGAGTTTGATGATGTCTTTCTTGAGGAGGTTCCACATGGTTTACCTCCTATTCAAGGAATTGAACATCAAATCAATTTTGTGCCCGATGCTTCCATTCGAAACCGACCAACCTATCGAAGCAATCCCGAGGAGACAAATGAGCTACAAAGGCAGGTTAGTGAATTGATGGAAAAGGGGTACGTAAGGGAAAGTATGAGTCTGTGCGTCGTGCTAGTGATTTTGGTTCCTAGGAAGGATGCGACATGGAGAATGTGCGTTAATTGTCGAGCAGTCAACAACATAACGGTAAAGTACCGTCATCCTATTCCTTGCTTAGATGATATGTTAGATGAATTACATGGTTCATGTGTATTTTCTAAGATTGATCTAAAGAGTGGGTATCACCAAATAAGAATGAAAGAAGGCGATGAATGGAAAATTGCTTTTAAAACGAAATATGGTTTATATGAGTGGTTAGTTATGTCATTTGGATTAACTAATGCACTGAATACTTTCATGCGATTAATGAACCATGTCTTGTGTGCTTTCATAAGCAGATTTGTTGTTGTTTATTTTGATGATATTCTCATTTATGGCAAAAACTTGGATGATCATGTTGTGCACTTAAATTCAATTATGGATGTACTTAGAAAAAAGAAGTTCTTTATTAACTTGAAGAAGTGCACCTTTTGCACCGATAAGCTTGTGTTTCTTGGTTTTGTTGTGAGTGCACAAGGAATACAGGTTGATGAAGAGAAGATCCGCGCAATTCAAGACTGGCCAAGTCCCATGAGTGTAGGTCATGTTTGTAGTTTTCATGGACTCGCTAGTTTTTATAGGAGATACGTGAAAGACTTTAGCAGCATCACCTCACTGCTTACCAAAGTCATCAAGAAGAATGTTGGATTCAAATGGGGAGATGAACAAGAGAAGGCGTTCCAATTGATCAAGGAAAAATTAACTCATGCTCATTTACTTGTTTTGCCTGATTTTACTAAAACGTTTGAAATTGAATGTGATGCTTCAGGTACAGGTATAGGTGTAGTTCTTATGCAAGGAGGAAGACCAATTGCATATTTCAGCGAGAAGTTAAGCAGGGCAGTCTTAAACCACCCTGTGCATGATAAAAAATTGTATGCGTTAGTTCGAGCATTGGAAACATGGCAACATTATCTTTGGCTTAAGGAGTTCGTGATTTACACTGATCATGAGTCCTTGAAGCATTTAAAAGGCCAATACAAATTGAATAAGAGACATGCACTATGGGTGGAATTCATTGGGATATTTCCATATGTCATCCGATACAAGCAAGGCAAGGAAAACATTGTTGTCGAGGCACTTTCTCGAATGTACATTTTAGTTTCTACTCTTGATGAAAAATTACTTGGTTTTGAGCACATTAAAGAATTTTATCCTTTAGACCACAATTTTTGTGAGGAGTTTCGAGCCTATGAGAAAAACGTAGTGAGTAAGTTCTTTAGGCACGAGGGTTTCTTGTTTCAGGAAAATAAATTGTGTGTGGAATTGCTCTTTGTGTGAATTGTTAGTAAGGGAATCCCATGGTGGAGGGTTAATGAGACACTTTGGAGTTGCTAAGACCTTAACCATTCTGCAAAAATACTTCTATTGGCCACACATGAAAAGAGATGTTGAGAGAATTTGTGGTAGATGTGTCACATGTAGGCAAGCAAAATCCCGAGTGCAGCCCCATGGTTTATACACGTCACTGCCTATTCCTAGTGATCCTTGGATTGATATTTTGATGGACTTTGTGTTAGGTTTGCCTAGGTCTAAACGTGGTAGGGATTCAATTTTTGTGGTTGTGGATAGATTTTCTAAGATGGCACATTTCATTCCATGTCACAAAACCGATGATGCTTCACATGTTGTTGATTTGTTCTTTAGACAAATTGTAAGATTACATGGTATGTCTAGGACAATAGTTTCGGATAAAGATGTTAAATTCTTGAGTTACTTTGGAAGACTTTGTGGTGTAAGTTAAGATTTAAGTTGTTATTTTCTACTACTTGTCACCCACAAATTAATGGTCAAACCGAAGTAGTGAATAGGACTTTGTCTACTTTGTTGAGGGCTATTATTAAAAGGAACATAAAAACTTGGGAAGAGTGTTTACCAAACATTGAGTTTGCTTATAATCGT
Source organism: Vitis riparia (assembly GCF_004353265.1). Taxonomy (NCBI): domain Eukaryota; kingdom Viridiplantae; phylum Streptophyta; class Magnoliopsida; order Vitales; family Vitaceae; genus Vitis; species Vitis riparia. The sequence goes on from NC_048440.1 coordinate 5,599,860, forward strand.
ACTATTCATTATGCCACTAAGTTTTCACCATTTGAAATTGTTTATGGTTTTAATCCTTTAACTCCATTGGATTTAATGCCATTACCTTTGTGTGGACCCGCATTTTTCACGTGCGTCCCCACTCGATCGGCGAGACTCGCTTTTTATTTGTGAAAAATTAATTTTAGAAAAGTTGGAGTCGCCACCTATTTTATTTTTATTTTAAAGGGAAAATAAAATAAGAAAGAAAAACCCTAAAAAGTGACTCCATAGTTTTGGAAAAAGCATGTCTTTGGGAAACCTGAGTCTTGGTCCGGGGATCAGGTTACTTACTGGGAAGGTACCTCTAGGAGGTAGCACCCCTCTAAGCCCTAAAAAGGTCTCTACTGACTAAGTTGAGGGAAATGTGGCAATTAATCAGTTAATTATAGATACCTAAATAGGCTAGGTGATTTTAGAGAGTGGCATGCCAAACACGATCAAATTGCAATAAAGGAGAGTTAGGGTGCGTACCTGAACCGCTCTTCAAGCGCTATCATAAAACATAAAAGTTAGTGTAGAAATGTAGCACACAACATTTGTTTTATTCAAGCAAATCAGGCATATATCAAGACATCCGAGAATCACGTCAAATATGGATATGGTCATCAATGGCATACAAGTCCATAGAGTTCTAGAAAATAGATGAGAAGAGAGCATACCTGGATAGCAAGCTAGTACTCCTCTATGTGAATCAAGAGCATCTCAACAATAAATACGAAACAAATTCATGTATATCATCAAGAAGAATAAAAAATCAACATATCAAGCAAACAATATTGAAGAAGGTATCATGAATGTTGGACCCCCCACCAAAGTCCATATTACTTTTGCACGAATCGATTCAATGAATTCCATTGTTTGGAATCATGAAGTTTGTTCATGCTTGTGAAAAATCAAGAAGATAAAAAAAAAAAAATGGTTGAAAGTCAAAGAAAATAGTGAAAGTGCATGCCGAGAGGAAAAATGGCAGCAAAGGATTATTGAAGATGGATTTTTCAATGCTGAGAATATTTAGTTGAAAAATGATTCAAAAATTCAATGTAAAACAATAAATTCCCAATCAAAGAAGCGAAGAGAGGAGGAGGTGTGTGTAGCAAGATAGCCATGAGGGACTGGAGCTTGGGAGGTTTAGCTGTTGCTAGATTGCTGATGGTTGTATGAAGAGGCCTCTGTACATTGCTGGCATGTCTAGAGTAGAGCTGGCCATATTTATTTCAGAGCACGTGCTCACTTGCTGCCACTCATTCTCAAGTTTCAAATCTTCACTCAGAAGTTCATCTGATTCATCAATTTTCTTATAGTTCACTTTTGGATTTTTCTGTAGTTCAGAATCTGAGTTTTCTAGCTCATTGCGAACTTCATCTTTTGCCCTTTCAATAGTATTAACTGGTCTTCTTTAGCTCGCATGGGAAAATTCACTGATGTAGCTTTTCGAATAAATACACGGACTGTTGCAACATCTCCAAGCTGTACGTGTGTTCCACTTATGTGAAATCCTTTGCATAGCTTTCTCTGGTTGAAACACTTGAGTCAATCTAGAATTGAATTGCTGAATGGGAGTCTGATATGAGCATGAAGGAGGCCGCTGTCCAGCACATAAACTTTCTGGCGTATTCAATGAGCCATCAAATCCAATAGCTGAGTCTGAATATTCATCATTTAATCCACCATCTTCTTCAAATGAAGGAAGCTCCATTGATTCTGGTTTGAATCTAACCTTTGCACTGATTTTATCCATGTGCTCATTGACAGTTTCTTCGGATGATAATGCCTTTCCTCTAATTTACTAACACAGTCTTTGTAGTCAATTTTCAAAACATTGTCGCTATTCACATTATTGCCAGGGTCAAGAAATGATAGGAGATTCATAAACTCCAACGTGCTCTCCTTTATCTAACCATTATAAAGAAGAAGCCTTAAATCAGCCACAAGTATCTTATATTCTGCAAAATGTGATGAAATTCTGGGGCGTTGACATTCATCAATTATGACAGCTTCCCATTTTGATTCATATTTCCATTCACCCTGTCATTGACATTGAAAATTGGGTGTGTAATCTTTACAAGGGCAGTAGGTGGTATATTGGCAAAATGGTCATAGTCAAGAAGGTGAGCTGTCACTTCTCTAAACCTGTCCCCTCAACCCTTATTAAACGTTTCAGGCCTGATTGCCCAAGGGTTTTCCCCTTTCCCAAAACAACCTCATTCCATTTAAAATTGTGCTCCTCATTTTCCGAAGGCTATATCCGCGTGCCCAAATGTTTGGAATACATAATTCTGGTCAGAATGTCTCTACTGACAGCTGCAGAATCTGAACCAAGCCATTTCGAATCTCTTAGTGCGTAAGTTACATCTCCAATGCATCCATGCGTGGTATTGAAAGGTGGCAGCCTTCAAGTTCTGAATGTTGCGGCTGTCTTCGAATTTGGGATGGTGCGTAGCGTAAGTGGATGCAGCCCATGAAGAAACCTGTGCATGGAGTCCATTAGTGCTCGCAACTTCTTAAAAAAAATCCTGGGGGTTCCTCTAGAAAGCGGACTATGCATGTACGTGTGTTCTCTGAAAATCAAAACTGTGCGTGGACTTCTTCATGCGGCTGTGAAGACTTCCCGAGGTGGCGTGTTTCTGTTAGTGCGTGGTCCCCATGGGAGTGCAGGCCGCCCCTCAATCCATGCTCTTGGATTTCAAGTGTCCGTCCAAAGTGGCAACATGAGATGTTTGTTTCTCTCAAAGTAGGTTCAGATTTTTGTTTCTCTATATTAATGATGCGACTGTTCCTCAGAAAATCCTCACTTGGTACCCTCTCCTCCATATTCAGGTACGGAGCAATGAACCCTCAAAGATTCTTTGGGGTCAAGCTTAAGAGACTGAACGTGAATACCAGAGATTCTGAGCTATGACATTGCGTTTAAGTCTTTTGGAAAGTGACTTTAGAAAAGACTTCAAGGCGGAATTCTGAACTGCAATGTAATGTGCATGACAGCCTTGGAAGTCTCATCAGAAAAAGTTCAAATTTCTTCCATTGGAGGCCTCAAATTCAACTTCTTGATTCGTCAAAGAGGGTACCCTCATCACTAGAGCTTTCCATTACACTTTGAGAATTTTCTAGTCCGTATTAACTTTGAAATTTTTCTGATCCAGATTTTAGTCCAAGAGATGCAGGCCTTTGATGGTCGAACTTCCTTTTTATCTCAAGTAATTCACGAACATAAATTATGGGAATATCACCAGGCTGAACCATAGTACCAGCTTCGCTGTCTTGTGAAGAGAGGACCCCGAGTCCACAAACTTGAAGGAGAAAGAGAGCACATAAGTCACTTTCCATTGTAACTCCTGACAATATTGTTGATTTTTGAATTCAGAAGGGGTGTCATCAGATTGAATGCGTCTGCTCCCATGTATGACCCACCACTTCGATTTTGTTGACAAGCGCCAATAACAACTGAAATCCAACTCTCTGAGTCTTTACATCATGCTGTCCACAAGCATCCTTCAGAAACCTAATCAGTGGTTCAATAAAATTCTTAGATGATAGCGAATGCCAAAGTTGATCGTCACCCTTCAAGTCTTTTTCTGCATCTTCGATCACCTGACATTTAGGACTTCTGTGGATGTGTATCAAGTTCAGATAAAAACTTCAAATCTGTCTCAGGTTTATCCGCATACCATGACATCTGCGAGATTCATTACTAGTCTTCACGGAAATCAAATTTAAGCCATCTCTGATATTAATGCATGATGAGCCTGAACTGTGACGATTATCTAAAGATTCAAGTAATATACTGTTGATATCTACTGCAACTCTTTGAGAACTGAGGCCTCAGAATTACTTGTGCATGTTTTTTATCAAATGATACTTGCAAAGAATCACTGCCAGGCCTTACCACAGAATCTAATTGCTGTACTGAAATTATTCAGGTTGAAATTTATGGCTTCTCCATTGTCAATGTACCTGATATCTAAGAAGATAGCAAGGTGCTCTATTGCAAGAACACAGCTGGCTGATTGTCCCGTGAAGCACTCGTTATCTGATCCAAGCACTCGTTCAGCATCTCCAGAAACACTTTACCCTTCTTTGACGTTCTTGAAGTGTGTTTCCCAAGCATACAGCTTCAGGATTTTTATGTTTAGAAGTGATTCTGTAATAGCCTTCAGCTTCCATAACCAGAATTTTATCGACTTCGAAGAGAAACTCCATTTGATGAGCCACCAGAATTATAGTTTTATGAGCAAGAGCAGCTATGACTTTTTCATTGAGAGGAATTGCAGCTTTGGGGGAAGGCCAATGCAATCTTCAATTCCTGCATGACTAAGGATAATAGGCTTCTCCTTTGATATTAGACTAACAGTTACGGATGAGGATCTATCACTGACTGCAAATTAGGATAAAATGGACTTCCTGAAGCGATATACGTTGCTGCTGTTGCATACTGAGGAGGGGTGAGCCTAGGAGACTGCATCATAGATTGTACCTCAACTGAAGGGAACTTGGAGAGTGCATGGGGAAGTTTTTCCATGTCATTATAAGAGTGGTTCATTCCCTGAGAGATCTTTATGTGGAGGTAATGCGATTAAATAGTTCATCCATTGCTGTAGCCTCATTAAGTCTTCTTGGTGACTCTAAAATTCAGCTTACTAGTAACCAGATGGAACACACATTCTTCTGGTTCAGGCATTCGTTTCTGGTCAGATTCTAGCGCCTATCTTGAGACCCCATTATTCCAAGACCGAATTCATAGCCCGACGTAACCTTTCCTAAGAAGTTGGAGACATTGTTTCTTTGGTAGAAAAGCTTTCAAGACCGTGCTGAGGCTCTGAATGTTGATAGCTTTCCATTACAATTGACGTGAGTTCCTCATCAGTAGTGTCATAAGAGTGACTTCATGAGAAGTTTCTTGCTGTATCAGAATCAATAGCATTAGGGGCTGCTTCATCACTTTTGCAGGCAGACATTCATCTTTAAGAACCAAACAGCTAGGGAGCATCATCATAAACTAACTCATTAACAAGAAGTGGACTTCCTGACACATCAGGTAAGTAGATCTTAGATTTATGTTCATGAAACTGAACTTCAGCCAGATATTACACCTAACATGTCATCAGGCTTCAAGAGCTCCTGAATTCCGAGTTTCAAAAAATAATTCCTTGAAAACTGCTAAATCAACTGGTATGACACGTATATAGAAGCTGAATGGTGGAGATCATTAAGGACAACCTCATCAGCAGTTGCGAATCCATCTCCCACTCAAATCCATCGACACTCTTCTAGGACAGTTTGACAGGCTGCCATTTGCATTCAATCTGCATTTCGACAAACTGAGAATGCGTACATGATACATCTGTTCTGTTTTAACATCAGTAGCACATCTCAATCATCTTCTTGTGGAGGTCAATGGCAGAATTCACAACTTTTAAGGATCACCCATCTTCTAGTGCAATCTATCTGTCATAAGAGGAATAAATTGTCTTGCCCATAATTCAATCAAATAATTTAGAATACGCAACTTTGGCCAGGCATCTCCGCTAACAGTGGCAAAGTCTGGACCAAGCCGTTTCGAAAACCAGATACCTCTTGGTCACTAATTAAACCATGCCTCCTTCTACTTGGTGACCTCGAGTGAAGACATTCCACCAGAACCAATGCTGGTAGCAACCTTTTCTGAAACCATACTGTTAAGAGATCCTTCCACTCTATTGTTTTCCAATGAAATATTAGTCCCACTGGAACAAGGCTTCGTACTAAAAGTTTGCACGGTTTCAAGACCAGAAGCTGTCATTTTCTCCTTATCCTGTTTTGGGATCTTTATCACGTAAGGATGGGTCGGCGACAACATTTGGCAAGCAGTCTAGTTTTACAGGTTCCTCATTGAGTTTATTCAGCTGTGAACTTGAATCATCCATATTAGGCAGTGTAATTTTCCTAAGCTCTCTGTTTCCAAGTATCAAACACAAATTTCTATCAGAAATAACCGTGGGGTTTAAAGTGGCCATAATTGCCTTGGTTACTAGTGAATTGGATTTGAAAGAAACATCAAGTTCTACTGGACTCTTTTCTCTCTCGTCTACCATTCCATAATCCAAATATTCGAGGAGATCTTTAACTCTATATTGACTGATACTGCACAAACGAGAAGCCCCAAATCTTATATTCTGATCTTGCATTTATTATCAATAGAATCTGTCATTGTTGAGACAAGTGAAAGCCTGCTAGGATTCCAGCCCAGAATTCCACGAATAGAGAAACCCAATTTGATTCAACAATCTGCAATCATGTGCCAAACCCCACAAACAGCCCACATTCTACACAGCCTTCGTAAAGTTTCTACCTTTCATGAAATACTCAATGCCCTCGTGGTCTCCGTAGCCCAAACGCCAAATGAGGGAAGAGAAATAAATACATAGAAGCAGAAGACAAGAAAATATAATCCAAAAGAAAGCAGGAGAGATACAGACGGGTGAATAGGCAAGCCACAATTCATTGTTTTCAAAAGGGCTTAAAAAGAAACAGGTAGGGACTCCAGAGAATAAGAGAAGGGGTCTTGGATATCGATATCAACGACAATCCCACACATCAGCCATTAAAAATAGAGATTAAAAAGACTAAAAAAATCAGAAACCAAAACATAGCATGTTCACGCTTAAATATATTCGACAAGAGAAAAATCAGTCCTAATTCTCCACAACAATCAATAAGATGACATCGGGCTCGCAGAATAATATTCAGGATCATATAAAGATGAGAGTATGTGAATTTCCCGTGACCATACCTGGAAGAGCCAATCTTTGAGGAGAATTGCTCAGCTTCCAACGAGAGGATGCGTGCTGTCAGTCCCTCTCTCTATACTTCCCCTCAAGACGATCTCCCAAAAATCTTCAGAATTTCCCCTCAATCCTCCCATCCGTGCTCCTTCTCCTTGCAGAATATTTTGTTTCCTTATTTTTTAGTCTTCTCCTTCAAAAGCAAATCTTCCCAATTTCAAATTCCCCTCCAAAACCTTCCAAGGAGAGTCCCACCTTCCTTAAACTCCAATGGTAATTTTCCTTGCAAAAACATGAAATTTTTGAAGTTAAATAATTGAATGAATAGATAAGTAAGTAAATAAATTAGGAAATGGTAAAAAAATAAAAAATAAATGAATAAATAAATAAATAAATAAATAAACAAATAAATACAAAAATGGGCCCCACAAGCTATGCAACCACACAAGTCATACAAGTCATACAAGTCACGTAAAAATGTCTTAATGGGCCAAGTGTGCCTAAGTAGGCCTAGAGCGGTGCCTAAAGGCCAAGTGTATCTAAAAGCTATCCTAAAAATGAATGAAAAGTCTAAGTCTAAAATAGGGCTGCCAGGGGTCACAATAAGGGATCAAATAATCCCTTAACCAAAATCTCCAAGGTGACTCAGAAAAAGGTAAGTGGTGAGTAGTACTGGGCCACCAAAGAACTACTGTGGAGCACTGAAAACGAACTTAAGACATGTGTTAAAGGGACAAAATTGAGGGTCTACAAATATGCCCCTCTTCGGTATAGATCACGAGTGTAGAGAATGTGAGTAGAAATACGAGTAATGAGCAGAATGAAGTGAACTATACCGAAGAATTAAAGAAGGACCAGAGATTTTGTCCTAGCACATGAAGAGGTAAGGTCAAAAGATGGGGTCGCAACGAGATGGAAATAAGTGAAAAGGGTGACTCAAAGTCACGAATGAGATGAATGGATATGGGTCCAGGACAAAATGAACGAATCTAGGTTTAAAATAGGATAAACGACTCTGGGTCATAGGCTCAGGGCTCTAATTGGAAAGAATGACTCGGGGTCAAAATGGAAAATGACTATGGGTCGAGAGCTCCAGGCTCTAAATAGGAAAGAATGACTCTGGGTCGAAATGGGAAATGACTCTGGGTCGAGAGCTCCGGGCTCTAAATAGGAAAGAATGACTCTGGGTCAAAATGGAAAATGACTCTGGGTCGAGAACTCCGGGTTCTAAATAGGAAAGAATGACTCTGGGTCGAAATAGAAAATGACTCTGGGTCGAGAGCTCTGGGCTTTAAATAGGAAAGAATGACTCTGGGTCAAAATGAAAAAAAAAAAAAAATGACTCTGGGTCGAGAATGGAAAATGACTCTGGGTCGAGAGCTCCGGGCTCTAAATAGGAAAGAATGACTCTGGGCCAAAATGGAAAAAGTAACTCTGGGTCGAGAGCTCCGGGCTCTAAATAGGAAAGAATGACTCTGGGTCAAAATGGAAAATGACTCTGGGTCGAGAGCTCCGGGCTCTAAATAGATAGCCGATCAGGATACTTTCCGACTCAAGGTGTCGGGTCGAGGCCACTCACAAGTGGCTAGAATGATGAAAACGAAACATCGCGGGGATGTGAGTGATGCAAATGACTCCGGGTCGTGAGCTCAGGGCTCGGGGTGCCATGAATGACTCTGGGTCAAGATGGAAAATGACTCTGGGTCGATGAATAGCTCAGGGCTATGAGCTCCGGGCTCTATGACTGATCGGCTAGAAGGAGAATGCGATACGCAAACTCCAGGTCAAACCACTCATGGGCGACCAAATGATGAAAGCTCAGCTAAGAGCTGGAAAGACTCCGGGTCTATACGAAATGATAGCTCAGGGCTAACGGGCTCAGGGCCTAAGGGAAGAAGAATGCTCAGGGCTACGAGGCTCAGGGCCTAGAAGAGAATAATAGAGAAGACCAACTCGAAAGTGGACATGAAATAAATTGGCTCAAAGCCATATACTCAAAATGTCAAGGGTCGGACTACTGAAACCAAGAAGGGAAATATGCCCCAGTATCCAGGGTGCTCACACTGCTGAAACAACCAGTAAACCAACCATCTGCTAGAATCAATGGGTCAAGAACCGAATACATCACAACAAACCTCTGAAAAGTCAAAACTGAAAGAGGCCTCTGTGTCTGAAAAACTGCTCTGTCGACGAATCTCAAAAGGTAAATCTCAAAGCGTGTATATCGTGGCTCATCTAAAAGCAAATCCCAAAGTGCACAAAATGGTGCTCATCTGGATAACCAATCGACAAGATAATAATGATGATCGAAAACAAATCCATCTCATGAACATCTAGCTAAAGGATCCACCCATGCTCCTCAGGTGAAATCTGATGTGATCCATCTCTATCTCAACAAATCCATATAGGGGGTCCTGATACAGTCAATCATCGAAAGCTCTGAGCTAGTACTCAATCTGAAACCAAACTGGCTACTGTCCCAATCTCAAGGATATTCAAAGAAATGGGGAAAAATGTCCCAGTATAAGATCCGATATCAAAGTCATGAGGTAAACAACCGCCACTAATCATACATCCTCATACCACTGCGCGAACAAAATCTCATCAAGGAGAGGGGAATATGCCCTAGTATGGATATCTGATGTCGAAGTCATGAAGCAAACAACTAACAATGATCATCCATCTATGCACCGCTGTCTAAACACAATCTCATCATGGAAAGGGCAATATGCCCCAGTATGAATATCTGACGTACAATAAAGAATCTGTCAAAATCAATCAAACATCTCCATAACCATAAATAGGGATAACCATACCGTCCTACAACAACTAGGAATCTCGGAGGAAGGGGGAGATATGCCCCAGTGTGAATATATAACGCACAACTAAAGGATGAATCCAACATCATCAATCAACTGTCCTCAGCTCAACAATAATCCACTAAGAAGTCAGAATGAAGTATCGACCAATGCCTCAAGGGAGACACTCTAAATCTAATCTCAAATGAATAGCCAAAATGATGAGGGATGTGGTAATCTCAAGAGTAAAAGCATGTCTATAATGAATCCCTGACTGAATCTGATAGGAATCTGGTAACCTTAAAATGGGGAAATATGCCCCAGTATGCCAGATCTATACACTGCACTGAAAACTGCCTCTAACTCAGTAATAATCCACTAGTCTATCTCAGAAGTACTCCGCAAATGGAACCACTAGGGGCTCAACGATGCTCCACTAGAACTGATATGGTCTCAACATACCTCACTAGGGATCTCTGATCGGTGAAAATACCCAGACTCAAAGAAAGTGCTCTACTAGGGGCTCATCTCAACCAAATGAAAGGGGAATATGCCCCAGTATGGATATCTAATGCACAACCAAAGGATGAATCCAATATCCTCAATGAACTGTCTCCAAACCCAAAAATCCATCAAACATCAATATGCCAAGCAAGAGAGAGACCAAATGCTTCCAAAAGTATCTTCCATAAAAGAGAACATGGTAACGACCATACTTCAACCGATCTACCAAAAACCTGTCCAAGTGAAGACTGTCAAAGATAACGTCTGATCTCGTGGCCTCAGGGTGGTCTTAAGACACGGGACGTAACGTAGGCCAAGGTGATAGGGTGAAAGAAATGAAGGGAAACTAGGCTCAAATACCCAATGATCAAACCCGTACCCTCGTGTATAAGATGTAATGCAAAGAAAAAATCTCATGAGCCATGGACCTAGAGGTAACCAAAGGAAATGTCGATGGCAAAATGAGAGAAAAATGAGTAGTCAAACCATCAATGAAATATGTGGATGATGTGAAAAAGATATCAAATCAGTAATGGGTATCAACATGTAGGGAACGGATAAAAGGTGGAACAAAGATCTGGAAAGAGGTAATGAGATACAAAAGGAAGCAATGAGAAAGTGGAACGAGTGATGATCAACCCATGTTAGTACAATAAAGGAAAGTCATATCATCAATGATGGAATGGTGGGTAAGACAATGATCCAGAGACCCTAGTAAAAGGTCGCTCATCTCTCATACCTAATACATATCAACCATGATCCGATACGCATAGGATACCATAGAACTCTCATATGAACCCTCGACACTCCAAATGCATAACAAGAGCGGCTCAAGGAGTGAAAAACTCATAAAAACTCACAAAAACCCATAATGACAAATATACCCAATAAATGAACCTCAAAAGGTGGCATAAATGCCCAATGGAACGAGATACCATACATGAGCATATCATTGCGCTTTTCTTTTCTTTTTTTTTTTCTTTTTTTTTTTTTTTTTTTTTTTTTTTTTTTTTTTTGTTTTTTGTTTTTGTTTTGTTTTTGTTTTTGTTTTGTTTTTGTTTTTTTTTTTTTTTTTTTTTTTTTGCGCATGCTTTGATCATCAATAAATCAAACTCCAATGGGAAAAATATAAGGAATGAACAAACTCTCTCAAATCACTAGTGAATACATGAACCCCATCCCATGAGATAACCTCTCAAACCAAAATCTCCGAATCAATGTCAAATGATGGAATGAATAGAGTGATATGACTGCCCTCTTTGCACTAAGAGGTGAAGGATCATCAACCCGAGGAAGAGAATAGATAAGATGAAGCAAATAGTGATAGAGATAAGAAAGAGAATGAATATATGGTGATAATAAAATAGAACAAGTAGGGTGATAAGAGGATGGTAACAAAATGAGAAGATAGACCTATAAGTCTAAAGCTCATGAGACTTTCCTAGCAAAGCATGCATATACATCAAAGGGCCCCAACCCGGGTATAGAAATGGTAATCAAAGCTATAAGAAAGAAATAAGGCTATAACATACCATGTGAGGCTCAATGGGCTAACAATGGTTTAATATATAGAGGTGATAAAGTATGAGGCTAACCGAAATGATGGCCACCCATCCTGCGACCACGGTCTCAAACATAATACTTCTTTAGCTGATCCACGTTGGTAGGCTCTGAAAATTGGTTTCCATCTAAGTCAGTCAACCATGCAGCCCCTTCTGGAGTCAACTCTTGGATAACATAAGGCCCACTCCAACTAGGTCTAAACTTTCCCCTAGGGTCTCCAATCAAACCTCTGAGAATCCTCAAAACTAAGTCTCCTTTTTGCAATGGTCTAGGCTTAACCCGTTTCTTGAAGGCACGAGCCATCTTTCTCTGATAGGCCTGAACATGATCTGCCGCTCTCAATCTCCTCTCATCTAAAAGGTTAAGCTGATCAAATCGAGCCTGAGCCCACTCTGCCTCAGAAATCTGCTGCTCAAGGGTTACTCTCAATGAACCCATCTCTGTCTCGACTGGCAAAACAGCCTCCATACCATACACTAGAGAGTAAGGCGTAGCTCCTGTAGAAGTACGAAATGATGTACGATATGCCCACAACGCAAAAGGAAGCTTCTCTGACCAATCTCGAGAAGTCTCAACCATTTTCCTCAAAATCCTCTTAATATTCTTGTTTGCAGCCTCTACTGCCCCGTTGGTCTGTGGCCTATATGCTGAAGATCTATGATGTCGGATGGCATACTTCTGCAACAAAGTATCTACCTCAGCTCGGAAGTGCACCCCTCTGTCGGAAATCAACTCATGAGGAACCCCATAGCGGCAAATGATGTGTGATCTGATAAAACTGGCAACCCTAGCAGATGTCAACCTCGCATATGATGCGGCTTCCACCCACTTGGTGAAATAATCTATGGCAACTAGGATGAACTCATGACCACTGGAAGATTTTGGTGAAACCTTCCCAATAATATCAATACCCCATACTGAAAATGGCCATGGCGAGGTCAAAGCGTGTAACTCTGATGGCGGTGCATGAATGAGATCACCATGAATCTGACACTCTGGGCATTTCTGGACAAACTGACAACAATCTGTCTCCATAGTCAACCAGAAATAGCCCGTCCTCATAATCTTACGGGCTAGCATGTGTCCTCCCATATGCGGACCACAAACTCCTGAATGAACCTCTCTCATCACTCGATTTGCAGAGGCTCGATCTAAACACAACAGAAGCATACCATCAGCTGATCGTCTGTACAAGGTATCTCCACAAATGACAAATCTAGTGGCCAAATTCCTCAGTGCTCTCCTATCCTTGGCAGTGGCTACCTCAGGATACGTGCCGGATCTAAGAAACTGATAAATATCATGATACCAAGGTAGATCATCCTGGACCCCTGTCTCTCCAATCAAACAACAGTAGGCGGGTGCAGACCTCAACTCAATCAGCAACGGACGTATAACTACATCAATCGGAATATCCACAGAAGAAGCTAGGGTAGCTAAGGCGTCGGCAAACCGGTTCTGTGCTCTAGGTAGATGAACATATCTCAAGTCATCAAATCTCGCGACCAGCAACTCCAAATAGGCGTGATATGGCTTAAGCTTTACATCCCTAGTCTTCCAATCTCCCTGAATCTGTCTAAGTACCAGATTGGAGTCACCAAATACCTCCATCTGTCTAATGTCAAGCTCCAATGCAGTCTCTAAACCAAGGATACAAGCCTCATACTCAACTATGTTATTCGTGGCAGGATGTCGATCAGAAAATGCCAAACGAACGGACCTCGGAATATGATCACCCTGAGGGGATACCAACAGAACACCTATCCCATATCCCGACTGATTGGCTGCACCATCAAAGTACATGCACCATCCTGATGAGCTAGTCATAGCAACAAACTCCTCATCTGGAAAATCATCATCAACTGGTCTATCCTCAGATGTCGGTAGTGAGGCTAAGTGATCGGCGACAATACTTCCCTTAATAGACTTCTGAGAAATATACTGAATATCGAACTCTGTCAAAAGTACGAGCCATCTCATCAATCTACCAGTCAATGCAGGTCTATCAAACAAGTATCTCAACGGGTCTAGGCGGGATATCAAATGCACTGAATACTCTGTCATGTAATGCCTCAATCTCCTGGTAGCCCAAACTAGTGCTAAGCATAGGCGCTCAATCATAACATATTTCACTTCATACTCCAGCATCCTCTTACTCAAGTAGTAAATAGCCCGCTCCTTCCCTGAGTCATCAATCTGAGCTAACATACATCCCAAGGCCATGTCTGAAACAGACAAATATAGAAGAAGTGGACGTCCTGGCGTAGGAGGCGCTAAAACAGGGGGAGAAAGCAGATACCCCTTGATCTTCTCAAATGCAAGCTGACAATCATCATTCCAAACTGTTGGCTGGTTCTTCCTTAAAAGACGAAAGATGGGCTCACATATGTCTGTCAATCTGGCTATGAAACGACTAATGTACTGTAATCTGCCCAGAAAACCTCTAATCTCTTTCTCAGTCTTTGGTGCAGGCATGTCAAGTATGGCTTTGATTTTATCTGGGTCGACCTCTATGCCCCGCTCACTGACCATATGTCCCAATAACTTCCCAGAAGTCACTCCAAAGGTGCACTTCTTAGGATTCAGCCTCAATCTAAACTTCCGGATCCTCTCAAAGAATCTCTCTAGAGCCTCTAAGTGATCTGCTCTACCCTGGGATTTCACAATCATATCATCCACATAAACTTCAACGTCCCTATGCATCATGTCATGAAACAAAGTAGTAGCGGCCCTCTGATAAGTGGCTCCTGCGTTCTTCAACCCAAATGGCATAACCTTATAACAGTAGGTACCCCACTCAGTAATAAAGGCTGTCTTCTCCATATCCTCTGGAGCCATCAAAATCTGATTATACCCTGAAAACCCATCCATGAAAGACAACATCGAATGGCCTGCAGTGCTATCAACTAACAAATCAATATGTGGGAGAGGGAAGTCGTCTTTAGGGCTGGCTTTATTAAGATCTCTGAAGTCCACACAAACTCTAACTTTACCGTCCTTTTTGGGTACTGGGACTACATTAGCCAACCACTTTGGATACTCAACCACTGATATGAATCCAACACTGAGTTGTTTCTGAATCTCCTCTTTCACCTGCAAACTCCAACGTGGATGTAATCGTCTCAATTTCTGCTTAACTGGTCTGGCATGTGGTAGGATAGGCAAGTGGTGCTGAACTATAGAGGGATCAAGACCAGGCATGTCCTCATAGGACCATGCAAAAACATCCAAGTATGCCCTGAGTAGATGAATAAGTCTATCTCTCTCATCTGTAGATAGGGGTGAACCAATCTTCAGCTCTCTAGGCTGATCCTCTGTGCCAAAATCAACAGTCTCAACATCCCCTGTAGCAGGTGAAACTCTCTCATCCACGGGATCAAGGTCATGATCAGAAGAGTCCCTATCCGAATCGGGCCATGCAACCTCATCATTTATATCAAATATCTGTGAAGTGGGTGAGTGGGGTGCAGATATAGAGGTACTATCACAAGAGACAGGCGAATACTCAAAAATGCTCAAATCCATAAATGAAGCAATAGAAACATCGTCAGAGCGGGAGACAAATCCCGATAAAACATCAAAAGAAAGAGGTGGGTCCACAAGATCGGACGCTCCCTCAACTGGGCTAACAATGCCCTCAAACAAACTACTATCATCTTCTGGAAGCTCTGGAACAGGAAGAGTCTGAGTCCCCTCAAAGACCTCAATGGTAGACACCCCAAACATATCAAATGCTGAAACAGGCTGAAGCTGAACAATGCTGGTAATCTGGCTCATGGTCATCATGTCCACCTCATCTCGGTACTCATCATGGGAAACAACTCCATCAATCATCTCAGTAGAATCAACCATCACCCCATCACCAGTGATCTCCTCTGGAAAGCATAGAGATAACATGCTAGCTCGATCTGGAGACGTGGGAGTGATCGTCAAAGGGAAAGAAGGGTCGGGAGCCCCATCACTCAACTGTAGCTGGTGAAATAGATGCTGAAGATCGGTCTCTCTATCTGTATGTACCACACTATCAATCTCCTCTAGACGGGGTCGAGTCTCTGATCCTCTGACAAAATAGTCAGCCAAACTCATCCTATAGGGTCGAATAGGATAATCAAATGGTGTGCGGGATAAACGGGCTCTCACCCTCTCCTTGCGCAGTCGCGCCATGTGACGATAATCAGCCTCAGTAGGGATGAATCCAAGTCCAAATGTCGTATCATGGTCAATGGCAGCTATGAACTCGCTCGGTCCCTGCTGACGTCGTCCTAAACCCATGCCAGGTAGAAAGGTCATACCCCTCATCATATCAAGGACCACTACGCTACTGTGCTGATCAAATGACATAGCCACGAAGTCTCTACAAAAATCCTCAATCTCGAGAATCTGTATCTCATCAAAAGTAAACCCAGTCAGAAGTAGGTCGTCCTCACTGTGACTGATCTGAAGTACTGGCTCAGAAGCGGCAAATATATCCCTGGTAGAGTGCACTGTGATGACCTGCCCATCATGAATAAACTTCACCTTCTGATGAAGGGAAGAAGGAATAGCTCCAGCTACATGAATCCATGGTCGGCCTAGTAGCAGGTTAAAGGATGTAGGAATCCTCAAAACCTGGAACAAAGTGGAAAATGTGGCTGGACCAATCTGCAAATCAATCATCAAGGTACCCATAACCTCCCTCTTGGTGCTATCATACGCCCTGACTGTTTGAGTAGAAGGACTAAAATCTGAAGGCGCGAAACCAAGGGCTATAGCAGTGGCTAAAGGGCAAACATTCAGGGCTGAGCCGTTGTCCAGTAGGACAGACGGGACTCTACGGCCTGAACATCCAACTGTGATGTATAGAGGGCGCACGTGGTCTAAACCATCAGGTGGCAAGTCATCATCTGAAAATACAATGCAAGTGGCCCTGCCAGCCGTCATCATATGAATCAATCCCTCTGGAGTGGTGGTGGTCTCTACCCTGATCTGACTCAAGGCTCGAATCAAAGCATCTCTATGAGTACTGGATGATGCTAATAAACTCCAGATGGAAATGCGAGCCTGAGTGCTCTGTAGCTGTCTCAAAACCTCATCATCCTCTCTCCTAACCTCCTCATGAGAAGCCGCATCCTCAAATGGTCTGACTGCTGGTGGTGGTGGCTGAGCTATCCTCCCACTACGAGTCACAATCTGTATCTCCCTCCCCTCCGAGTCATCATCCTCTGGCCATAAAGTGAACGGGACAAAAGTATCCTGACATCCAATGATCAAGGGTGTGGGATGAGTCAACTGGAATGGTGCCTCGTCTGGGATCAAACAGAACGGTGTAGGGGCCTGAGAACTCAATGAAACCCCATCAATCTCATAACTATCATGCAAAACAATCGGCTCGGGTAATCCATCATCCCAACTCAACATATGTATACTGTCATCTTCTATAAGGTCTATGTGATGAATATCTCCTGAAGATGGAGACGCTGCGTGTGTAGAATGAGCAGGAAGAGGGTTCGTAGTCACACTTGGCTGCCCCAAGTTGACCAAACCCTGGTCTATCAAATCCTGAATGGCATGTCTCAAAGCAGTGCAATGGTCTGTGTCATGCCCTGGTCCCTGATGGTAGGAACAATGTAAGTCCATCCTGAAGCGAGGTGGTATGGGCTGGGGTAAAGGCCTGGATGCTAATGGAGTCAATAATCCACCCTCTGCGAGCTTCTGAAAAGCTCGACTCAAAGGCATACCCAACTGAGCAAACTGACGTGGTGGCCTCTGCACATAAGTAGTGGTCTGTGGAGCTCGGGGTCGAGTATATGGGGCAGGAGGTCTCTCTGCGACGTGTGCAGCGAAAACAGGCTGTGAGACTGGATGTAGATAGGTAGGAGTCATAGGTCTAGAAGGAATAGGTGGTCTGTAATGCGCATGAGGTGAAGGTGTATAGTAGTACCCAGGAGTCTGCCCAACTGTCTGATAGCGTCTAGAAGGTCTCATCCCTGCTGAACTGATAGCACCAACATCTCCCGATCTCTGTCCTCCTGAAGGCCTCTTCCCCTTAGAATCAGTAGGGGAAGACTCAGACCATAATCCTCTAGCAATGCCCTCCTCTATACCATACAAAGCCTGTACCAAAGATCCAAAATCCGTATGGGGAAATCCCATCAAGTGTCTAGCAAATCTAGGCTGCAAGCTCCTCATGATCATGCTAATCTGATCTCTCTCTGAAGGACGGTCTATAATCTGTGAAATCTTCTCCCTCCAGCGGGAGATAAATGAAGTGACTGACTCCTCCGGCCTCTGTCTCAAAGCCTCCAACTCTCTCCTCGAAACATCAATGACAGTGTTAAATGCAAACTGTCTCAAGAACTCCTGGGCTAAGTCATCCCAAGTCCTACGGCGTGATACCTCCAATGAAGCGAACCAACGCTGTGCAGCACCACTCAATGACATAGGGAAAAGCATAACCATCTGGGCCTCATCCAGTCTGTGGGCCCTCATAACTGTACTATAGAGTCTCAAATGAATGCGAGGGCATCCTATGCCTGTGTATCTCTCAATCTCAGGCATCCTGAACTTGGCCGGTAGACTGGCCACTGGTGCTCCATCAAAATCCTCCCAAGTAATAGCTCCCTCTGAAGCCCTCATCTGTCTCAACTTCTGCTCAAGTTTATCCATACGAGCATGTGGGTCCTCTGAGATCGGAGTAAGCACTATGGCAGGAGGTGGTGCAACCTCAGTCTGACTATGCAGAGTAAAAGGTATAGTCTGTGGTGCTGGCTGACTGTGCGGAGGTGGTGGTGGTACTGTGGTATCAAACTGGATATCCTCCTGAACTGGGACCTGTCGGGCCTGCTGCCCATCTATCCTCTGGCCAAGGCTAGCTATAGCCTCCTGGATCGAAGCCATGGCCGCGGCAAACTGGTCAACGGTAACTATCTGAGAATCCATATCCCCCTGATTTGATCTCTGGTGTAACTGGTCTGATGCTCTGGTCAATCTACCTCCAACTCTAATCCACGAAGGCAAATCCAGACTGGTCACGATAAACTCTCCTACAAATATGGAAACACTGGATAAGGTGCGGTACAAAAGCGACTCTATATGAATCAAGTGCGTAGAAGCAAAGCCCAAATATACTCAATCTGATACCCTCCTCTGATTACACCAAAAGGAGACTAAGGAAGGGATAACCAAATCCAATCGTGACCAAGGCAGCTCTGAAGGTTCACAGATGCACCCACGTGTAGGAATGAAGTCTTAATTGGATCTAGGTTAACCTACAAGGTTAAGGCGGCTCTATAAGATAAAACGGGTGGGTCAAAGGATCCCTAGCAGAAGCGATCGTACCCTCCGATGGTACGCAACCCTCTGCACGCCTCCAAGAAGACGGGGTGCTTCCATGCAAGGTGGTCATTACCTCCACACATGCACTTCCTCGCATTCCCAGGGGGTTTCTTAATGGTGAAGGCTCTCCCATCTCTCAACACTCAAGGATAATCTAAAGTGCACAATGAAGGATGTGGGTGCATCCGAAAAACCTAAGATCTAAAGTGAGATAGTGAACGAAGACAAGCAATCATACGAACATGCAAGAGAAAGGGTTGTCATGCAACAAGCAGTCATACTAAGCAGATAAGTGTCATGCAATCAAAGTCCTATCTAGCATATGTGAGAGTGAATCATGCTGAAGTGAGCAAGCAATCAAGTGATCATCCAAGGCAATCAAACATGTTAAGATAGCAAACCAAACAAGCAAGCAAATCGAATCACCTTGCCTAGAAAAAATGGGGTACCCTCTAATTGACCAATTAAACGCCACAATTTCCTTAAATAGTGTTCAAGCTTGATCCTCAAAAATCCCCAGTGGAGTCGCCAATTTGTGGACCCGCATTTTTCACGTGCGTCCCCACTCGATCGGCGAGACTCGCTTTTTATTTGTGAAAAATTAATTTTAGAAAAGTTGGAGTCGCCACCTATTTTATTTTTATTTTAAAGGGAAAATAAAATAAGAAAGAAAAACCCTAAAAAGTGACTCCATAGTTTTGGAAAAAGCATGTCTTTGGGAAACCTGAGTCTTGGTCCGGGGATCAGGTTACTTACTGGGAAGGTACCTCTAGGAGGTAGCACCCCTCTAAGCCCTAAAAAGGTCTCTACTGACTAAGTTGAGGGAAATGTGGCAATTAATCAGTTAATTATAGATACCTAAATAGGCTAGGTGATTTTAGAGAGTGGCATGCCAAACACGATCAAATTGCAATAAAGGAGAGTTAGGGTGCGTACCTGAACCGCTCTTCAAGCGCTATCATAAAACATAAAAGTTAGTGTAGAAATGTAGCACACAACATTTGTTTTATTCAAGCAAATCAGGCATATATCAAGACATCCGAGAATCACGTCAAATATGGATATGGTCATCAATGGCATACAAGTCCATAGAGTTCTAGAAAATAGATGAGAAGAGAGCATACCTGGATAGCAAGCTAGTACTCCTCTATGTGAATCAAGAGCATCTCAACAATAAATACGAAACAAATTCATGTATATCATCAAGAAGAATAAAAAATCAACATATCAAGCAAACAATATTGAAGAAGGTATCATGAATGTTGGACCCCCCACCAAAGTCCATATTACTTTTGCACGAATCGATTCAATGAATTCCATTGTTTGGAATCATGAAGTTTGTTCATGCTTGTGAAAAATCAAGAAGATAAAAAAAAAAAAATGGTTGAAAGTCAAAGAAAATAGTGAAAGTGCATGCCGAGAGGAAAAATGGCAGCAAAGGATTATTGAAGATGGATTTTTCAATGCTGAGAATATTTAGTTGAAAAATGATTCAAAAATTCAATGTAAAACAATAAATTCCCAATCAAAGAAGCGAAGAGAGGAGGAGGTGTGTGTAGCAAGATAGCCATGAGGGACTGGAGCTTGGGAGGTTTAGCTGTTGCTAGATTGCTGATGGTTGTATGAAGAGGCCTCTGTACATTGCTGGCATGTCTAGAGTAGAGCTGGCCATATTTATTTCAGAGCACGTGCTCACTTGCTGCCACTCATTCTCAAGTTTCAAATCTTCACTCAGAAGTTCATCTGATTCATCAATTTTCTTATAGTTCACTTTTGGATTTTTCTGTAGTTCAGAATCTGAGTTTTCTAGCTCATTGCGAACTTCATCTTTTGCCCTTTCAATAGTATTAACTGGTCTTCTTTAGCTCGCATGGGAAAATTCACTGATGTAGCTTTTCGAATAAATACACGGACTGTTGCAACATCTCCAAGCTGTACGTGTGTTCCACTTATGTGAAATCCTTTGCATAGCTTTCTCTGGTTGAAACACTTGAGTCAATCTAGAATTGAATTGCTGAATGGGAGTCTGATATGAGCATGAAGGAGGCCGCTGTCCAGCACATAAACTTTCTGGCGTATTCAATGAGCCATCAAATCCAATAGCTGAGTCTGAATATTCATCATTTAATCCACCATCTTCTTCAAATGAAGGAAGCTCCATTGATTCTGGTTTGAATCTAACCTTTGCACTGATTTTATCCATGTGCTCATTGACAGTTTCTTCGGATGATAATGCCTTTCCTCTAATTTACTAACACAGTCTTTGTAGTCAATTTTCAAAACATTGTCGCTATTCACATTATTGCCAGGGTCAAGAAATGATAGGAGATTCATAAACTCCAACGTGCTCTCCTTTATCTAACCATTATAAAGAAGAAGCCTTAAATCAGCCACAAGTATCTTATATTCTGCAAAATGTGATGAAATTCTGGGGCGTTGACATTCATCAATTATGACAGCTTCCCATTTTGATTCATATTTCCATTCACCCTGTCATTGACATTGAAAATTGGGTGTGTAATCTTTACAAGGGCAGTAGGTGGTATATTGGCAAAATGGTCATAGTCAAGAAGGTGAGCTGTCACTTCTCTAAACCTGTCCCCTCAACCCTTATTAAACGTTTCAGGCCTGATTGCCCAAGGGTTTTCCCCTTTCCCAAAACAACCTCATTCCATTTAAAATTGTGCTCCTCATTTTCCGAAGGCTATATCCGCGTGCCCAAATGTTTGGAATACATAATTCTGGTCAGAATGTCTCTACTGACAGCTGCAGAATCTGAACCAAGCCATTTCGAATCTCTTAGTGCGTAAGTTACATCTCCAATGCATCCATGCGTGGTATTGAAAGGTGGCAGCCTTCAAGTTCTGAATGTTGCGGCTGTCTTCGAATTTGGGATGGTGCGTAGCGTAAGTGGATGCAGCCCATGAAGAAACCTGTGCATGGAGTCCATTAGTGCTCGCAACTTCTTAAAAAAAATCCTGGGGGTTCCTCTAGAAAGCGGACTATGCATGTACGTGTGTTCTCTGAAAATCAAAACTGTGCGTGGACTTCTTCATGCGGCTGTGAAGACTTCCCGAGGTGGCGTGTTTCTGTTAGTGCGTGGTCCCCATGGGAGTGCAGGCCGCCCCTCAATCCATGCTCTTGGATTTCAAGTGTCCGTCCAAAGTGGCAACATGAGATGTTTGTTTCTCTCAAAGTAGGTTCAGATTTTTGTTTCTCTATATTAATGATGCGACTGTTCCTCAGAAAATCCTCACTTGGTACCCTCTCCTCCATATTCAGGTACGGAGCAATGAACCCTCAAAGATTCTTTGGGGTCAAGCTTAAGAGACTGAACGTGAATACCAGAGATTCTGAGCTATGACATTGCGTTTAAGTCTTTTGGAAAGTGACTTTAGAAAAGACTTCAAGGCGGAATTCTGAACTGCAATGTAATGTGCATGACAGCCTTGGAAGTCTCATCAGAAAAAGTTCAAATTTCTTCCATTGGAGGCCTCAAATTCAACTTCTTGATTCGTCAAAGAGGGTACCCTCATCACTAGAGCTTTCCATTACACTTTGAGAATTTTCTAGTCCGTATTAACTTTGAAATTTTTCTGATCCAGATTTTAGTCCAAGAGATGCAGGCCTTTGATGGTCGAACTTCCTTTTTATCTCAAGTAATTCACGAACATAAATTATGGGAATATCACCAGGCTGAACCATAGTACCAGCTTCGCTGTCTTGTGAAGAGAGGACCCCGAGTCCACAAACTTGAAGGAGAAAGAGAGCACATAAGTCACTTTCCATTGTAACTCCTGACAATATTGTTGATTTTTGAATTCAGAAGGGGTGTCATCAGATTGAATGCGTCTGCTCCCATGTATGACCCACCACTTCGATTTTGTTGACAAGCGCCAATAACAACTGAAATCCAACTCTCTGAGTCTTTACATCATGCTGTCCACAAGCATCCTTCAGAAACCTAATCAGTGGTTCAATAAAATTCTTAGATGATAGCGAATGCCAAAGTTGATCGTCACCCTTCAAGTCTTTTTCTGCATCTTCGATCACCTGACATTTAGGACTTCTGTGGATGTGTATCAAGTTCAGATAAAAACTTCAAATCTGTCTCAGGTTTATCCGCATACCATGACATCTGCGAGATTCATTACTAGTCTTCACGGAAATCAAATTTAAGCCATCTCTGATATTAATGCATGATGAGCCTGAACTGTGACGATTATCTAAAGATTCAAGTAATATACTGTTGATATCTACTGCAACTCTTTGAGAACTGAGGCCTCAGAATTACTTGTGCATGTTTTTTTATCAAATGATACTTGCAAAGAATCACTGCCAGGCCTTACCACAGAATCTAATTGCTGTACTGAAATTATTCAGGTTGAAATTTATGGCTTCTCCATTGTCAATGTACCTGATATCTAAGAAGATAGCAAGGTGCTCTATTGCAAGAACACAGCTGGCTGATTGTCCCGTGAAGCACTCGTTATCTGATCCAAGCACTCGTTCAGCATCTCCAGAAACACTTTACCCTTCTTTGACGTTCTTGAAGTGTGTTTCCCAAGCATACAGCTTCAGGATTTTTATGTTTAGAAGTGATTCTGTAATAGCCTTCAGCTTCCATAACCAGAATTTTATCGACTTCGAAGAGAAACTCCATTTGATGAGCCACCAGAATTATAGTTTTATGAGCAAGAGCAGCTATGACTTTTTCATTGAGAGGAATTGCAGCTTTGGGGGAAGGCCAATGCAATCTTCAATTCCTGCATGACTAAGGATAATAGGCTTCTCCTTTGATATTAGACTAACAGTTACGGATGAGGATCTATCACTGACTGCAAATTAGGATAAAATGGACTTCCTGAAGCGATATACGTTGCTGCTGTTGCATACTGAGGAGGGGTGAGCCTAGGAGACTGCATCATAGATTGTACCTCAACTGAAGGGAACTTGGAGAGTGCATGGGGAAGTTTTTCCATGTCATTATAAGAGTGGTTCATTCCCTGAGAGATCTTTATGTGGAGGTAATGCGATTAAATAGTTCATCCATTGCTGTAGCCTCATTAAGTCTTCTTGGTGACTCTAAAATTCAGCTTACTAGTAACCAGATGGAACACACATTCTTCTGGTTCAGGCATTCGTTTCTGGTCAGATTCTAGCGCCTATCTTGAGACCCCATTATTCCAAGACCGAATTCATAGCCCGACGTAACCTTTCCTAAGAAGTTGGAGACATTGTTTCTTTGGTAGAAAAGCTTTCAAGACCGTGCTGAGGCTCTGAATGTTGATAGCTTTCCATTACAATTGACGTGAGTTCCTCATCAGTAGTGTCATAAGAGTGACTTCATGAGAAGTTTCTTGCTGTATCAGAATCAATAGCATTAGGGGCTGCTTCATCACTTTTGCAGGCAGACATTCATCTTTAAGAACCAAACAGCTAGGGAGCATCATCATAAACTAACTCATTAACAAGAAGTGGACTTCCTGACACATCAGGTAAGTAGATCTTAGATTTATGTTCATGAAACTGAACTTCAGCCAGATATTACACCTAACATGTCATCAGGCTTCAAGAGCTCCTGAATTCCGAGTTTCAAAAAATAATTCCTTGAAAACTGCTAAATCAACTGGTATGACACGTATATAGAAGCTGAATGGTGGAGATCATTAAGGACAACCTCATCAGCAGTTGCGAATCCATCTCCCACTCAAATCCATCGACACTCTTCTAGGACAGTTTGACAGGCTGCCATTTGCATTCAATCTGCATTTCGACAAACTGAGAATGCGTACATGATACATCTGTTCTGTTTTAACATCAGTAGCACATCTCAATCATCTTCTTGTGGAGGTCAATGGCAGAATTCACAACTTTTAAGGATCACCCATCTTCTAGTGCAATCTATCTGTCATAAGAGGAATAAATTGTCTTGCCCATAATTCAATCAAATAATTTAGAATACGCAACTTTGGCCAGGCATCTCCGCTAACAGTGGCAAAGTCTGGACCAAGCCGTTTCGAAAACCAGATACCTCTTGGTCACTAATTAAACCATGCCTCCTTCTACTTGGTGACCTCGAGTGAAGACATTCCACCAGAACCAATGCTGGTAGCAACCTTTTCTGAAACCATACTGTTAAGAGATCCTTCCACTCTATTGTTTTCCAATGAAATATTAGTCCCACTGGAACAAGGCTTCGTACTAAAAGTTTGCACGGTTTCAAGACCAGAAGCTGTCATTTTCTCCTTATCCTGTTTTGGGATCTTTATCACGTAAGGATGGGTCGGCGACAACATTTGGCAAGCAGTCTAGTTTTACAGGTTCCTCATTGAGTTTATTCAGCTGTGAACTTGAATCATCCATATTAGGCAGTGTAATTTTCCTAAGCTCTCTGTTTCCAAGTATCAAACACAAATTTCTATCAGAAATAACCGTGGGGTTTAAAGTGGCCAT
The DNA here is from genome assembly GCF_004353265.1 of Vitis riparia. Taxonomy (NCBI): domain Eukaryota; kingdom Viridiplantae; phylum Streptophyta; class Magnoliopsida; order Vitales; family Vitaceae; genus Vitis; species Vitis riparia. The sequence goes on from NC_048440.1 coordinate 5,625,274, forward strand.
AATTGCCTTGGTTACTAGTGAATTGGATTTGAAAGAAACATCAAGTTCTACTGGACTCTTTTCTCTCTCGTCTACCATTCCATAATCCAAATATTCGAGGAGATCTTTAACTCTATATTGACTGATACTGCACAAACGAGAAGCCCCAAATCTTATATTCTGATCTTGCATTTATTATCAATAGAATCTGTCATTGTTGAGACAAGTGAAAGCCTGCTAGGATTCCAGCCCAGAATTCCACGAATAGAGAAACCCAATTTGATTCAACAATCTGCAATCATGTGCCAAACCCCACAAACAGCCCACATTCTACACAGCCTTCGTAAAGTTTCTACCTTTCATGAAATACTCAATGCCCTCGTGGTCTCCGTAGCCCAAACGCCAAATGAGGGAAGAGAAATAAATACATAGAAGCAGAAGACAAGAAAATATAATCCAAAAGAAAGCAGGAGAGATACAGACGGGTGAATAGGCAAGCCACAATTCATTGTTTTCAAAAGGGCTTAAAAAGAAACAGGTAGGGACTCCAGAGAATAAGAGAAGGGGTCTTGGATATCGATATCAACGACAATCCCACACATCAGCCATTAAAAATAGAGATTAAAAAGACTAAAAAAATCAGAAACCAAAACATAGCATGTTCACGCTTAAATATATTCGACAAGAGAAAAATCAGTCCTAATTCTCCACAACAATCAATAAGATGACATCGGGCTCGCAGAATAATATTCAGGATCATATAAAGATGAGAGTATGTGAATTTCCCGTGACCATACCTGGAAGAGCCAATCTTTGAGGAGAATTGCTCAGCTTCCAACGAGCAGGATGCGTGCTGTCAGTCCCTCTCTCTATACTTCCCCTCAAGACGATCTCCCAAAAATCTTCAGAATTTCCCCTCAATCCTCCCATCCGTGCTCCTTCTCCTTGCAGAATATTTTGTTTCCTTATTTTTTAGTCTTCTCCTTCAAAAGCAAATCTTCCCAATTTCAAATTCCCCTCCAAAACCTTCCAAGGAGAGTCCCACCTTCCTTAAACTCCAATGGTAATTTTCCTTGCAAAAACATGAAATTTTTGAAGTTAAATAATTGAATGAATAGATAAGTAAGTAAATAAATTAGGAAATGGTAAAAAAATAAAAAATAAATGAATAAATAAATAAATAAATAAATAAACAAATAAATACAAAAATGGGCCCCACAAGCTATGCAACCACACAAGTCATACAAGTCATACAAGTCACGTTAAAAATGTCTTAATGGGCCAAGTGTGCCTAAGTAGGCCTAGAGCGGTGCCTAAAGGCCAAGTGTATCTAAAAGCTATCCTAAAAATGAATGAAAAGTCTAAGTCTAAAATAGGGCTGCCAGGGGTCACAATAAGGGATCAAATAATCCCTTAACCAAAATCTCCAAGGTGACTCAGAAAAAGGTAAGTGGTGAGTAGTACTGGGCCACCAAAGAACTACTGTGGAGCACTGAAAACGAACTTAAGGACATGTGTTAAAGGGACAAAATTGAGGGTCTACACTTTGTCTGAACATGCTAACTTAGATGGAAAGAAAAATGCTGAATTTGTTAAGCAGATACATGAGGAAATAAGACTTAACATTGAGAGGAGAATGGAGCACTACACAAAACAAGCTAATAAAGGGCGCCGATAGCTGATTTTTTAACCCAGAGATTGGGTTTGGTTGAACATGCGAAAAGAAAGATTTTCGGCACAAAGGCTGGTGCTAACATAACACTTCTCTTACTTTCTTGACTACGCACATAAGAATAAACTTCACTAAAGCATGGAAAAGGTTCTTTTCCAAGTACTCCACTTCTTACCCTATCTGATTCAGGCTTAAGACTAGCAAGAAAGTCATACACAATCTCATTTCAACATCCTAACCAGCATTGTTGCATCTACTATAGTCAAGTGTTAATGAAGATCCAACTCTTGCCACAACTTTCAAGGTATTATAGTAAGTTGTCAATAGTGAGATCTGTTTGTTTTGTCTTTGTGAATCACAGTCTTTGACTTATGAATCTTAGCAAAATTTCACTTCTTTGAATAGGTTGGCAAGACGACATCCCAATTATGCGTCAAATGATCTCACATTGCCTTTCAAATCGGAGTATATATTCTTCTCTAGTTCTATCTCTTAGACCAATGTAGCACAACCCTAGGACGGTTGCTTACAATCAAACAAGTGAGCTAAGGCTTTTATCTTTTAAGGTTTAAAAAGAGGAACAAGGGATAAGTTTCTGACAACAAAACAAAACAAAACAAAATAAAATATAGAGAAAGAAAATAAGGAGAAGGGATAGAACCTTAGAATCATATTAAGGCCTTCTAAGAGTTTCACTTAAAAGAAAATCAATGGAGTCTCACCATCACAAATTGCAAAGTATGCAAGAAAACATAATATTATTAATCATCAATCAATACATTGGTTTACATTAATTAGCCTTATTTGCAAGTTTCCCTAAGAAATCTAAATTTCTACTAAGATTCTAATAACCTATTATGATTCTAATTTTAATTCTCCTATAACCTAATTAGCTACTCTAAATTTTACTCCAATAAATATTAATCATAATTTAAATTCCAACTAATACTAATGTTCATCCTCATCAATTTCTCCTGACTTGAAAAAAAAACTTGACCTTGAGTTTTAGTGGTTTTCCACAATCAATTGAAATTCCAAGCAATGCCTTCCACTCTATCTTTCTTCATCCACTCTTGACCACGACAAGACAGGATCTCAATTTCTCTTAAACTTGTTCAATTTCATACAAGACAAGTTCTAAACTTCGAAATATTTTTCATTATGCATCATCAACAAGCTTGTGGCAAGTTTCTTCCCACACTCTTCTTGTAAATTGTTATGTAGAAGAATAAGGCCTTTTTTGGTAACTATTTTTGAAAATAGTTTTTTATTCTCCAGAACAAAAAAATAAAAAGACACGTTTGACAGCCAGAAAACAAAAAAAATAGTTTTTTGTTCTTAAAAACAAAAAATGAGATGCTTTAAGATAACATTTTTTAGTTATTTTCATTTGTTATTCCGAGAGTTGTTTTAAAAAATAATTATACAAATATGGAGAATAATTATAAAAAAACACTACATATAAAAGTTATTTTAAAAAAATATTTAAACACATAAAAAATGTGTTAAAAAAATTTCAAGTTCCCAAAAACACTTTTGTTCTACAAAATATCATAGAATAATTTTCAAAAATTGTCTCACAAACTATTTTTTCAAAATTGTTTTTGAAAACACTTTGTAAACAAAGCCTAAAATTCTTGAATTGCCTACATTCAAAAGAAATTTCAGTAATTTTTATTATGCCATCCTAGGATTCTTCATGTTTTCCATGAATCATGATATTGTTTTGCCTTGGAAAGTCAACAATTCGATACCATTGTGTTATTTCAAAACCTAGCAACAAAGCAAAAGTGAATTTTGATATGGATTTTAATATAGCAAGCTTGTTTTGAATTAATGAACTGGCGAGATTTTGATACCTCAATGGTATTTGTAGAATCTGAAGAAAAATTCAAAGCTAAGAGAATAAATTTCTTCCTTGATTGCACTCTGTATATACCCACATATTTATACAAATATTCCTAGCACAAAAAATAGAAACTTTCCTAACCTAATTCTATCAACTCCCCTTGATTACAAGATTGTCCTAATCCTCTCATTAATTACAAAAATATACAACTATAATTTTTCTCAATTACATTCTTCCATACTCCCCTTAAGTTGATGAGTAGATGTTTTCCATTCGCAACATGGATACACTTGCTTGAAACGTTGTACTACTTAAACCTTTGGTAAGTATATTTGCAATTTGGAGGTCAATAGATACACAAGAAGTACAAATCAACCCATTATCTAGTTTCTCCTTAAGAAAATATTTGTTTATCTTTATGTGCTTCATTCAATCATATTGCATTGAATTATGCGTCATACTGATTGCAGATTTGTTGTCACAATAAAGTCTCATTGAGTCATCCCATTTAATCTTCAAATCTTCCAAAAATAATCTTCAACCATAGTAGTTCACAAACTCCTTGGCCATTGCACAAAATTCTACTTTTGCACTGGACCTCGCCACCAAACTCTATTCCTTACTTCTCCATGTTACCAAATTCCCACCAAGAAAGGTGCAATACCTAGTGGTTGATCTTCTGTCAACCATAAATCTAGCATAAACTGCATTTGTGTATGCTTCAAGTGCTAGTCTTGAGTTTCATTTAAATAGGATGTTCTTTCCTAAAGACCCCTTAAGATACCGCAACACTTGGTTAGCAGCTTGCAGATGGACCTCTTTTGAATTGTGCATGAATTGGCTAATCACACTCACAGCATATGCTATATCCGATCTTGTGTGAGAGAGATATATGAGTCTTCCTACCAGACATTGATACATCTCTTTATCTACCATAACATCTTCATTTGCCTCTTCAAGCTTATGATTAGGATCTATTGGTGTGTTTGTTGGTTTACACGCCAACTTTCCTGTTTCTTTGAAAAGGTTTGTTACATATTTCTACTGAGAAATAAAAATTCCCTACTTAGAAGGTGCAACTTCGACTCCTAGGAATTCTAACTCTTTAAATCTCAAACTCCTTGGTCAAGCATTGTCTCAAAGTCTGTCTCTCATTTTCATCATTTCCCATCGCAATGATGTCGTCTACTTAAAAGAGTCTCTCTAACTATAGAATGAATCACCCAATACACCCCAAATAAGGAGAACAAAAGCCCCCACAACACCCTCCCTTTTTCACAATGCAAAAGGATATGATCAATTGACTCCTCATGAAAATAACAAAGGAAACATCTATTAGGTAATGACCAACCCCTCCTTTATAGTTGGTTTAAAGTCAAAACTTTCCCCCAAGTTGCCCACAAAGCAAAAAAGCTTACCTTAGGCGGAACACACACATTCCACACAACACTCGTTGTGAACAACTCTACACTTCCTGCCTCAAGGATAGAGTAAAGGTACTTAACAGAGAAGGATCCATTCTTTGCCTCTAACCAACACACCTTGTCCTCCCCTCCCACAACAATCACCTTATCTTGAAGCCTTGGCAAAAAGCACTCCACAGTCCCAATCTTCCAGCCATTTAGAGGCCTAGAGATGTTAGGAATCCAAACACCCCTCTCATTAGAGTGCATCGACAAGTTCACTACCCATGCCTCTTTGGAGCTAGATAGGACAAATAAGGAGGGGAAAGAAACACATAAAGGCTCATCACCACATCATTTGTCTTTCTAAAACTTAACCTTCTCCCATTGCCCACCGTGAAAGAAACGTTGCATGAAGTGTTGCATCGATTAGCATTGACTAGTATCGAATTCAACTGTGAGGCTACTGGAAGATTTGATGATCACTTTTGATATGCGAAGTGAATTTGACACAAGGCAACACTAGAAATCTCATATTGAGTTGTATCAAGATGCACTGAAATGACTATTTCAATACTAGGAAGCTCAACAAAGTTAATTTGTCATATCAAATTTGGCATCGAATTTATGTTCTGGTATCAAATTATACAAGAATTGTAATAATAAGTAACCAAACAAAAGTTTATATTCTTAAATTCTCTTAGCGTTTAGTTGTACATGTGGTAGGTAATCATTGGGCTTGGTACATGAATCTTTGTCTATAAATAGCCTACTATATAGTCATTTTGGAAAGAGGCATGAGATTAGATATTAGAGAGATGAGAGATTAGTCATTAGTTTGGAGACTAGACAAAGTTTTAGAGTTTCAATTGTAATTTTCTCTATTGAGTGACTCTCTTTCATTCTCTTAGTTGTCAAACAAGATCCAAACCATGGAGAATCTTGTCATGGATAGCCAATCAACTGTTAATATTCAAAGGAGTGATTACTACCCAAAAAGTGCTATTTTGCGTCTTTAATTCATTATGTTTTTAAGCACTTTTGTGTAGTAGTTCTCCATTCTTATTCCAATTGGCATGTTAAGGACCTAGCAATGACTTCTAATCATATTTGTGGCTAGTTTTAGTGTTTTGACAGCTTTTTGGATCATTAAGACAAGCCAAGCAAAGGAGAGAAGCAAAGAGAAGCAAAGAGGAAAACAGAGTGAAGAGAACAGAGGACAGCAGCTACAGTCTTCCTTCGCACTTTTGGAGCACTTCCCGAAGTCCATTTTCTACATGCTATATACCATTTCAAAGCTCAGGAAGTCAAGAATCCAACTCTTCAAACCGTGTACGATTTGGAGCTGAAATGAGGAAGATATGGCCTTCGAAAGACAACTGCATCAAGCCATGGGAACACCATTTCGCAAAGTGAATTTCACCTTGCGAAAATTTCGCAAGGAGATTTTCTTCATGGTGCGAAATTTGGCCATTTCGCACCATGAAGAACCACCTTGCGAAATTTCGCAAGGTGGCTTTAGGCACTTGCGAAATGCCAAAATTTGGCAAGGTGAATTTTCACCTTGCGAAATTTAGACCCTTCATCTTTCCCCTTGCGAAAATGCCTTTGAAATCCCCTGTTTTGAGACGCTATTGATGATATTCCACTGCCGGTTCTCCAAGATATTTTGCTTGATTTTTAGCTTTGTAAATACCTATTTTACCCTTGTAATCAACCAATGAAAAGGTTGCTTTTGTAATAGCTCTTGTAATTTAGCTTGTTATTGTCTTTAAATAGAGGTGAAGAGCCTCAGACAAAAAGAATCTTGTAACCTGTAACTTTATAAGTTATAAGAGCACTTTTGTTCATACGTTTTTTTTCTCTTTTCTTTCTCATTTTCTTAGTAGCCAAACATCCTTGGAGGATGAAATCCCCAAGGATGAGATGCTAAAACCTTTTAGTTTCTTGAAGTAATGGATGCCATGTGAAGCTCCCGTGTCAGGATGGAGATTTCCAAGCCATATATGTAAGTAGCTGAGCGTCCTAAATGTTTTCATTCAAAGTAAAGCTTTTAATCCCTCTGACTTGCTTTGAATGGCCAATACTTGATAACCTTTTGGTCTCAGTGGATTCTTATTGTTAGATCCACTAACGTTCATTAGTTATCTCCTACGAGCCATTGTATTGCAAGTCGAGGAGATGACCTATACCAATAAAAGAACAGTTATGAGGTTCAGCTACTCTTTTTGTAAGTTTTCAAGGACTAAAACTCAGTTGTTAAACTCATACCGGTTCGGGAAGTAAGCATCACCTTAGTTGCTTCCCCAACTCGAGGTGCAAAGTCCCAAAATCTCCATTTTTACACAGTGAGTTAAGCATGGCTATCCAAAGCTTTGAGAAACTTCTTTTTCCATCTTTTAACCTATTTTCATATTAGTTTAGTTTACAACACCTTCATCTTTATATGTTTTCATCTTAACCTAATTTTTATTAAGAAAAGTTCACTCCATCCTCCGAACTTCACCAGTTAAAGTAAAAACCCTTCCTAGTGTTCGATCCTAGAGCCACTATGCTATAATAGCTTTGCTACTTTAGTGTAAGTACCTTAGGTATAAATTTTGTTGATACCCTTACATGTCAAGCTACCAAGAGTCGGGTTATCAAGGAGCTTTCACCTTCGACAATGAAGAGTTGAATGATGCATTCTCTATAATATTCTTCACTTCATTCTTTTAGATCTCTATTTTCATTATCTTAAACTTGAATCCTTTTGATTTTCCATTGTTAACTCACATATCTAATGTTTGAGAATTGAGAATACAGTAGATGCTCTACACTGCATTAATCTATTGTCTTTCATTATATTTGGTATGTCCAATTTTAGGAATTGGAATAAGAATGTCTTCAAGTATAAATGCTTGAAAATCTTAGTTTCTAAAAGATAATTTTAGCTAACAAACAAGAAATACTATCCTAAGTGGATTGGAAATGTCAAATTGCATGTGAATTAATCTTTTCAAATATCAATTTATTAGATCTATTAGATTTTTGAAAATTATGTTTGATTCAATGCTCAGTTGAAGAAACTGATTAATCTGTTTTCATGTATCAAATTCTTGCATATTATTCTTTTGCAGAGTAATCTCAATCTAAAATAGTTTGATTGTCATTAGGAATTTGTTTTTCTATTGTAATTCCCTGTGGAGATGATCTAACCACTATGCTAGCTTTTAGTTATTTAGAATTTCAAAAGAAATTATTTTGGTTTGGGAACAAAACGTATCAATGATAAATCTGGTGTAAGTTTGTAAAACATTTTCAATTACTCATTCTAAAGGCATAAATAATCAACCAGAAAAACGTAAACAATAGAAAAACACAAACAAATACACATTTTCATAGTGAAATAAGAAATTAATTCATTAAAATTCAGGAAGAAAGTTGTGACATTTAACATGAGTTGATCTTCATAAACCCTAATCAAATGAATCCAATGATGGGAAACAATTCTTACATAGTATCATTTGCATAAAATCTCCAAGTACTACTTCAAAAGAAAATAAAGCTTATGTAGCATCAGTTAAAACAACTGCAAAGAGCAACACAATCTATAATATACCAAATTAACCACCTTTTTCTTGGTAAAATTAAGCTACAATTTCATTATTCCTTGAAATATCATGTAAAGCTCATTACCTCGCCTCTTTCCCTCCCATCAGTGCCCTCTAAATCCATGGCAATTGTTAAAGGCTCAATACCAACACAATTTGCCATCCAAATTCCCTTAGTTGTTTGGCTCCTATAGTAAAAAGAAATTACATCTCATGTCTCTCATATTGTCGGGAATGCTAAAACAGAATAAAAAAGAAACAAGAAATAAACAAACAAACCCACACCCTTTAAAAATACAAAGCTTAAGAAACTAAAAAACTAACCTTCCCTTGTATGCATCCATTTCCCTGAAATTGGTATGGAAAAGATGATTCAACAAGGTACTCTTCCCTATTCACAAAAACACAAAAAAGAAAATGTCACTCTCTTAATTTGCAAGGCAAAATGATTCATGTACATACACATGCAAACAATAGATACATATATGTGTTTGTGTGTTTGTGTGTGAAGTTGAACTAGGAAAAAAAAAACCACTTGTTCTCACTTAGAAAATAAATGCAATGATATATATAGAGAATGGTAGAAGTATTAGGAATCCTGAATATTAGGAGAAGATATTAAGAATCCTCCTAGAATAAGAATAACAAAGTTACTAAACTATCTTTAACACTCCCCTTAAGCTAGGGCATATCATTTATGAGCCCCAGCAAGGCAAATGTTGAGAAGAAGAGAATTCATCTCATATTTTTCCTATATACTCTAAATGGGGTTATAAGGATATTTATAAGCTTATAACAATATACCTACCTCTTATCACTCGAAGTTCCTTGCAACTATTGACCATTTGTGGTAATTAGTTTTGCAAAAAAGTTTCAATTGATATAGTAATGGTGGTGGTTGTGTGAAAAGAAACAATCAGATTGCTTGTACTCGATAATTTTGAGAGGCTTTGAAGTTAAGTTTTATCTAGAGGAGAGTTGGACCGAAAAAAAACTATGAAGCTTTTTTAGGTGGAAAATAAGATTTTTGAAGTGAGGTTTGAAGGTATTCACAGGGAGAGAAGATTTTCTATCACTAAAAAAGTAGAGGCTTTATCGTTTTTGTGGATTTTGAAATAGAAGAGGTAGACTGGTTTTTGAAACAGTTAAAGGAATCGGAGTTAGAGAGACAGTTAGGTTTCAACTAAAAGTTTAGAGGAAAAACTAGGACTCATCTCTTAGAGATTTGTTTTAATAACAAAGGTGGGTTCATCAGGGTGTCAGAATTTTCTACAATTCAAAGAACTAAAACTTTGGTAATTCCTAAGGGAGATAGAGGTAGAGGGTGGGATTTATTAAGGAAGGCATTATGTTCAGTTTTGGAAACCTCCTTTAAGGAGCCTTTGACGAGAGGAACTAAGAGGAGTTAAGTTGATAAGGAAATTTTGGATGTTTCTGGTAGGTAAAGGGGTCTTTCACGAGTGTTGTTGTTGTTGGGGGGGGGGAAGGGGGAGGGGGGCTAGAAAAGGTGCTACAATTCCTATGGGGAAGTGGGTTAGAGTAATAATTTGCAAAAGCAAGTTTAGGTTGTAGGATTGGGTTTGGAAGTGGGTAGAGTGATTGCTAAAAAACTGGGTTTGAGGGGTATAGTGTTTATGGAGAAAAATTGTATTTTTCATTCATATTTTAAAAGTATACAACCCTAGAAATATATATATATTACAACAAAAAAATTGAAGAATAAGGAAAGAATGAGAAACTACCCTATTAAAGATCCTTACAAGTCAGGGATTATATACATAAATCTACACATATGGATATTCACACAACTACACACAACTGCACACACACACAATTTTATATTACAAAATTATATACATAGTTGTATATCTTCCATAGCTATATATTACAGATGTAATAATCTTCCACAGTTGTAATAATCTTCCAACACTCCCCCTCAAGCTAGCAAATAGATATTATTCATTCCCGACTAGATAATGATTTCTTAAAACCAGGTACTTGTTAATCCTTTCATTAAGACATCGGCTAATTGACCTCTAATGGGCAAATATGGCATGTAGATTAAGCCACTATCCAACTTCTCCTTAATAAAATGTATGTCTACTTCAATATGCTTGATTTCATCATGATGTACCAAGCTATGTGCAATGTTGATGGTTAACTTACAGTCACAATAAAGTCTCATCGGTGTCTCCCCTTAATGTTCCAAGTCCTCCAAGACAATCTTGAGCCAAAGTAAATCACAAATTCCTTAGGTCATTGCACAAACTTCTACTTCTACACTATCTTGCAACAACATTCTATTTCTTACTCTTTCAAGTTACCAAGTCCCCTCCAAGAAAAGTGCAATATCCTATGGTAGACCTTCGATCAACAACCGATCCTACATAATCTGCATCAATATAGGCCTCCAATGATAGCTCAGTGCTTTTCTTAAACAAAATTCCTTTCCTTAGAGTTGTTTTCAAGTAGTATAGGATTCTATATACAGCTTGTGGATGAACTGCCTTCGAGTTATGCATAAATTGACTCACTAAGTTGATTATGTAAGCAATGTTTGGTTGCATATGTAAGAGGTAGATTAGCCCACCAACCAATCCAGGTACATACCCTTGTCTATGGCTACATTCTCACTTACTTCTCCAAGCTTGTGATTTGGATCAATAAGTGTGTCAATCGATTTACATCTTGTTTTTCCCATCTCCTGCAATAAATGAAGAACATACTTTTGTTAGGAGAAAGATTCCCTTTTTTATAGTGAGCCACTTCAATTCCCAAGAATTACTTTAGTCTTCCAAGCTCATTTATTTCAAACTCTTTTGCTAAGCACCGCTTCAATGTTTTTCTTTCTTCAAGATCATTTTTGGTCACTATTATACCATCCACACAAACCAATAAGGTAGTTACTCCCCCTGAGACAAGTGTTTAACAAAGAAGATGTTGTCACTGTGGCTTTGTTTGTAGCTAACAATTATCATGACTTCGGCAAATTTTCCAAACCAAGTTCGTGGAGACTGTTTTAGCTCATACAAAGTTTTCTTCAATTTATATACCTTTTTTCTTTTCAAGTGCATATTAAAACAAAGTGGAAGATCCATAGAAATTTCTTTTTCAAGCTCTTCAGGTAGAAACACATTTTACACATCACACCATTGTAAGTCCTAGTCAAAATGGGTAGCCAAAGAGAGAAATTCTCACGATGTTCGTCTTGGCTATTAGTGTGAAAGTCTCTTGGTAATCTACTCCATATGTCTGAGTATAGCCTTTGGCAACAAGCTTGGCTTTGTATCTCTCAAAAGAACCATCTACCTTCTACTTTACTATGAACACCCACTTGCACCCTATTGAACTCTTCCATCTTGGTAACTCAACCACATCCCAAGCCCCATTCTTTTCAAGTGTGTCCATCTCAACCCTCATGGATTGTTTCTACTCCTTACTATTTAGTGCCTCAGATAAGGTTTTAAGTATGGTTATGTTGTTTAGGCTAGTGAGAAAATTTCTATCAAATGATGGTAATCTGTCATAGGACACAAAATGGGAAAGCGGATATATTTTGTAAAGTTAATGGATGGAAAGATCATAAGTTCATGAGAAGCTACAATTTGTCAAATCAAAGCTAAAAAAGGGGAATAAGGTGTACTTCAAAGATTTAAAGGAGGAAAAGAAGAATATTCTTACAAACATTGTCAACATTGAGGCTAGTGAGAAAGAAAGGAATCTAACAATGAGTAATTAGCTTTGAGGGCCTTAAGGAAGGTGCTTATGGAGCTATTATTAAAGGAAGAGGTGTATTAGAGATTGTGAAAATGGGTAATTAATTTTTCTCATATTTCATATTATCGAATTACAACAAATTATAGAAACCTTGTAGAAAAATAAGAAGGAACAAAAATAGGTAAACAAATATCCCTACAAATTAGGAACTAGGAATATATCCCTACAAATTAGGAACCTAATTCTTGGGCTAATATCCTATCCAATTACACCTAGTATTCGAATATACTTCCCATAATTAGGAAATTTGTTTTCACATTCCCTCTCAAGCGAGTGGATATCATCCATTCCCAACTTGTTGATCATTCTTTGAAATGACATGCCATTTAGTCCATTAATTAGCATGTCTACTAGTTGATTTCCTATTGGTATGTATAGTGTACAAATCAACCCACTATCTGGCTTCTCTTTTATAAAGTGCCTCATCTACTTCAATGTGCTTAGTATGATAATGTTGAACCGCATAGTGAGCAATACTATTTACTAACTTCTTGTCATAATAGAGTCTCATAGGTTTCTCCCATTTAATCTTCAAGTCATCCAAAATTATTTTAATCCATGGAAGTTCACAAACCCCCAATGCCATTACTTTAAATTTAGCCTCTACACTTGATATGGCAACAACATTTAGTTTCTTGCTTCTCCAAGTTACGAGATTCTCTCCAAGAAATGTGCAATAACTCAAGGTAGACCTTCTATCTACTACTAAATCTACGTAGCCTGTGTCTACATAAGCCTATAAAGACATTTTTTCTCCTTTTCCGAACAAGATTCCTTTATTTGGTGTCCCTTTGAGGTATTGTAGGATTCGAACCACTGCTTGAAGATGAACTTCCTTAGGATTGTGCATGAATTGGTTGACAACTCCAACTGCATAAGCTATATTTAGTCGAGTATGTGAAAGATAAATTAATTTTCCAACAAGACTTTAATACATTCCTTTATCCACCATAATGTCTTCAAGTGCTTCTCCAAGCTTGTGATTTAACTCAATAGGTGATTCGACAACTTTACAATCAAGTTTCCCAGTATCCTTTAATAGGTCTAAGACATACTTCTACTGGGAGATAAAAATTCCTTGTAGGAATGAGCAACTTCAATAACAAGGAAATACTTCAGCATGCCCAACTCTTTTATTTCAAACCCTCATATTAAACATTTCCTTAGTTCTTCCCTTTCTTTCGATTCATCATCAATGACTACGATATCATCCACATACACTAGCAGCATGGTTACTTCCCTTGAATTTGAGTGCTTGATAAATAAAGAAATATCGATCACCTTGACTCTGTCTATATCCCATAAAAATCATTACTTTTTCAAACCTTCCAAACCATGCTCTCTGAGATTGCTTTAGCTTGTATAATGCCTTTTTTAATTGGCACACTTTCTTCTCAAAGCACGTGCCAAAACCTAGGGAAATTTTCATATAAATCTCCTCTTCAAAATCGTTGTGTAGGAAGGAGTTTATAACATCAAATTGTTGCAAGTCTCATCCAAAATTAGTTGCCAAGGACAAAAGTATCTATTGGTAAATCAAATCAGATTTGATTTGATTAGGAAATTTGAATTAGTCAAACTTATTTATTCTAGATTTGGTTGTTTTTTCCAGCTATTATGATTTGGTTTTAAAATTGCTTTTAATTTCATTTGCAGTGATCCTAGGAGTGTTTTTAGAGATTTGCCGTTAGTCCTTGGCTGTCCCTACTCTATTTAAATGTATTACCTTCATTTGAATAAAAAATGCAACATTATTCAAATTGTGTTCATTACTGTATTCATCTTAGCCATTGGAGCAAATGTCTCAAGGTAATCAAAAGTATATCCCTTTGCCACCAATCGTGCTTTATACCTCTCCAAAGTTTCATAGACTCTATACTTCACTATAAACACCCATTTGCAACCAATTGGATCCTTACCTTTTGGTAATTCTATTAACTACCAAGTCTTGTCTTTTCTAGAGCCTCCATTTTAAATTTCATAGCATTCCTGTATTCCTAATGTTTTAATGCTTTGGACACTATAATAGTTTTCAATAAAGAGAGAAAAAATCTATACATTTGAGACAGTTTCTCATGGGACAAGAAATGAGATATTGGACATAGAGGACGACATTGGGTGCATTTTCTTATGGCTTTCCTAAGAGCAATAAAGAGATCATCATTATCAACAACATTGGTATTTTAATTAACTAACAAACTCCCTCAATGGGTTATATAAAGGATGTCTACTTATGTTTTAAGGACTAGTTCTGAGTCATAAACTTGCATAGGTTGAAGAATAGGTTTTTCCTTGTGTAGACTTTCTAAGAGTGAATACTACTCTAAGTTTGTGTAGCATGTATCATTGTATCCTATTCCAAGGAAATATGAGGAGAGACTGACTCATTCAGCTTTGTTAATAGAGGAATAAAGATAGACTTTTTGGTATTGTTGGGGAAGGAAATGAAATGTTGGGAAAAAGAGGCAAAAATTGATCTTGATCCTTATCTTCTTTATCTGAACTCTCCCTCGGAAGATAAGGTTTAGTAAAATAGCTTTCATTTCAACAAAGGTTACATCAACTAAGACAAAAGGATGTTTGGTTAGAGGATGATAACACTTATAACCTTTTTAAGTTTATGAGTAACACAGAAACACACACTTGAGAACCCTTGAATCTAATTTTCCTCTATTGTGTAAATGAATATGAATAAAAGTCACAACCAAAAATCCTATGAGTCAAGCTGTTTGATTTATTAGCATCAAGGAAAAAACTAGAGAGAATTTGAATAGAACTTTTGGAACCAAGAACTTGAGAAGGTAGCCTATTGATTATATGGGCAGCGATCAAAACCACTTCCCCCCAATATTGTTTAGGAACATATTTTTTGAAAAAGCAAGGCTTGAGTAGTTGCAAGCAAATGGCCAATTTTCCATTCTACAACACCATTTTGTTAGGGTGTGTTAACATAAGATGATTCATGAATGATGTCTTCTTTTTGAATAACAGTTGACAGATTTTTGTTAAAATAATCCTTGCATTATCAAACCTGAACCTTTTAATACTGACACCAAATTGGTTCTTCACCATTTTGAGGAAATTAGGAAAAATGTTGCCAACATCAAATTTGATTTTTAGGATAAATAACCATGTCACACGAGTACAAGCATCAAACATCAAGCTAAGAATTTGGGAGGATCCACAAACATCACTATGAATGAGTGAAAAAGAACAGACATTCTTTTATTGCTTATTGGAAAAACAACATGTTTATGCTTAGTATGTTCACAAAACTCACATTGGAAACTTTCAACACAAATTCCTTGGAATAACATTAGGAACATGACCTTAAGGGTATTGAATGAAGAATGATTAAGACGAAAATGTTGATGCCATATTTTTTTTCTTTATTATAGGAGCTAGACTCAGAACATAATGATACAAATAACTTATTCTTAGTAGTACTTTGTATTTGGATTCTTAAAGGTAGTAAAGTCCATCCTTCAACCTAGCGCGCCCAGTCATCTTTCCCGAGTCCTATACTTGAAGAACACGATGGGAGGAAGAAAAAATCACACTACAATTCAGATCTTATGCAAGTTTATTAATAGAGATAAGATTGGTAGACAATCTTGGAACAAGGAGAACATTTCTGAGTGTGAGTGATTTGTTGATAAGGATATCACTAGGCCAGTTACAATAATCAAGGTCCCATTAGCAATGGCAATTTTCCCATTACTCGGACAAGGGTTATAACAAATAAACTGATGTGAAGAATGTGTCATGTGATCTGTGGCTCCTGAGTCAATAATCAATGAACTTGTGTGGGAAATGTTCAAAACATTAAACGCACGAGGAGTTTGATTTTTACCAGAAAATGCCAAAGAACATGTACCTTCTCTTGATGGTTTTTCAAGTGTCTCCGACAAGCTCCTTAGTTTCTCTATTGAACTCTCCTTGTACTTAAGAATTTGCCTCATCATTGGATGGGGTATACTGGTCACGTTGGCTTGCCCTTGTCCTC
This sequence comes from Vitis riparia, assembly GCF_004353265.1. NCBI lineage: Eukaryota > Viridiplantae > Streptophyta > Magnoliopsida > Vitales > Vitaceae > Vitis > Vitis riparia. The sequence continues at coordinate 5,641,553 of NC_048440.1, forward strand.
TCTGTTGCATTCCTTCAGCATTCGAGTTCCGGTTTTGCATTGATGGGTGCACATGAAGTTTCCAACACCTATCCTTGGTATGACAAGGCTTCTTGCAGTAAGTGCACCATAAATTTATATTCCCTGGCTCTGACGAATCTAAATTCTCATTTCCTCCAAATTGTTGCTCTATTCCAAAGTTTCTTCCATTCTTTGAAAGCAAATTTTTAGCAGCAAGAGTCAAGCCTTCAACTGGTTGAGATATGATTATCACTCCTCATCTTCCTTCCACTTGGATGATAGCAATAGTTTCGTTCAAGGTAGGCAATTCTTCCTTGCCTAAGACTTGCACTCTAACCAGGTCAAACTCCACATTTAGACCAGCCAAAAATTCATATGTCTTCTCCCATCCAAAGAACTTCTTTAGTACTGTTGCATCTCCACTGCACTTCATTTTGATGCATTGATGATGATCCATTTCCTACCATAAGTTCTACAGTATATTAGAATATCCAGTAACAAATTGGCTTCCTTGCTTGGTGGCTAAGATTTTCATCTTTATTTCATAAATTTGAGCAACATCACAAGCTTTTGAATAGGTTTGATGTACCATGTCCCAAATATTCTTCGTTGTGGTTAAAAACATACAGGTATCACTTACTTTTGGAGTCATAGAATTCCACAACCAAAACATGACCATGGAGTCCTCTTCATCCCAAACTTCAAATTTTGGATCATCAGGTTGAGGATCAGTGCCAAGGAGATGGCTTAGTTTCCTTTTTTCCTTTAAGGAAAGTGTGAACAACTTGTGACCACCTCAAATCTCAGGGCTACTAATTTCCCGCATTTAAACAAAGAGGTTGAGACGAAATTAAAAGGAGGGCATGGGAAAAGCTGGAAATAGAAGTCACAACAGTATTCGACAATGGAAAATATGTCTTAAAAAAAGAGAGGAACAAAAAACAGAGCCCAAAGACACAAGACAGAAAAAGGGGCCTTCAAAAAAATTACTCTGTTTTGGGCAACCAAAAAAAAAAAAAAGCATAGCAAAGACAAAAGTTTAAGAAGGCAAATAGTAGCAAACAACAGGCTGCAAAACAACAATTCCCACGAACCCTGAGTCAACTTTGATCCATGTGAAAATGGGTAATTAATTTCTCTTATATTTCATAGTACAAGATTACAACAAAATATATATACTTCATAGAAAAATAAGGAATAAAAAAGGGAAAGCAAATATCCTTAACAAATCAGGAACCTATATCCCTACAAATCAGGAAATAGGAATATATTCTTACAAATCAGGAACTTAATTCCTAGGCTAAAATCCTATCCAATTACACCTATCATTCAAATATACTTCCCATAATTAGGAAATTTGTTTTCACAGAGACAAATATCTAAGATTCGATAGACAAAAAAAGGGGATTGCAATTATAAATTCTTCCATATGGTGGCTAATGGTAGGAGAAACAGAAAATTTATCAAATCTTTGTTGTTTGAAAAGGGAAAAATTCTAGACAACATTGAAAACATTTTCGAGGAGATAGTATATTTGTTTGGAAATTTATACTCCAAGCCCCCCGATGTTTCTTGGATGATAGAAAGAATGGATTGGTCTCCCATTGCAACAAAGAGTGCCATTTGGTTGGATAGACATTTTTTAAAAGAGGAGGTTCACAATGTTGTTTTCCAATGAGACAAGGAAAAGGCCCCTAGGCCCGATGGTTCTTCCATTTCAATGTTCCAAAAGTGTTGGAATCTAATTAAGAAGGATCTACTAAGGGTGCTCTTTGAGTTCCATAATAATGGGTCATCAACCAAAGCAACATTGCAACTTTCATTGCCTTTGTGCTGAAAAGAGATAAACCAAAAAAATTTCAAATGTCAAACCTATAAGCCCGGTTATGAGTTTGTGCAAGATCATTTCTAAGGTCTTATCAAGGCAAATTAGAAGAGTCCTCCACAAAACTATACACATCTTCCTAGGAGCATTTGTTGAGGGCAAACCAATTTTGGATGCAATTTTGATTGTTAATGAAGTGGTAGAAGAGAAAAGATGTTTAAGAAGGGACGAGGTAGTATTCAAAATAGATTTTGAGAAGGCTTATGATCATGTCGATTGGGATTTCCTAGATCACGTACTAGAGTGAAAAGGGTTTAGTACAAGATGAAGGTATTGAATGAGGGGTTGTTAATCCTCAACAAGCTTAGCAATCTTGATGAATGGAAATGCTAAAAGATGGGTCAAGGCAACTAGAGGTTTAAGACAAGGAGAGCCTCTTTCCCCTTCTCTTTTTACTTTAGCAATCAATGTATTAAGTAGAATGATGCTAAGAGTTGATGAGAGCAATTTTGTAAAGGGATTCCTAGTGAGTAAGGATAAAACTAGAGTATCTCATTTACAAGTTGCAAATGATACCATTTTTTCTTGAGAGCTTCTATAAAAGATCTACAAAACCTTAAACTAATCCTATTGGTTTTTGGGAAATTATCAAGGTTAAAGATCAATTTAGACAAGAACACTCTATATAGAATTAACATAAGTTAGTATCTGATTATCAGGTTGGCATTAATGCTTAAATGAAAAGTCTCACATTAGCCTTTACCTTACTTAGGTCTTTCATTAGGGGGAATCCAAAGGTAGTTGCGTTTTGAGACCCAGTGTTTGACAGGATCTCGAGAAGACTGAATTGATGGAAAAGGGTCCTTTTGTCTCTAAGAGGTAGAATTACTCTAATTCAAACATGTTTGTCCCACATCCCTAACTATTTTTTTTTATCTTTTTTCAAGATTCTAGTGTCTAAGATTGAGAAATCCCGAGCTACTTTCTTTTTCTTTTCAAGATCCCAACTTCAATAGCTTTGAGGATTGAGAAATTACAAAGAGATTTTCTATGGTTGAGGTTTGGGAAGGGCACCTGGTCAGTTGGGACATAGTATGTAGACCTATGGAGTTTGGTGGGTTAGGGTTCGGGAAAATTACTCTAAGGAACCAAGCTTTATTAAGAAAGTGGCTTTGAAGGTATCCTCGGGAAAGTTTTTCCATTTGGCATCAAGTTATCTTGAGTATCTATGGGACACATCCCAATGGATGGGACGCCAACAATATAGTCAGATGGTCACATCGTTGCCCCTAGAAGGCCATTGCACATATTCTCCAGGTTTTCTCTACACACACCCGCTTTGGAGTGGGTGATTGGACCAAAATTCATTTTTGGGAAGATTTGTTGTGGGAGGACCAACCATTATGCTTACAATTTCCAAAACTTTTCAAAATCACCACAACTAAAAACCTTTCCATTTCAGTCATATTGGGTAATGATACTTCTACGTCTTAGGATTTTATCTTTTGTCGCAATCTAACGAATGTGGAGATTGAGGATCTTGAAGGACTAATGTCTTTACTTTCCCATGTTCATTTGACTCCTTCTATTCCAGATGTGAAAGTTTGGGTTCCGTCATCTTCAGGAGGTTTCTTAGTAAAATCTTTCCTTTTTAGTCTTATCCAATTTCTCAGATTCTACTCCTTTCTACCCAGCTCATTTTTTGTTGAAATCAAGAGTCCCCTCTAAGGCCATGGCTTTCACCTGGTTAGTGGTTCATAAGAAGATAAATACCAATGACATGGTACAATTGAGAAGACCTTTCAAAACACTTAGCCCCGATTGGTGCATTCTTTGTAGGAGAAGTAGTAAGACGGTTGATCATCTCTTCTTACATTGTTCGATTGCTTTGGGATTGTGACATAGGATCTACAGGCGGGGATGGTGTGGGTTTAGCCAAACAGTATTCGTGATATGATGGTAATTTCTTTCAAGTGTTTTAAAAACTCTATTAAAGGCAAGACTCTTTGGAGGATCGTGTGTCTCTCTTTGTTGTGGATTGTGTGGAGAGAGAGGAATGCTAGGATCTTTGAGAACACTTGGAAGATGCCAAAGATGATGTGGGATGCGCTTCATTTCTTTGTTTCTTTTTAAGCTTATTGTACAGACTTTTTTAAACCTTATCCTTTGAGTGTAATTTAGCTTAGTTGGTTGTTGATTTACACCTCTTAGGGTAGGGTCTATAGGACTAGGAGTTGTCACACCTGTTTAGGCTTTTGTACGTTTTGTATAGCCCCTTGTATAGAGGAGGTTTTCTTAGCTCTTTTTTATTAGGTCTATATTTCATGAGGAGGATTTCTCATCCTTCTCATGTTTTATTTATTCTTATTTAATACATATGTTTGTTTCTAATAAAATAAAATAAAAAAACTAAAAAAAAGATTGAGAAATTGAAAAGAGATTTTCTCTAGTCAGGAGTTGGGGAAGGTAGAAATGATCATCTCATTAGTTAGGACCTAGTGTGTAAGCCTAAGGAGTATGAAGGTCTAGGACTTGGATTGATCTCTCTGAGGAATCTTGCTCTCTTATGGAAATGGCTTTTAAGGTTCCTTAAGGAAAGTTTTTGTCTTTGGCATCAGGTTATTTTGAGCATTTATGGGACCCATCTTAATGGATGGGAAACATTATAGCCAAATGGTCATGTAGGTGTCCCTGGAAGGCCTTTATATGGGTGTTCCAAATTGTTTTAGGTACCACTCGTTTTGTGGTGGTTGACAAGGTGAGAATTCTCTTCTGGAAGGATTTGTGGTGGGGGAATCAACCTTTATGTTCACAATTTTCATGTCTTTATAGAATTGTCACAGTAAAAATTTTTACCATTTCAACTATCCTTACTCTTCTTTTTTTTCTTGAAGTCTTAATTTTCATCGCAACCTTATGGATTCATTGGTTAAGGATCATGAAAGACTTATGGCATCCCTCACTTGTGTGCAATTGTCTTCATCCACCCCAAATGCAAGAGCATGGTCATTAACCTCTTCAAGATTACTCATCATCAAATCTTTTTTCATGGTTTTGTCTAATACATCGGATTTTGTTCTTTCTTCCCCAACCAAATTTATAAAGAAATCTAAAGTCTCATCTAAGGTTAAAGTTATTGTTTGGTTAGTAACACACAAGAAAGTAAATACCAACAACATGTTACAATTGAGAAGACCTTTTAAATCCCTTAAGCCTAATTGGTGTGTTTTATGTAAGCAAAGTGGAAAATCAATTATCATCTCTTTTTGCATTGTTTAACAACTTTGAGGCTTTAGCACTGTTTATTCAGACAAATCAAGGTTAATTGGATTCCACCTAGGAGTATATGCGATATAATGATCAATTAATATAAGGGTTTGGAGAACTCAAGTAGAGGTAAGATCCTTTGACAAATAGCTTGTCACATATTACTTAAGATTGTGTCACAAGAAAGAAATGATGGAATTTTTTAGGATAAGTGGAGGACAATAGAGGGGTTGTGGGATTTACTTCATTTTGATTCCTCTTTCTAAGCCTCGTGCACTAAGAGAAATGACATTTGTCATCTAAACCTTTTGTGTAGACTCCTTGTATAGTAGATGAAGTTAATCATATTATGATCAAGTTCTTTTGTAATCATGATGAGGACTCCTCATCCTTCTCATATTTTCATTAATATAAATATGTACATCTCTTATTTCTTATTAAAAAAATAATATTAAGTATCTATGGGACTCATCTCAATGGTTGGGATGTCAACATGTTAGTTAGGTGGTCACATTTGCGCCATTGGAAGGCTAATGCACAGGTCTTCTAGCATTTTTCTAAACATACTTGTCTTACGGTGGTGACGGGCAAGAATTCGTTTGTAGGAAGACCTGTTTTTTTGGGTTGAGGGGGGGGGGGGGGGTCAAGCTTTATGCTCTCAATTTCCAAATCTTTTCATATTTGTGATAGCTAGAAATTCTTCTATTTCAACTAACCTTAATATCTCTTTTCCATTTTGTTGGAACCTTAACTTTTTTCGTAACCTCACTAATTTGGAAATAGAGGACCTTGAAAGACTCATGTCCTCTCTCTCTCTCTCGTATGCACCCATCATCATTTGTTCCTAACGTGAGAGCTTGGTCATTATCTTCTCCAGACCTCGTTAAAGTAAAATTTTTCTTTTTAGCTATGTTCAACCTACCACTCTTGTTCATTTCCCTCTAGCAAAATTATTATCGAAATCTAAGGCCACATCTAAGGTTAAGGCCATTGCATGGCTAGTGGCTAACAAGAAGGTCATACCAATCACTTTTTGCACTTGAGAAAACCATAGAAAGCCTTTAGTCCTAACTATCACACTATATGTATGAAGAGTGGGAAATCAATTGATCATTGTTTTTACACTATCCCATGACTTAGGGGCTATGGCATAGCCTATTTAGACTAGCCAAGCTTGATTCGATTTCTCCTAGGACCATAAGTGGCATGATGACTATTTCCTTTAGGGGTTTGGGGAGTATAGCTAAAGACAAAATCTTGTGGGATATTTCTTGCCTAGCTTTAATCTAGATAGTATGGCAGCTGAGAGATGCAAGGACATTTTTAGGAAAAATAGAGAACTAAAAAATCGATATGGGACTTAATTCATTTCTATTTCTCTTTTTGAGCCTCAACAAACTACAACTTTCAAGGGCATTCCTCTCAATGTAATTCAGCTCAATTGGAATTCTATGTGTGAATCAAAAGAGTCAAAATAGCAAAGCATGGAGCAAAGAATCACAATAGCAAAGAGTGGAGCAAAGATTCTGTCTTTTTTATAGAGTTATTGATCCCTGTAGAGAGTAGAGTTGCTTTTCCTTTGCATAGTTTCATGTGACACTATATTGAGGTATAGGTGTCTTTTATATTCAGGAGAAAAATTATCCATTGATCAAGAGGTTTTATATTTGAGATGGATTCCTCATCCTTCACATGAACTTTTAAATCCTTATCAATGAATACTTTGTTTCTAATAAAAAAAAAGGCTCTTTTAGGAAAACGGTTAGGATGGTTTTAGCAGAGACACCTTGTGAAGGGGGTTATTTTTGTTATATTTGAAGAAGAGCCTGTGTGCTGTCAAAAGCTATCCAAAAAAGCTAGCAAGATTTTTAATCTAGGAGTAGTTCAACTATGGATGATGCCCTTAGAACAAAAATTTGGTGGGATGTTTGTGGGGACTCAGTGTTTTCTTATTTGTTCAGCATTATCAAGAACAAAGATGTTTGATTTATGTGTGTGTGTGTGGGGGGTAGGGGGGGGGGGGGGTGCAATTTTAAAATTATCCTTCATATCACAGTATACAGTCTAATAACAAGTCATATCAAATCTCCAAACCAATGCATAAAAGTATAGGGAGCTCATTATATCAGGATCATAAGATAGGTGGTTCTGAACTAACAAGGTAGTACCAGCAGTTAAGGCAGGAGAGAAGGAAAAATATGGACTTATCAGTTGTGTTATTCTCAAAATTCCATTTTCTTTTTATTGGCACAGAGGATATGCTGCAAATCATTCTCAAAACTCCATGACAGTTTTAGAATTGGAAATGTTGCCACAAACCTTTTAGGCTTGGGAAGTCGCTACTAATTAGTCCAAATTATTAATGCAATGAACACAGAACTTACGTGAACTAAAACAACTTATACATGCATAAAGAAGAGGATGCACTGAATCATACTGTCCAGAAAAAGATAAAGACTATTGCCAGAATATTGTGTTTGCTCATGCATTTAAAAACATTTCATCGAACACATAGAGGAAGCAATGAACCAGACAGAGAGGAAGGAATGAACAAGTATCTGGTAATAGCACCTCCCTTGATAAACTTTGCAAAACAATGATTTAGGCACTTTTAACAACATTTCTCCAACTGCATGAAAAACCAATTTTGAATGGCAATTCTTCAGCAATAATTTAGAAAATTCACCACCTTCTTTGCACTCTGATCCAAGATACTCAACCTAACACTGCCTCATAGCCAACGAGCCAAATTCCACTTTCTGATCTCAAATATGATCAGAAAAGCAATCGATTCATACAATTTCAAAATCCAACGCCCAAAAAGCTCAATTGAAGCGAAAACTATCACATACCACTGCTCTGCGGACCCATGATCCCGACCACAGTATAGGAGAGACCGCACTGGGTGAGCTTCACCGCTTTCACGAACTCCTCCAGACCGGCGACGTTGAATTTACCATTGCCGTCAATCAGTTGCAATGAGTGACAAATCTCTTCCATCTTTTTCGAAGAAGTAGATCGCCTTGGTTGCTAAGAAATGAAGTTCAGTATAGTTATATGTCGCTCAGTTGTTTTGAACTCGGGTTGTGATTTTTGCTTCTGTGGGAATCCAATACAGCAAAACAGAACTTGCGTCTCAAGTTTTGCACATTTCTTTACTTCTTTTCATTGTTCGGTGGCTGAGAAAAACGACGGAAAAAGAAAAGAATCAACCACGTGTCGCTCAGTCTGCTTCAACTCTTTCCACGAGTCCCACTTCTTTAAGAAACCAATAAAACGAAACAAAGACACTTGAGATTCAATTTTTACATTTTGCTAGTTTTTCTTTTCCTCGAACCAAGCAGGAGAGAAAACCAGGTGTTTCGTTTTTGGTTTAATAATTTGAATTAAAAATGCAGGAAAAGGAAAGAAAGAAGTTTCTAGTCGAAGTGAATCCGAGTCGAGAACTCACTTCAATAAGGAACCAATGAAAATGCATCGACTGAAAAGTTTTGCTTGTCTTGAGTCTTTTCCCTTTATCGTTGTTTTCTCGGGAACCCAAAAAAAGTTGGCGTTTTCTCTAGGGATGGGTCTACAGATTTCTACTTACAGAGAAACAGAGGAGAGAGAAGGTTCGGAGGAAAGTTCGAGTGCCGTCTCTACGGGATCACAAAGAAGAGCGAGAATATTTTTCTCCTATTATTCAAATCATAATCAAATTATATATATAACAATTATTTAAATCATTCTTCATATTTTAATTTTAAAATATGATAAAAATAAATTTTGAGTTTAATTAATAAGTTTGGTAAATCAAAATCATATATTTTGAGGAGTATTAAAAATGAATTTTATACATCAAACACTCAAAATATTATCTGGCACCCATATCCAAAACCCCAACTCTGTTTTCCTTTTTTTTTCTTTCTTTCTTTCTTTCTTTCCCTTCCCTTCATATTGTTCTTTGAAATCGATCATCTTAGAAGCAACAACTTGTCTCAAATCTCAAAATTTTTATTGTAAAAAATTACAAATTAAAAAAGGAAAAAAAAAAAAAAAGAGATTGAGAAATAAAATGAAGATGATCGAAAGGGAAGAAAAGAAAAGAAAGGATAAAGAAGGAAATGGAAGAAAATGATAAAATAATAGAGTTAGCTACTATTTCATGTTTGATTGGTGATGGTGTTGAGTAAGTGGAAGTCTTTATACCATTTGTTGAGAAAAATCACAATATTCAAACACAACAAGAAAAATAAAGTAAAATAGAGAAGACGAAATATTTGTGTTTTCACCTATATCCACAGGAAAGGAGATTAAATTAATTATAAACAACACAATTACACACTTCAAACTCTCTCAACCTTTCTCTATTCAAAATTCAATATACCCTTTGTCAATCTTTCTTCTGTCATTTCTTACTTTTTCTTTTCGCTATCTCTCTCTCTATATATATATATATAAATCTATCATGAAACCTCATATTAATCTCTTTCTATGGATTAACCTTAAACCAACAGTTTCCTAAGCCTAGTAAAACTTTAAAATTAACTTATTAAAACAAAAATGCTACAAATATTGACTTTTCTAAAAATAAAAAAGAAATAATTTGCATAAAATCTCAACAATATTCGACTTGACTCAAATTCTCTCAATACTACACAATCAATAAGAATAAATAAGTGTTTTCGTTAAAGTTGACTCGAGAAATCATCTTGTCTTCTTCATAACTTCATTCCTTTTGTAATTGCTCTCATCCTTGTGTCAATGAGTACTCTTAATAGAAAAATGAGTCTTGATCATCTTGTTGTACTCTTCTACTTGGACAACTATTTTAACATTAACAAAAGACTCTTTATAGCTTAGCTCCACTATGCACCAGCATTTTTCATGCACGTTCCCACTCAATGGTGACTTGTTTTTTATTGTGAAAAACTTATTTTGGATTGAAGCAGTTGCCAATGTCATGGTTTTACAGGTTAAGCTACTCGATGAAGGAGTATAGTTTTAAACAAGTGATGGTAGATCACACTTTGTTCTATAAGAGAGATGATGATGACATTACTTCGCTTATTGGTTATGTTGATAACATAATTGTTACATGTAGTAACTCTACAAAAATAAAAATAAAAAGCTTCTAAGTTATCTAGCCAAGGAATTTTAATTAAAGAACTTGAGTTCTCTAAAATACTTCTTTGGCATTGAGGTGTCTCGGTCCAAGCAAGCACCCTTCCTCTCACAACAAAATTATACATTAGATCTCTTAGCTAAAATTAGTAACTCCACTTGCAAACTTGTAGATACTCCCATTAAGACAAATCATAGTTTTTCCATTTACACTAATCAAATTCCAATGAACAAAGAAATATATCAAAGATTAATGGGGAAATTAATCTATCTAACCTTTACTAGACCTGACTTGTCATATGCAGTTAATGTTGTAAGTCAATTCATGCATAATTCGAGTGACCAAGACATGAATGTAGTAAATCATATCCTGATCTATATGAAGTCCTCTCCGGGCAAAGGTATTATGTTTTCCAGATATGGACATCTCGATAGTGAGGGTTACACAAACTTTGACTTTGCCAGATCTAGATTAGATAGAAAGTCTTCCCCAAAGTATGTGTCATTTATAGGAGGAAATTTGGTGAATTGGAAGAGTAAGAAACAAAATATAGTTTCATTGTATAGTGCAAAAGTTGAATACCGTGTGCTTTATCATCCATCTATGAAACTTACTAGACTAAGAATTCTCTTAAGCGAGCTTAAGGTTGGTCCCAAGAAACCTTTAGTGCTCTTTTATAATAACATATCAACTACTGAGATTGCAAATAATCTAGTACAACACGGCCAAACTAAGATATTGAATTTCATAAGAACTACATCAAGGATAACCTAGATTCTGGCATAATAAAGGTTCCCTGCATCGAGAGTGCAGATTAGTTAGTAGATATGATGACTCATGTTGTTACTCGTGGTCCATTCTGTGCATCATTATCCAAGTTGGGAATGTGTGATATCTATGCACCAACTTAAGGGGGAGAGCCAGTTGTGTACAACTATGTATAATTGATTGTGTAATTGTTATTTACTTTATATAGTTGTTGATTATTTTGTATGGTTAGCTATCCTAAAATAGACTTGTGTACTTTGTATAAATACCCTTGAGATATATGAGAATATTTATTTAGCAATTTAATTATCAAGTAGATCTAATTCATTTCTACTTCTTTTTATAAGGCTCAACAACTGCAACTTTCAAAGGCATTCCCCTCAATGTGATTTTAGCTCAATTGGAATTCTATGTGTGAATCAAAAGAGTTAAATAGCAAATCATGGAGCAAAGAATCAAAATAGTAAAGAGTGGAGCAAAGATTCATTCTTTTTTATAAAAGTATTAATCCCTATAGAGAGTAGAGTTTCTTTTCCTTTGCATAATTTCATGTGACACTATATTGAGGTATAGGTGTCTTTTATAGAAAAATTATTCATTGGTTCTATTTGATCAAAGATTTTATATTTGGGAAGGATTCCTCATTCTTCACATGAACTTTTAAATCTTTATCAATGAATACTTTGTTTCTAATAATATTTTAAAAAAAACAAAGAAAAAGGTCTTTTAGGAAAATGGTTAGGAGGGTTTTAGTGGAGACACCTTGTAAAGAGGGCTATTTTTGTTAAATTTGGAGAAGAGCCTGTGCACTATCAAAAGCTATCCAAAAAGGCTAGCAAGATTTTTAATTTAGGAGTAGATTAACTATGGATGATGCCCTTATAACAAAAATTTGGTGGGATGTTTGTAAGGACTCGGTGTTTTCTTATTTGTTCAACATTATCAAGAACAAAGATGTTTGATTTATATATATGCAATACTAATAAACTTAATATATGTTAGCAATATTTTCGTTCTTCTGTATTTTAAAATTATCCTTCATATCACAGTGTACAATCTAATAACAAGTCACATCAAAGCCTCAAACCAATGCATAAACGTATGGGGTGAGCTCAGTATATCAGGATCATAAGATAGGTGGTTCTGAGCTAACAAGGTTGTACCAGCAGTTAAGGCAGGAAAGAAAGAAAAATATGGACTTGTCAGTTGTGTTATTCTCAAAATTCCATTTTTTTTTTATTGGCACTAAGGATATGCTGCAAAATTCTCTAGCAAAATTCTTATGAAAATCTAAAGCCACATTTAAGGTTAAGGCCATTGCATGGCTAGTAACTAACAAGAAGGTCATACCAATGACTTGTAGCACATGAGAAGACCATGCAAAGCCTTTAAACCTAATTGTTGCGCTATATATATGGAGAGTGGAGAATCAATTGATCATTTTTTTTTTTTTTACATTATCCTATGACTTAAGGGCTATAGCATAGGTTGTTTAGATTAGCCAAGCTTGATTAGATTTCTCCTTAGACCATAAGTGGCATGATAACTATTCCCTTGAAGGGTTTGGGGAGTACAACTAGAGGCAAAATCTTGTGGGAAATTGTTTGCCTCGCTTTAAGTAAAATAGTATGGTGGGAAAGAAACACAAATATTTTTTAGGAAAAATAAAGAACTATAAAGTTGATATGGGACCAGTCAATTATGTACAGCTAATACAGTCATGTACGGCCAATTGTATAGTTGTAATTTATTCTATATAATTTTCAATTATTTTGTATAGTTGACTATCTTAAAATAGTCTTGTGCACACTATATAAATACCCTTGAGATATTTTATAATATTTATTCAACAATTTATCAAGTTGGTATCAAAGTAAAAGTTAAGAATTTTCGTTACTGCTTAGTTGACGCTTCTTCCATTCTTTTTCACCCTCTTCATTACCATATCATATTTGAAAAAATGGATATGAGTATTTCTTATAGCAAAAAGTTATCCATGGTGACCATTCATGAGAATGTCTCTCCAACAATTTTTATTAAGTTAGATGATGTTAATTATCTTATTTGGTCTCAAATTTTGGAAATGCATGTTGTTAGCATAAAGAATAAGGCATATATCATAGGAAGGAAGGTTGCAACTATAGAGAATGATCCAAACTAGATGAATGGGAGGTCGAAAACACTATAGTGAAGTCTTGGCTCATAATTCCATGATTGACCAGCTTATGTCACACTTTATGTAGTGTGGAACAACTAAGAAGGTATGAGATGCAGTTAAGAGGAGTTATCTTAATGTCTCCAACTCTTCTCAAGTATATGAATTGATGAAGAAATCCTTTCGATCACGCCAAGGTGGTCGACCTCTTTCAAAATACTACAATGAGTTAAATTCAATATTCATGGAGCTTGAGTATTGAAGATTAAATGATATGATATATGTAGCTTATATTAAGAAACAAAGGAAATATATAGTTGAGAATCAGGTTTTATATTTTTCTAGCAGGTTTTGATCACAATTTGGATCAAGTTAGTGGTCGTACTTTGGCCACCTCTCCTTTACCAAGTCTAGAGAAAGCTTGTTCACTAGTCTGTCATAAAGTGCATGACAAGTCACCATGGGAATAGAAGATCACTCTAAGGCTTCCACAATGGTTGTCCATAAGAATAACATATGGCCAACACCTTTTACTCCTTCTATCAACTCTTCTTTTCACTTCTGCACTCATTGCAATAGCACCCTACATATGATAGATGTTTGCTGGAAGAATCAAGGTTATCCAAATTGGTACAAGATTAAACAAGCTAAAAGGAAGAATAAGAAATTAGCTCGATTTGCTCTTACCGATGTTAATCCTCTAGCTTTTGCTTCTCAAGTTTTTCAATTATCTTCTCAAGAAGGTATAATTCTAGTTTGTCCTTTATTTCTGCTAGCTCTAACATTTGGGTTATTGATTCAGGAGCCACTGATCATATGACTAGTCATTCTTCCTTATTTAACTCTCTAATGCCCTCACTTTTTAAGTATATTCACATTACTAATGGGACTCCTATGCCAATTTTAGAAGCTCAAAATTTCTCACTTTCCCCCACACTCTCCATAGCCTTTGTTTTACTTGCATCGAGCCCCTCTAGTAGTCTTCTTTCTATTAGTAAGATTACCAAACATCTTAATTATTTTGTAATCTTCCATTCTACTCACTATATGCTTTAAGACAATCTTATGAAAATGACGATTAGCATTGAAAAGGAGAGGGGTGGTCTTTACTACCTAGAAGGGGCAAAGGAGTTACAATCTGAATTTGACTTTATTTTTCAAGTAGTAAGAGAGACGTCTAATAAAGAAAACATCATTTTATGATATTTCCGATTAGGTCATCCATTTTTTTTTTCTTATTTGGAATGTTTATTTCCTCAATTGTTTCAAAATATTTCAGTTTCTAGTTTAAGGTGTGAACAATGCATTTATGCTAAAAATCATCATGTGTCTTTCAAAACAAGTCTCGATAAAAGTCTAATTCCTTTTACCTATGTTTTTACAAATGTTTGGGGGTCTTTTTTCTAGTCCTTTTACTTCAGGTCATAAATACTTTGTCTCTTTTATTGATGATTGTACTAAGGTGAGTTAGGTATATTTGCTTATGTTTTATATGTTATTCTCAATTTTCTAAAATGATTGCCATACAATTTAATACTCAGATTAAGGTTTGTCCCTCTGATAATGGTTGTGAGTTTGTGAATTAGTCCCTTGCTAATTTATTCAAAGAAAATAGAATCCTCCACCAAACAAAGTGTACATACATGCCACAATAGAACGACATAGTAGAGAATAAAAACCACAACATTCTAGAGGTATCTCAGGCTTTATGCTTTACTATGCATGTTCCAAAACATTTTTGGGCTAAGGTTGTCATAACTATAGTCTTTCTCATCAATCGAATGCCTGCTCGTGCCATTGATTATCAAACTCCTTTGCGAAAGTTATCATGGTTTCACTATATTCCTTATACTTTGAATCCTTACCCTAAAGTTTGTATTTGTCTATATTATGTTCATATACACTCTCATCAAAGGGATAAGCTTGATCCTCATGCTCTTAAATGTGTCTTTCTTGGTTACTCTAATTCCCAAAAGGGTTATAAATGTTTTCATCATCTTATAGGCAAATACTATGTCTCCATGGATGTTCAATTATGTTAAAGAGGGTCTTATTTTTCTAGAAATGTGTCTCTAGTTCCTCTTTAGGGGGAGACTAGTAGTAAGAAATAGGACAAGTTATGGTTAGGAAAGAAGAGGTTATGGATTTTAGGTCAAGAGGAGGATTTAACTGATTTGGGAAAGAGAGGAGTCTTTTGATACTCCCAACCCTATGGTGGCTAAGTTTGCATTTGAGAAAAGAAATGGTGAAAAACCACTTAGATTATTTCAACAACGTTATACAAGGAAGAACAAAGATGTTACTATCATAACCTTTCCAGGCTCCAATACTCCTCTTGATGATACTACCATGTCATTAGATGACTCTTCCAAGACTAATCTTGAGGTACATGTTCCTTCACCTTTAACGTCTAAAATTGCTACCTTGAATCCACAAGATGGTGAACAAGATAAGAGATATTCTCTTCGTGATCGTAAAAAACTTGATAGGTTAGGTTTCTCAAAATCATCCTCTAATGTTGTATATCCCATTTTTTATTCTGTCTCTTGTCATCTTCTATCTAAGACTCACCTTGATTTTGCTCTTCAGTTATCCTCTGTGTCTATTGTTAGTTGTTTTCAAGAAGCCCTTGAAGATCCTAAGTGGAATTCAGCTATGGTAGAAGAAATAAAGGCTCTCCAAAAGAACTCTACTTATGAGATGGTCGAGTTCCCTCAAGAAAATAATATAGTAGGATGTAAGTGGGTGTTTTTAGTAAAGTACAAGTCAAATGGGATAATTTATAGGTACAAAGCTAGACTGGTTACCAAGGGATGCACCCAAACTTATGGGATTAACAATCAAAAGACCTTTGCCCCTATGGCTAAGATGAACATTGTTAGAGTCATCCTTCTTTTACGATCAATTTGGATTGGCCATTGAGACAATTTGATGTAAAGAATGCCTTTCTCCATGGTGATGTATTAGAGAAGGTGCACATGGACTTCCTTTCAGGGTTTACACCAAAAGGAGGCAAGACACCGTAAACTAAAAAAGGATTTGTATGGATTGAAGTAGTTGCCAAGGTCATGGTTTTATAGGTTGAGCTACTCGATGAAGGAGTATAGTTTTAAACAAGTGATGGTAGATCACACTTTGTTCTATAAGAGAGATGATGATGATGACATTACTTAGCTTATTGGTTATGTTGATAACATAATTGTTACATGTAGTAACTCTACAAAAAAAAAAAAAAAAAAAAAAGCTTCTGAGTTATCTGGCCAAGGAATTTGAATTAAAGAACTTGAGTTCTCTAAAATACTTCTTTGGCATTGAGGTGTCTCGGTCCAAGCAATCACCCTTCCTCTCACAACAAAATTATACATTAGATCTCTTAGCTAAAACTAGTAACTCCACTTGCAAACTTGTAGATACTCCCATTAAGACAAATCATAGTTTGTCCATCTACACTAATCAAATTCCAATGAATAAAGAAATATATCAGAGATTAATAAGGAAATTAATCTATCTAACCTTTACTAGACCTGACTCGTCATATGTAGTTAATGTTGTAAGTCAATTCATGCATAATTCGAGTGACCAAGACATGAATGTAGTAAATCATATCCTGGTCTATTTGAAGTCCTATCCGGGAAAAGGTATTATGTTTTCTAGACATGGACATCTCGATAGTGAGGGTTACACAAACTCTGACTTTGCCAGATCTAGATTAGATAGAAAGTCTACCCCAAAGTATGTGTCATTTGTAGGAGAAATTTTGGTGACTTGGAAGAGTAAGAAACAAAATATAGTCTCATTGTATAGTGCAAAAGTTGAATACTGTGCGCTCCATCATCCATCTATGAAACTTACTTGACTAAGAATTCTCTTAAGCGAGCTTAAGGTTGATCCCAAGAAACCTATAGTGCTCTTTTATAATAACACATTAGCTACTGAGATTGCAAATAATCAAGTACAACACGGTCATACTAAAATATTGAATTTCATAAGAACTACATCAAGGATAACCTAGATTCTGGCATAATAAAGGTTCCCTACATCAAGAGTGCAGATTAGTTAGTAGATATGATGACTCATGTTGTTACTCGTGGTTCATTCTATGCATCATTATCCAAGTTGGGAATGTGCGATATCTATGCACCAACTTAAGGGGGAGAGCCAGTTGTGTACAACTATGTATAGTTGATTGTGTAATTGTTATTTACTTTATATAGTTTTCAATTATTTTGTATGGTTAGCTATCCTAAAATAGACTTGTGTACTTTGTATAAATACCCTTGAGATGTATGAGAATATTTATTCAGCAATTTATCAAGTAGATCTAATTCATTTCTACTTTCTTTTTTTCTTTTTTTTTCTGAGGCTCAACAACTGCAACTTTCAAAGGCATTCCCTTCAATGTGATTTTTGCTCAATTGGAATTCTATGTGTGAATCAAAAGAGTCAAAATAGCAAATCATGGAGCAAAGAATCAAAATTGTAAAGAGTGGAGCAAAGATTCATTTTTTTTATATTTTTTTATAAAGGTATTAATCCTTATAGAGAGTAGAGTTTCTTTTGCTCTGCATAATTTCATGTGACACTATATTGAGGTATGGGTGTCTTTTATAGAAAAATTATTCACTGGTTCTATTTGATCAAAGATTTTATATTTGGGAAGGATTCCTCATTCTTCACATGAACTTTTAAATCTTTTTTCAATGAATACTTTGTTTCTAATAAAAAAAAAATTAAAAAACAAAGAAAAAGGTCTTTTAGGAAAATGGTTAGGAGGATTTTAGTGGAGACACCTTGTAAAGAGGGCTATTTTTGTTAAATTTGGAGAAGAGCCTGTGCACTATCAAAAGCTATCCAAAAAGGCTAGCAAGATTTTTAATTTAGGAGTACATTAACTATGGATGATGCCCTTATAACAAAAATTTGGTGGGATGTTTGTGGATGATGCATTTAGAATAAAATTTTGGTGGGATGTTTGTGGGGACTTGGTGTTTTCTAATTTGTTCAACATTATCAAGAACAAGGATGTTTGATTTGATTTATATATATATATATATATGCAACACTAATTTAATATATGTTAGCAATATTTTCGTTCTTCTGTATTTTAAAATTATCCTTCATATCACAGTGCACAGTCTAATAACAACTCACTTCAAAGCCTCAAACCAATGCATAAACGTATGGGGTGAGCTCAGTATATCAGGATCATAAGATAGGTGGTTCCGAGCTAACAAGGTAGTCCCAGCAGTTAAGGCAGGAAAGAAGGAAAAATATGGACTTGTCAGTTGTGTTATTCTCAAAATTCCATTCTTTTTTATTGGCACTGGGGATATGCTGCAAATCATTCTCAAAACTCCATAACAGTTTTAGATTTGGAAATGTGGCCACTAACCTTTTAGGCTAGCGAGTTTGCTACTAGTTAGTCCTAATTATTAATGCAATGAACACAGAACTTTTGTGAACTAAAACAACTTACACATGCATAAAGATAAAGACTATTGCCAGAATATTGTGTTTGCTTCTGCATTTAAAAACATTTCATCGAACACATAGAGGAAGCAATGAACCAGACAGAGAGGAAGGAATTAACAAATATCTGGTAATAGCACCTCCCTTGATAAAATTTGCAAAAACAATGATTTAGACACTGTTAACAACATTTACCCAACTGCATGAAAAACCAATTTTGAATGGCAACTCCACAGCAATAATATAGAAAAATCGCCACCTTCTTTGCGCTCTGATCCAAGATACTAAGCCTAACACTGCCTCATATCTACTTCATATCCACAACAACAAACAAGTTAATAGCCAACGAGCCAAATTCCACTTTCTGATCTCAAATATGATAAGAAAAACAATCGATTCAAACAATTTCAAAATCCAACGCTGAAAAAGCTCGATTGAAGCGAAAACAATCACATACCACTACTCTGAGGACCCATGATTGCGACCACAGCATAGGAGAGACCGCACTGGGTGAGCTTCACGGCTTTGACGAACTCCTCCAGACCGGCGACGTTGAAATTACCATTGCCGTCAATTAGTTGCAATGAGTGACAAAGCTCTCCCATCTCTTTTGAAGAAGTAAACCCCTTGGTTGCTAAGAAAAGTAAAGGGGAAAGAATGAAGTTCAGTCTGCTTTTGTAGGAATCCAATATAACAAAACAGAACTTGCGTCTCAAGTTTTGCACATTTCTTTGCTTCTTTTCTCAAGTTTTGCACATTTCTTTACTTCTTTTCAATGTTCGGTGGCTGAGAAAAACAACGGAAAAAGAAAAGAATCAACTACGTGTGGCTCAGTCTGCTTCAATTCTACACTACTTAGAGATTCAATTTTTACATTTTGTTAGTTTTTCTTTTATTAGAATGGCCTCACTTTCTTTTCTGTTATTTTGGCTAAGCTGGAGAGTCGGTTATGCATCATTGTCTCCAGCCTCCATATAAAAATATATCTCTCCTGCAACAGAAACATGTGGAAAGGATGAAAGGAAATATTCTCTCAATATGACAACTTTTCTGTATGCGCTTTTTCGTTTTCATGCATGCTCTGTTTTTGTAAAATGGTATCAGAGCACATCAGCTCTGCTGTTCTCTGATTTTTCTGCTATTTTCTGATCTTTTTTCTTGTCTGATGGCTCGAGGACAACATCACAACAACAACCGAGTAGCAAGATAGAATCAGAAAAGAATCACGAAAATTATAGTCTTGTTGGGTACTCAGCGGGTGTTTGATAAACCAATTTAATAACTTAAAAAAGTGTCTTAATAACTTCGTTTAAATCATTAAGGAAATTAAGTATGTTTGGTAAAATAACTTAATAGTATGATTTAAAGTAAAAAAACAACTTTAAGTAAAAAGTAAAAACAATTAACTTATTCTTAAGTCCACATCTTCATTTTATCTTTTTATCTTCATTTACCCTAATTACCTCCACAATCGTTTTTGCTACTTATTGACTTTCATTTTTACATGACCTTCTTTGCCCCAATTATAGTTTATGATAATAAATATGTCAATTTAATGTTTTAGAATAAATTTTAAATTAATTTTATCAAGTAACCTTAATACTTAAAGTAAGAATTAAGTAATAAGTTTTAAGTCGACAACTTAAGTGTAATTTAACTTAAAATTAACTTAAGTCATTAAGTAATAAATATTAAGTTTTACAAAACACGCCCTTGATGAGATGAGGAAAAGAGGTCTCATTTAAATAACTAAATAACAAGTTCTATTTTTTGCTAAAGGATTTTTAGTTTTTATAGAAACGTCTCAACAAAACCACTTAAGTCATAACATAAAAACACATTGTGCAAGAATCTATAGTTCCAGTATTTTTTTTAAACTTCCCCTTTTTTTTCTTTGAAGTAAGTAAAGAAAAGAAAGGATTTTCTTAAAAAAGAGAGAGTTTAAATCCTTTTTTAGGGTATTTCCTCATGTCTATGTCAAGTTTGAATCTTTCCTTTCAAATAAAGTTTTTTTCTTGAATAACAAAATTCATTATAATTATAAAAAAGAATTTAATAAATAAATAAATAATGATAATAAATTAAATAAATAATAGTAATAATAATAAATAATTTATTAAATTATTAAATAATAGGTCTTTTTTTCTTATTTTTAGTCTAGCAAAGTAAATGTAAATAATAAAGAAAAAAGTAAGAAAAAAAGAACTATAAAAATATATATATTTTTTAGATTCATAAAACCAAATAAAAAATTTAAATGAGAAAGGGACTTTTCTTTTAACTTATATGCATGAATTGAGGGTAGAACTATCTAGTTACAATAGTTATATTCTAGGAAATAGAAAATATGTGAAAATCCATTGTTAAGTTAAAAAATAAATTAAAAAAAAAACTAAGACAAAATGAACGGTATTTGAGCATCATTGATCAACACCTTATCAATCTTGATTCATTTTATTTAAATATGAACAACAATTCAACTAGTTGGATTGACTAGAATATAACAAATATTGCAAGTATGGAACAAAAAAATATATTAATAATAGATTGAACTAAAAACATTTCTATTTTATAGATGAGCAATCTTTTAAGGATTCCATTTTATCATCAATCCAATCACCGTTCATGTTTTTTCTTTTTCTTAACAATGAATAGATATCTTTACTTGTATAACTTAGACATCTCATATTTTTCCTAAAAAAAGTGATTCGATTGATGATGAAGAAAGAGTATTCTTGGTTCAATTATCCACTTTAACAAAAAAAAAAAAAAAAAAACAGGATTGATCAAATTCTATTAAGTCTGATATGGGGACTCCCCTTCATGTGTTAGTCCACGTGTCACTTCCCTTAGTACTACCTGGATAATTGCCACCGTGTCTGAATCCTTCCATCTGAACTACATAGGCATACGACAAAGTGCACTAGACTCCCTAAGCGAGCAACGTCTTCTAGCCAGCCTTCAAGTCCCCCTTGTTGTGTGTAATCATTCCCATCTAACATGGAAGTGGCTGATAGGACCTCCCCCAATTCTTATGTCTATGTCAATGGATTACCGTACACTACTCCATACCTCTAGCAAGTTGAAATGACGGGTAACTCCATCATGACACAACTTCCGACGGCACTTGCCAACCACCTAAAACTGTAATGATTATCCTGCTACCTGTAGGGCAACTATCATTACAGAGAAGGTCAAAGTGTCTATTCAACACTATAGTGGCTTTCTCCTGAGCACTATAAAAAGCCCTCCTGAAGTGTAACCCAATTACGCACGCTTAAGCTAGCCTATTTCTTCTATTTTTTAAAGGTTTTAACCTACCTGTGCTTGACTTAAGCTTTGAAGGGGCATGCCCAGACCACCTATCCAGACATTCTTTGTGCAGGAAAGAAGCTTATCCAGTTTCCTGTTACTGGGTAGAAGCTCTGAGTGGCACAACATAAGGAGGATCTAACTCTAGTTGACATCGCATCAACATTGGTGTCGTCTGTGGGAATCGTTAAGGATGTCAACACCCTTGAGGAGCCGGTCGTGAGCCATGGGTAAAAAAGGCTACTTCAATTGACATGAAAACATGGAAAAACGCCAACAAGAGAGTGAACAACAAGTACATTCCCTGCTATGCGAGACAAGGAAACTTAGAGAAGAGAATGACTTGTTATGTGCCCAAGTATCCTCATCAGGCCCCTCTCACGGCCGTCAACCAAAAAGCTAGTGAACGAACTCCAAATTAAACGAAGAGGTGTTCTTTCCCAAGAACATGAAGTTCCCTTATGGTAGCCAGGAGATTCGACCTGATGAGAAGCTTCCATTAGCCTGTCAAACGTTGCTAAACTAAAGCTCTGACTCCACTCGCGTCTTAACAAAGAGGAGACATGATAGGAGGTTGCAGCTATTTGACGCAATGTAGGCTCGGTTAAGGCCTCAGACACCTGGCATGGAGGGAAGACCATGTGTAGCAATGGCCTAGGAGGTCTGCCTTGGTCCCTCGACTGCAGTAGTCATACCAGAATGACCTCCCCATCCATCAGCACAACAACAAGTAGGAGCTTTGACAGATCGAGGCCCGCCTGACTCTGTTAACACACGGTTGGATGACATGATTTCCACGCCTTTTAGCCCTTACATCATCAACTACGAGCCCCCAAGAGGGTTCATGGTATCGAAATTCACAACATACAACAGAACAAGTGATCCGTTCAATCACATCATGCACTACAGGAAGCTCATGACCCTTAACATAGGGAATGAGGCGCTGCTATGCAAAGTCTTTTCAGTCAGCCTGCATAGCCAGACTCTTTTGTGATTCCACCACCTCCTAAAGAATTCTGTGAACAATTTCCAGGATCTATTGGAAGCCTTTGTGGGACACTACATATGTTTAGCACAACATAAGCAGAACATAAGTACCCTGTAAAACATAAAAATGTAAGAAAGTGAATTTTTGAGAGAGTTCGTGAAACGGTTCGGACAGACCATGCTCCAAATAGAGTCTTGTAGCATGGACGCCACCCTGCAAATCTTCAAGAGAAGCATATGTCCGGGTGCGCCTTTTTTCAAGTCTTCGCTAAAAAGCTGTTGGCCACAATGAACAACCTATTTAAGTGAGCCAACAAGTACTCCATGCTCGAAGACGACGTCCGCAGGGCCGCACAACAAGTCCTGGTCACCAATTGACCTACTAGAAATGACCATGTTCAAAGCTTGAAGCCCTCAAATCAACTAAGGAAAGCTGGCAAGGGGCAGAACAACCAGCAACAGCCAAGCCAAGTTGGTCTAACCCCCTTCAACATCTCGTACGAAAAACTCCTTCCTATGATCCGTGATCTGTCCGATTTCAGATGGCCAAAACCAATTAAGACAGATCCGGCGAAACGGGACTGGAGCCGGAAGTGTGCTTATTACAAAGATCATGGCCACACCACGAAACAATGTAGAAGTCTCCACTACTTAGTGGAAAGACTAATTAGGACTAGGCACCTAAAACAATACATCCACTTGGCCAGAGAACAAAGGAAAACAACTCGAGATTTGATTACCTAAGTCCCTAAGACTTCGACAGCCCCTAGAGCTATCATCAACTACATTCACGGGGGCCCCATTGACAAGAAATACAATTCCAAATGAAAAAGACAAAGATTACTGCACGTGGCCTCCGTGAGAGAACAAATCAGCTCCATCAAACACAATTTGTCGAATGAGGGAGCTCGCCCAGTGGACGACATAATCACCTTCCCACCAATAAATGCCAACTGGGTCCTACAACCTCACGAAGACGCCCTAATCCTGACACTGGGAATAAACGAGTTTGACATAAGAAGAGTTTTGATCAATTCGAGTAGCTCAACTAATCTCTTGTAGATGTCGGCCTATAAGCAAATGAGACTCCTACCGACTGCCTTAGAAAATCCCGAACGGATATTGTCTGGATTCAATGGAGCAACGACAACATCTCTCGGAGACATCATGTTACCCGTCCGATTTATCCTCTTTTAATGCCATCATAGGGTGCACATGGCTTCATAACATAAAGGTCATTCCCTCTACGTATCATCAGATGGTGAGCTACCTCATCGTAGACAGACAAATCAACTTTTTTGGCAGTCAACTAGCTGCACGCTAGTGCTATCAAGTGGCATTCGAGTTCGGACTCCCAAGCAGCAGTGAGCCACGCACAAGACCGTCAAATACAAAGGAGTAATAGCAATTATAGAGCTCGATGAAAAAAGATCTGTCGGCAATCGATACATTCCAATTCTTGCATCTCTCAAATAGGAGTGATCGTGTTACCTATGCCAGCTCTCTCTTTGCATCAGAAGAGTTAAAAGTACTTGAAAGCGTGCTTCAACAGAACAAAGACGTCTTCGCATGGACTCACTCTGACATGCCCGGAATCCATCCGTCTATAGCCTCACATAGGCTCAGCATCATACCTTTCTTGTGACTCGTTTGCCAGAAAGTTCGACGCTTCCACCCAGACAGGCAAAGGATCATCCAGTCCAAGGTGGACAAATTGCTGACATTCGGGTTTATCAAGGAAGTGGAATATCTGGATTGGTGGTGAACATAGTGGTTGTTCCAAAGAATTGAGGAAAGTGTCAAGTCTGTGTTGATTACACTAACCTGAACGATGCTTGCCTAAAAGATAGCTTTCTACTGCCCTGAATAGATCAGATAGTTGATTCCACTATCGGGCATGGAATGCTCTCTTTCATAAACGCATTCTCCGGGTACCACCAGATCCTTATGTTATAGCCAGATGAAGAAAAGACAGCCTTAGTGATGTCACACGAACTGTGCTGCTATAAGGTTATGCCATTTAGGCTCAAAAATACTGGAGCCACTTGTCAAAGGCTGATGACAAAGATCTTCAAACCCCCAATCGACCGGACCATAGAGGTCTATATCAATGATATTGTGGTAAAAAGCAAAACTCGGAGCAAACATGCCTAACACTTAGAGGAAACATTTCACCTAATAAGTGCATACAACATAAAGCTTAACCCTGTTAAATGCGCATTTGGTGTCAATGCGGGCAAATTCCTAGGGTTTATGGTAACACAAAGGGGAATTGAAGTCAACCTGAACCAAATAAGAGTTGTCCTAAAGACGTCTGCCCCGAGTAGCAAGGAGTTGCAGCCTCTCATGGGCCGCCTAGTTGCACTAGGACGCTTCATAACCCATTTCACAAACAAGCTAAGGCCATTCTTCCTCACACTAAAAGGGGCAAGGGCGACCAGTTGGACGGACGAATGTAGACAGGCATTGGACGAGGTCCAACATTATCTCACCAAGCCACCCATTTTAAGTAACCCGTAATATGGCGAACAACTCTACATGTATTTAGTTGTGTCAGACTGTGCGGTCAGTGTTGTTCTGTTTCATCATGAGAAAGACAAAGAACAGAGGCCCGTCTACAACATAATCAAAGCGATGGTTGACACAGAAACCCAATACTCCAAGATGGAGCAGATGACCTTGGCCTTGAAAAGCGCCGCCCAAAAGCTTTGCCCATACTTTCAAGCCCATTAGGTGATTGTGCTCACAAATCAACCGCTCAGAAGCATTTTACATAAACTGGATTTTTCCGGGAGAATGCTAAAGTGGGCCATAGAGCTTAGTGAGTACGAAATCAAGTATCAGCCTAGACTGGCATTAAAATGATAGGTCATGGTAGACTTTATAACTGAGCTCCTCCAAAATCCATCCCACCTAATGGACTTTCCTAAGGAATGGTGGTGGGTGCTTCAGGTGGATGAAGCATCCAGGGCCTCCGGTTCCAAGGTAGGCCTAATTTTGTAATCACCAACTAGGGAGTTTCTAGAACAGGCTATCCAACTAGGTTTCCCTGCCTCAAACAACAAAGTTGAATATGAGGTAATTTTGGTCGGACTAGACCTTGCTCTTACTTTAGCAGCAACTAAGTTGAAAATATGCAACGATTCTCAACTAGTCATTGGGCAAATCCAAAGAGAATATGAAGCTAAGGACGAGTGCATGGCTCGCTATCTCACATTGGTACAAGTCAACTTAGAAAAACTAAGTGAGTGGGTCGTCGAAAGAGTACCTCGAATAGAAAACTTAAAGGTTGACGCACTAGCCGAAATGGCCGCTACTCTCCCTGTAAATGAAGCAATACTACTGCCCATTTACTTCTAGGTCACATCCTCAATAGCAGCAGAATCAATATGTAGCACTAGTGAGACGGACACCAATTGGATACACAAAATTGTAAAGTATCTCTGGACAGGGGAACTACCTAGAGAAGAAAAGCAAGTGCACAAGATCTGGGTACAAGCTTCCCGCTTCACTCTAATCGGGGATAGCCTCTACAGGAGATCTTTTGGGAGTCGTACCTCAAGTGTTTAAGCGATCCGAAAGCACAGTACGTCCTAGCTAAGCTCCACAAGGGCATATGTGGGAATCATGTAGGTGTTCATACCTTAGCACATCACCTCACACGTAGGGATACTATTAGCCCACCATGAGGCGAGACGCTGAAAACTATGTCAGAAGGTGTGATCGGTGCCAGAGGTTTGCTCCCATTCCTCGGATGCTAGCTGCAGTCCTCAATTTGATCACAAGTCCTTGATCATTTGCACTATGAGAGGATGGATATAGTTGGCCCCTTACCCATTGCAGCCATATAGAAAAAGTTCCTACTCATAGCCACTGATTACTTCAACAAATGGGTAGAAGCGGAAGCTTATGCTAGCATCAAAGACAAAGACGTCTCCAAGTTCATTTAGAGAAACATCGTTTGTCAGTTGGGGATCCCGGAAGCAATTGTAGCAGATAATGGGCCACAATTTGACAACATTGCCTTTAGAACCTTTTGTTCGGAGTTAAAGATCAAGAACTTATATTCCATGCCCCGCTATCCTCAGAGTAATGGACAAATAGAAGTAACAAACAAAACTCTACTCACTACGCTAAAGAAAAGGTTGGTAAAAGCCAAAGGAAAATGGGTAGACAAATTGTCCGGGGTCCTGTGGGCTTACCGGGCAACCCTTAGACGACTTACTAGAACTAATCCTTACGCCCTTACCTATGGGATGAAAGCAATCATTCCAATTGAGATAGGCATGCCCACAGCTAAGACAGCTGTCCAAGGTCAAAGGAATGAAAATCTAGAGCTTGAAAGACACTTAGACTGGGCAGACGAAGTAAGAGGGAACGCAGTCATCCAGATGGCATCCTATCAACAAAGAGTTATTGCCCATTATAATAAAAAGGCTTGGTCACCCACGTTCAGAACCAGAACCTTAGTCTTCAGAAGAGTCTTTGAGAACATGGTCGGAAAAAAAGTCGAGAAACTTCAGGCAAACTGGGAAGGGCCCTATGTCGTGACTAAGACTGGGGACTCAGGGGCATATCATTTGCAAACACTGGACAGAGTACCCCTACTCTGCCCCTGGAATGTATCCAACTTAAAGCAATACTATCAGTAAGTTTGACCTATGAGAAATGAAATGTGTGCGAGAAGAAGAAAAGAAATAAACAAGTATGTATTAGAAGTAAAATTGTTCATTTACAAGGCCCTCTCCGGGTAGGACAATTAAAGGAAAAAGTATAAACGTGTAGTCACTGCCCACCAGGGAGGCCGACTGCAGTAGTATCTTCATCTTTCTAGGCAGGACCACCGACTGCTATATCCTCGTCATCTAAAGAATAGTTGGGGGTGTCCTGAGTTATGTAATCTACCTACTTCTTCATGCAGCATTGATAGCCGAAGAAGAATATGTCATCTACCTACTTCTAGTATTTGCCCTCCAGTTCCTCATTTTGAGAAGCAAACCCCACCTAGAGCTCATCTATTTCCTTCCTCATCTGCTCATTCTCTTGCTTGACTTTCTTGCACTTAGCCTCCACTGCCTCCCCTTCCTCTCTTAGGTAGTGTGCCTCCACATTGGCCACCCCTCTCTCTTCATCTGCCTTCCTTAGTAACTCGACTCTCTCATCAACAGCCTTTCAAGCAGCAGTAAGCTCACACTCTTCCAGCTTCAGGTTGGAGCAGATTTTTTCACTATCATTCATTTGTTGGGTAATGAACGCCCTCATGGCCTCAACAACCTCCAACTGTTTGAAGAGTAAAGCTTGCTACCGCATCATATTACGGACGCCAACCACCACCTGAAATGATAGTAAGGAAAGTGTCAAATGGTCAGAGGCTAAAGACCATAAACTAAAGAGAGGCAAGACTTACCACTTCCACTGTCTCAATAGCTATATAATCCTACATGGTCCAGATGCGGGAGATGACAGATTCTAGGGTGCCAAATGGAAGTCAGGTTGCGAAGGAAAAGGGGGGGTCATCGTCTAGATCCATCGTGACTCACTTAGTGGTCGAGAAAAAGTACCCCATGCTGGTCACAGAAGGTTCGGATTTGGTAAAATAGGGAACCTGCTTCAACAATTCAACCATCTCCTTATTACTAGGAGCATAAGGCACCTAAGGACATGGAAAAACAAAGGCCGTGCACTTAGCAAAGTCGTCATTTTGAGGAGTTGGGCCAAAGGAAGCCCCACCTCACTCAAAGTGACCATATTTTCCAATAGGAGGCCTTGCGATCGGCACATGACTGGGCCCTATAGCATCAATCGAGGGATTTTGCACCAGGGGAATGTTTGGAATGGGTGCCACGCAGGGTACCTCTACACAAGATTTCTTGGCAGGAGGAGGAGCAACTGTGATGGATTTAGAAATGTGCTTACGTTGCCTCTCTTTGAAGCCAGCTCTTAGGTTCGTCACCATGTCTTCCTCTTTCTCTGCCTCATAGATAATACGAGGCACCACAAGTTCAACCTTCGTCTCCGGCTCAACCCTTGCGAAAGGCGAGTCAACTGTTGAGTCCTACTCGGTGTTGGCCGCAGAGGAAGATGCAAAAGCTGAGGCAGGCGGAGATTCGAGTGGCGGAGTTGGCACCTTCTTAGTGGATTGAGTAGCAGGTTTTTTCTTCTTAGCTAAAGGACAGGCTGGTCGGACAATTTCCACCCGGAGCTTGCCTTAGCGTTCCTTCCTGACGCTTCTTCTCTCTCTATCTAGCTGGTCTTGGCGTGCCTTTGCATCTGCCACGTGCGCCACCTCGTAAAAAGGAAGGTTCTTCAACATATGATGCTCACCGAGCACGAAGTCCTTAGAGAGCGGACGAGAAAGGATAGGAAGGACATATGACCGAGGCTCTTGGACCACTACCAGTAGATTCTGATCTATCATAAGGGTCTGATAGTTCTGCTCATTTGCAGATATCATGAACAACTTGTTAAAATGATCAAATGAGGCCTTCTCCACCCATTACATAAGCCAACCTCTCATTCTCTTACCTACACCATGCAAAAAAAAAAAAAAAAACATTAGTGACAAACTCACAAACAGTAAACTATATGGGGCCCATAGAGGAAGCTTCAACGCATTCTACCCGGAATCTACAACAAGTGATACAGGTGGAATTTTCTGTCCGGAGCCTCGAATAGGCCTGCCTAAGGACTAGAAACAAGGACGTGCCCCCTGGCCCTCTTATTGGAGTCTGGAAGCCCGGTCACAAACTGAAGAGAGGGAATGTGAGTGGATAGGCTGAATATTCCTTTTCGACTCATCTTGATTGTGTAAACAAAAAGGGCCTCTAATGAGGAAAGGTCTAGATGGAAAAGCATGTCCAGGATGCTGCACCCCATCAGCACCTTGACAACATTCAGGTGAATGAAGGTCGGAGGGACCTTAGTAAAGTGAATAAAATGCTTAAAGATTGAAAGTATGGGGAAGCGAAGCCCGACATTAGACTACTTGAAGAGTGAAGACAGGAGGAAACAGAGCCCGACATTGAACTGCTCCTTGGTGAAGTAAATGGCGTTATGAGACTACTTCTCAATAGGTGTAGGTTTACCATTTACCAAAAGTATGAAAATGTCGTTCAGAATGCGAAAGCACTCCCGGAACTACCATTCGGACAAAAGTTCGATTGGGTGCTTCGTCCAGGTACGTCCGGCGTTAACATCCCTCCGACCTCTTTTCTAGCCTCTACCAGTCGTGCTAGTAGAAGCAATGTCCCCTCTTATTGACATATTGAAGCACGGGGCCGCGTGAGACCTACATGGCACAACGCCAATCATTAGAAACAGTCACTCGACCTCTCTACCAATAAGCAGTGCCACAGATATATATAGCAATCAACCTACGCAGGTATAAAACCCACACTTGAGCAAGATACCTAAACCTGCTTGCAAAACAAGCCTTAACCAAGGATTTCTCTCCTCCTTCCCACCATAACACCACAAAGCCAGAAAGACTAGGTATACTTTTCAAGGGACCAACATAAGAGAAACATGAAAAAACCCTAATTCTAATCAACACTACTAGTCTCTCCCACAACGGCGACTGCTTCCTCTAGAAAAGTACCAAAACCCTATATTTTGGACCTCGCAACGTCCATTTTATACCTAAAGAACCACAAACTCCAAAAACAACCCCAACAGAAACCCAAATGAACAGTGAAAATGAAGAAACTAATGCAAAGGAAGAACGGGCTTTCCAAAATCTATAAAAAGCGACCGCTAGTAGAGACAAGGTTTGCCTAAAGCAGGCTTGGAAAAAAACAGTGAAGCCGCAAAAAAAGGTGAATAGCAACTGGAGTTGTAGAAACACAAATGCAGAAGGCTAGAAGAAGAAGAAGAAAAAAAAAAAAAAACCTCCCAAAAGCAAGAATGTCCAAAAAGGTAGCCCAGAAGGTCTAAAGTCCCCTATTTATAGGAGACCAAAACCTTAGGGATCCCAAAAAATAGTCTGCCTGGAAGTGCACCTCGAAGCGAGGCATTGCCTGATAGTGACCTTGGTGAAAGCGACCCTCATTTAATTCCTTGAGCGGCATATGTCCCACCAACATTATGGTGATTTGAAGAGACATATAACCCATTCACCTCTGTCTAGACATAGGTACAGGGGTTAAAGGGGGCATTGTGGGGACTCCCTCTATGTGTTAGTCCACGTGTCACTCCGCTTAGTACTGCCCGGATAACTGCCATAGTGTCCGAATCTTTCCATTTGAACCACACAGGCATGCGGTACAGGGCACCAGACTCCCTAAGTGGGCAACGTCTTCTGATTAGCCTTCAAGTCTCCCTTACTACGTGTAATGATTCCCATCTGACATCGAAGTGGCTGATGGGACCTCCCCCAATCCTTATGTCTTGTCAATGGATTACCGCACACTACCCTATACCTCCAGCAAGTTGAAATGAAGGGCAACTACATCATGACACAACTTTTGACGGCACCTGCCAACCACCTAAAACTGTAATGATTATCCTGCCACCTGCAAGGCAGCCATCATTACAGAGAAGGTTAAAGTGACTATTTAACACTACCATGGATTTCTCCTGAGCACTATAAAAAGCCCTCTGAAGTGTAACCCAAGTAGGCATGCTTAAGTTGGCCTATTTCTTATCTTCTTTAAAGGTTCCAACCTACTTATGTCTGACTTAAGCTTCAGAGGGGTGTGCCTTGACCACCTGTCCGGACATCCTTTGTGCAGGAAAGAAGTTCATCTAGTTCCTTGTTCCTAGGTAGAAGCTCTAAGTGGCATAACATAAGGAAGATATGACTCCAGTTGACATCACATCAATATCTTATTCATAGTGATCATTTATCAAAGAATGACTAATTAACAAATAATTGAACAGAATAAAGCATCCATAATAAAGACATTTATTGTCTACACTTGATTCAACACACTTCCACTATAGGGTTCGAGTAAATACCGTTAATTTTCTTTAAAACCATAGTAATATTAATTGATCAAATCATTGAATCATTTATTTCTCTTGAAATTTCTTCAATGTTTATTTCTACATAGTTTATTCCTATACACATCATTTTTTGGGAACAAATATTATGTTGCATAGGACTGTTCGAAACTTAATAGTATACCACTTCTACGAAGAGCTCGTAATGTTGCATCTCTTCCAAGACCAGGAGCCTTTATCATGACTTATGCCTGTTGCACGCCTTGATCCACTACTATACAAATAGCATTTCTTGTTGTGGTTTGAGCAACAAATGGCATCCCTCTTCTTGTACCCTTACATCCACAAGTATCGGTCGAGGACCAAGAAACCACCCGACCCCGTACATCTGTAACGGTCACAATGGTATTGTTAAAACTTGCTTGAACATGAATAACTCCCTTTGGTATTCTACGCGCACTCTTACGTGAACCAATACGTCCATTCCTACGTGAACCAATTCTTGGTATAGGTTTTGCCATATTTTATCATCTCATAAATATGAGTAAGAGATATATGGATATATCCATTTCATGTCAAAACATGATTTTTTTTTATTTGTACATCGGGTTCTTTAGAGAATCTCTTTTCGAAAAATTATCCTTGTCTTTGTTTATGTCTCGGGTTGGGACAAATTACTATAATTCGTCCCCGTCTACGGATCAGTCGACATTTTTCGCAAATTTTACGAACAGAAGCCCTTATTTTCATATTTGTTATTCCTTACCTTAACTTAATTAAGAATCTACTTCTTGGAAGAAAATAAGTTTCTTGAAATTTTGAACTTCGAATTGTATCTCCATGAAAAAAGGAATGTTGAAGTTGAAAAACTCCCTAATTATTCGAATCCTTGTTTCGGATTCTATAAATTATACGCCCTTTGGTTGAATCATAACGACTTACTTCAATTTTGACTCTATCTCCTGGTAGTATCCGTATAAAACTACGTCGGATCCTTCCTGAAACATAACCTAGAATCATATTTTCATTATCTAAACGCACCCGGAACATACCGTTGGGAAGTGATTCAGTAATTAAACCTTCATGAATCCATTTTTGTTCTTTCATTCCAGGTAAAACCCCCTTAAAGTATTAATTAATTGGACAGTAGTGATATTAGCCAACCCACCCTTTCTCATCCATTTACGAGACCTAATTACAATACTTGGAGTCGAGCAATGTTCAAGGCTCTTATAGCTAAGAACATGGTTGGGTTTGTTGATAACAACATCACTCGACCAGATATTGATGACTTTTTTTATAAAGCTTAGACTCGCTTTAACAACATGGTATTATCTTAGATCCTTAACTTTGTTGCTCATGAAATCTCAGACAACTTGCTTTACATTCCTACAACATTTGAAATTCGGAATGATCTACATGGATGATTTCACTATAGCAATGCTCTTAGAGTGTTTCAAATAAAAAAAAAATACCTTATTGAGGTCCTTATATATTAATACTTGTTATACTAGTCTCAAGATTATTTGGGATGAGTTGAAAGATTATTAACTAGTGCTCATATGCCATTGAGGAGGAATGAAACCTTGGATACTTTTTCAGCAGTAAGAGTGCGTTATGTAATTTTCAATGGGACTCAATGACTCCTATGCTAGACTCAAACTCAAATTTTTATGATGGATCTTCTACCTCCAATTACCAAGGTTTTTGCTAGTTTTGTAAGAGACAAATCATTAATCAAGGGATTTTGCCTACTCCAGTACCTTTAGTGTTGGGAGACTCAAGAATTTATGGTGTTATTGTCTTTACAACGACACGTAATGTGAAACCTAAATGTGATCGTCCCTTTTACACTCATTGCAATACATAAGGACACACTATGGATAAGTGCTAAACTTATCGGTTATCAACCTGGTTACAAATTCAAGCTAAAAACAACCCAAGCTAAGGCTCAAGTGAATCAAACAACCTCTATAAATACAGCATCAGACACCTCATTGAGCTCACTAACTACAAGCCAATGCATGACACTCATTGTTTTCATGAGCTCACAACTTCAACTTAGCTCTCCTGGCACTTTCAATCCATAAGAACTTGAACCTTTCGTGTCCCACTTTAGTGGTATAATATCTCTTTCCTCCACTATTTTTTTTTCTTTCTATGTGCCTTCTTGGGTCTTAGATATCAGTGTCACTCATCATGTTTTTTGTTTCACATCTAATGTTGTAGCTAGAAACTCTTCTATCACTCTCCCTAATGGCCACTCTATTTCTAGTAGTCGTATAAGTTCTATTAAGCTTTTTGAGGGTTTTACTCTTAATAATGTGTTCGTTTCTTCCTTAATTCAAATTTAATCTCATCCTTATCAGTACATTCACACAACAACACCATTACTCAATACATTTCTTTTATGATTTGTGTGGAATCCAGGACCATTCATAGGGCAAAATGATTGGAATAGTTAGAAGAATTAATAACCTTTATGTCTTGGACCCAAGAGACCTATTCTTTCAAATTCCTTATGTCTCCATAGTTTGCAATAGTACTGTTTTAACTTAGAGTGGGCCTTGGCAAGTCAAATTGGGTCATCCATTTTATGTTAAACACCATAAAATGAAAAATGACTTGCATCTTGTTCATAGTTCTAATAAACCTATACTTTGTTTTGTTTGCCATTTTGCTAAACAATGTCATTTACCTTTTATTTCTTCTAATTCTCGATTTAATTTGCCTTTTCAATTACTTCACATTGACATATGAGGCTCTTGTCAATTGCTCTGTAGCCAATTGACCTAGTGATCTTTTATGTCATGAGATGAAGAGGCATTGAAGCAGTTTGTATGAGAAGCGTGTCAAGAGATGTAGGGGCATAGTGTCTATAAGGCACCATGATATGTGAGACATATGTCATTTGAAAATGCATATGTGAGACATGTCATTTGCAAATGCATATGTAAGACATATGTCATTTGCAGATGCATATGTGATATATGTTGATGGATGAAGGGGCAGCGTAGTAGTTATATTACATGATATTAGGATGTGCGAGAGTTGGAGTGGCATTGTAGTCATGGATTATGCATGTTTTTCATTGATTATACATCGGGTAGTCAAGGTTGTAGGCTTACTTAATTGTTATGCTATATATTATCTACGTTGAGTATTACATGCATGATGAAACTCTTTTTTTCTATCTTAGACTAACCATCCTAAAACTTGCATTATATGATCATTCACTAAGCTATACTTATTTTTTAGTTCCCTTAATTTTTCAGATGAGGACCTAGTTGAACTAGATACTGAGTAAGTTCCAAATGACGGACAACAAGGCATATTGCCATTATTGCCCTTTTCTTTTTACTTCTTTTGGATAGACTGCTAGCATGTAGCCATTTCTTTATGTATGTGAAAGTTTTGGTCCCTTAAGCCCCACCTTGATGTACTAAAAGCTTTGTATCTCAGAAGAGTAATGATCATATAATTCCTTTAATATGCTTCCTTATGTTACTCGACAATTTATTTAATCACAATTTAAATTCCCTGCGTACGATAGTATCTCTATCTTTGTTTTTAGACTAGAGATGAGACATTGTCTTGCGAGGATGATGCCTGCAAGGAGGGGTTGTCACAATAATTTAAGGAATAACAAAGTGAGTATAACTTAGTGAATAATCATATAGTGCAAGTTTTAGGATGGTCAATCTAAGATAGAAAAAAGAGTTTCATCATGCATGTAATACTCAACGTAGATAATGTATAGCATAACAATCAAGTAAGCTTACAACATCGACAACCCGATGTATAATTAATCAAACACATGTATAATCCATGGCTATGATGCCACTCCAACTCTCGGCACATCCCAATATCATGCAATATAACTATTCAATGCCCTTTCATCCCTCGGCATATATCATATATGCATCTACAAATGACATATCTCACATACATGTCCGTAGACAACATATGTCTCACATATAATGGTGCCTTATAGAAACAGGTCTCCTACTTCTCTCAACACATTTCTCATACAAACTACTTTAATGACCCTTTATTTCATGGCACAAAAGATCACTAGGTGAATTGGCTACAGTACTGTGCCCCTCCATCTCTATGACATGATATAAGTCTAGGGTATACTACGATCACATCCATAGTAATAATATAAAGTACCATAATGATAGTACCAGTGATATTCAATGAATAGTAAGTACTAGGTAGACTCCCAAGAAATATTAAAGGGGTCACAATGGTCCTACCCAAAACCCAGTCTCCTTAGATAGAGCTTCCCTAAACAATACCCATCTCTTCATGATCACAGAACCATCTTAACTATTTACATACATACATATCAAGGATACAAAGAACACATATATATCATAAATATAACATTTGACCAACACTTTTTTCAAAGCATATTTCATGATATTTAAAAATAATGAATACATATATAACAATTGAAACATGAGATATATAATTCTAAAACCATATAAAATCATGCATTATAAGATCACTCACCTTTTAGACTAAAATTGTCTCACTACATCCAATATGAGGACTCAAAGATCCAACCTTTTGCATAACACCACCATAAGAGCTTTTCATACTTCTCTAGTTTCCTTTCTAGGTAGTTGAATGCCCTATTTATAGGAACCTAAGTAAGCAAGCTCATAGGTAACTTATTGTCGGGTGTTGAACAAAGGGAAGTGATTAGTGTCTTTCTTATTGCATGGAAGCGATATGTGGCATATGCTTAATCCTTGCAGCTACCTGGCAAGTGTGACACATGGCACATGCTTAATTCTTGCGTTGTTTGGCAGGTGCAACATGTGGCACGTGCTTAATCTTTACAATTGCTTAGTAGGTATGCACGTGCCACATGTTTGCAGTTGCTTGGATGGTGCAACAGCTTAGACACCTCATGCTTTGTTACCTACATTAAACACGTCGTGCTTGGTTGCTTGCCTTAGACACCTCGTGCTTGGTTGCCTGCCTTAGACACCACGTGCTTGGTTGCCTACCTTAGACACCTCGTGCTTGGTTAGGGATAGGCAAGAAGGTGATGTTCTTGCTTGGTTAGTAAGGAGGTGGTTAAAAGGAACTTCAGAAGTATTAATATTAAAAACCAAGGATGTTACACACACACACACACACACACACACAGATATATATATATATATATATATATATATATATATATCAATTATTTAAAATCATTCTTCATATTTTTTAATTAATAAGTTTAGTAAATCAAAATCTATGAATAATTTAATATTATAATATATTTTGAAAAGTATATAAATAAATTTGACACAGAAATACTTGGAATACCTTCTTCAACTTCAACATACCCATATCCAAAATGTTAACTCTATTTCTTTTTTATTGCTTTCCTTCATTCCCTTCTCTTCATATTCTTTCGCAATTTTCCTTTTTTCTTTTCACTTTGAAACAAAAAGAGAGAGAAAGAGAGGGAGAGAGAGAGAGAGAGAGAGAGCATTACCCAACTAGGCTTTGTTATTGATCATGATTCAAAGCAACCACTTGGTCTCGAACCTCAATTTTTTTAATGTAAAAAAAGTATGAGGAAAAAAATGAAGATGAATGGAAGAAAATAAAAAAGAAATGAAGGAAATAGAAGAAAAGAAAAGAAAATGAAGAAAAAATAGAGTTAGTTATGTTTGGTTAGATGTATGTAGTATAAGACAGAATAAAGAAAATGATAATATATCTTATTTCATTGTGGACCCACATTTTTCTTATGTTCCTACTTTGAAAAGTATATAAATAAATTTGACACAGAAATACTTGGAATACCTTCTTCAACTTCAACATACCCATATCCAAAATGTTAACTCTATTTCTTTTTTATTGCTTTTCCTTCATTCCCTTCCCTTCATATTCTTTCGCAATTTTCCTTTTTTCTTTTCACTTTGAAACAGAGAGAGAGAGAGAGAGAGAGAGAGAGAGAGAGAGAGAGAGAGAGAGAGAGAGAGAGCATTACCCAACTAGGCTTTGTCATTGATCATGATTCAAAGCAACCACTTGGTCTTGAACCTCAATTTTTTTTAATGTGAAAAAAGTATGAGGAAAAAAATGAAGATGAATGGAAGGAAAGGAAAAAGAAATGAAGGAAAGAGAAGAAAAGAAAAGAAAATGAAGAAAAAATAGAGTTAGTTATGTTTGGTTAGATGTATATAGTATAAGACATAATAAAGAAAACGATAATATATCTTATTTCATTGTGGACCCACATTTTTCTTGTATCCCTACTTAATAGTGAGACTCGTTTTATTGGTAAAAAATTGATTTTTTTTATCAAATTGGAGTCGCCACTTATTTTTCTTTATCTTTTTAAAGGAAAAATAAAATAAGAAACAAAACCCTAAAAATGACACCTTATTTTTGGAAAAGCACGTCTTTAAAAGCACAAGTCTAAGTACAAAGGTTAGGTTACCTATTAGGAAGATGCCATGAAGCACCCTGTAGGCCCTAAAAACAAGTCTCTACTGACTAGGTTGAGGTAAGCATGACAATTAATCAATAAATCAATAAATCAAGGACACCAAGGATATTAAAGGTGATTATGTCTAAAGACAAACAATATGATATTCATATCTAAACAAACATGTCAAAGAAATTAATCACATAAGAAAGGAAGATCAGCATATCTGGACTGCAACCCAAAGCGTTTTTTGAAAATATTAAGGTTAGTTTAACAAATATGGCGTATGACATACATTTTCTCTCATTCAAGAAATCAAGTAATGATCAAAGTAATACAAATCAATATCAAGCATAAGGGTATTTAACACATAAAGTAAGTATGTTTACAGAATTAAAGAGATAAAAAGTGTAAGGGGCGTGCTTGGATAACAAATATAACTTACAGTGTGCTTACATAAGACTAAAGAGGTTAGAACAAGTTATAATAAAGAATAACTATGATACCAAACCCTAATATGCACAGTATATATATAGCTTAAATGAAATGGCAAGAATCTAACGAAATATCAACTATCACATAGGACATGCATACTATAGACCCTCCATTTTGTCCTAACACACATGTGGTACTAGGTGTCTCATGTACTTCCTCTCTTAACTCGTACTCATTCCTTGGTGGCCCTTTAACACCCATATGACTTGCTTTCTTTGAGCCACTTATGGGGATCATTTGTTGAGAGATTTATTTGGACCCTCACTATGACTTTGGCAACCCTTTCTGAGTTTAGTTTAGGATTTTTCACTTAGGTGCACTTTAGGATAGTTCATTTAGGTGCCTTAGAAGTTCACCAGGCCCTAGGTACACTTTTAGGTCATCAAGGTGCATTTCAATTGACTTTAGCTCACTTAGGCATCTTTTAGGTGGGTTCACTTGGCTACACTCTAGTTTACTCCAACCCACTAAGTAACACTCTAACTTAATCCACTTAATTTAGTTTACTTAGTTGCCTTCTAGGTTTTTGTTTCTAGTTCACTTTAATTTAAGCACACTTTAGATTAGTTAATTTGGATGCATATTTATTTCACTTTTTTTTTGGTAAGTTGATTTTCTAAGTGTTTTAATATAAAAATTTTAGCGGTATATACGTAAATAGAATTTTGGTAACTTTTTTTAAAATGTTTCAACATAAAAATTTTTAATGTCATGTATGTAAATAAAATTTTGATAAGTTAATTTTTTAAGTGTTCTAATGTCAAGTACATAAATAAAATTTTGATAAGTTAATTTTTTAAAGTAGTTTAATATTATATTTTTTTTGCCATGTGTGTAAATAAAATTTTAGTAGTTACTTTTTTTTAAAAAAAATGTTTCAATACATATATGTGTGTGTGTGTTGGTTGTCAAAAAGGAAGTTTTTAGTGTAATGCATGGGACTTACTATAGGTTACCATTTTCTTGTTTTAGCAGCCACGCATTGGCAGCCATGCGTTCCATATATGGACTGTCACCATCCAAAACGCATATAGGAGGGCATTCTCCATATGAATAGCAGATCTAACATGCAGGAAAGTGAGGAGGGGACTCCATTCGGTCGCCAATGTAGGAGCACATAGCCGCCATTCATCCTTAAGCCTTGCAGATGCTCCATCCTCACCATCTATTAAGGAGTCTTGCAACTGCTCCATCCACACCATCCAATGAGGAGTCTTGCAACCGCGCCATCCATTAAGAAGTCTTGCATCCGCACCATCTATTGAGAAGCCTTATAGTCGCACCACACAGAAGAATCTTGAAAAATGTAAGTTAAAATTCTTTAGTTTAGTTTTTGATTCTTTGTTTTAGTTTGTAAAAGTCAGAATTTTATTAGTTTAATTCTTTAGTTTAATTAATCATGTTAGATAAATTTCATGTTTTTAATTTAGATTTAGTTTAGTTATAATTTATTCTTTAGTTTGGAATAGTTGATGATTTTAATTTATTAGTTTAATTAATCTTATTAGATAAAGTTTATGTTTTTAATTTCAATTTAGTTTAGTTTTAATTTATTCTTTAGTTTGGATGTGTTGAAAATTTTAATTCAATAGTTTAATTAATATGTTAAATAAACTTCATTTTTTTTATTCCGATTTAGTTTGGTTTTAATTTATATTTTAGTTTGGAATTGTTGTTGATTTTAATTCATTAGTTTAATTAATCACGTTAGATAAAGTTAATATTTTTAATTTCAATTTAGTTTAGTTATAATTTATTCTTTAGTTTGGATGTGTTTGTGATTTTAATTCAATTGTTTAATTAAACCTCTCAGGTAAAGATCTTGTTTTTAATTTCGATTTTGTTTAGTTTTAATTTACTTATTTATTTATTTATTTTAGTTTAGATGTGTTTGCAATTTTAATCCAATAGTTTAATTAATCTTATTAGATAAAGTTTATGTTTTTAATTTCAATTTAGTTTAGTTTTAATTTATTTTTTAGTTTAAATGTGTTTGTGTGTTTAATTGATCTTATGTTAGTTTTTTATTGTTATTCTCAATTGATGTGTTTCTTGAATCTTAATAATTAATTCTTGATGGATATCTTGTTAGTTTATTTGATCTAAATATTAATAGTTTATTGCTTTGATAATTCTTTGTCAAATTTAATTTTCAAAGGTCATCAGAAAATAATGATGATTGGTCTCTATCTCACCACTTTAGTTTGCTTGGTTGTCAAAAATTTTGCTTCATGATTTTGTTTTCTTTTGTTTTGCTTGGTGTTTTGTTTCTTATGTTTTGTTAATTTCAAATTAATTTTTTTTTTAAAAAAAAGAAAAATCTTTTTTCAAAAGATTCTTAGTGAAAATCTATTTCAAAAATTCATTTAGAATCCTTAGGGTCAAAATCTCTTTTTTCATAAATATGCAACTATATCTCATTCAATTTGCACCCTTTTGTTTTTAATAAAAATCTGGTTTTTAGTGGAACATGAATCCAAGCTTATGGTCCCAAATAAATGGAATAATTCTAAGCTAGTATGAGTTTGTCAATACCATACGAGGTTGGAATCCATAAGCTAGACTTGTGTATAACAATTGGAGACGTGGTGAAACCCCGATATAAAAGTATTTTTCAAGAACCTTTTATTGTCAACTTGTTGGATTTACTACACATTTGCATTAAAATTTTGATTTGATTAACTTGGAATGCTCCTAAAATTTTTCCTATGGTTTTATGATGTTGTATACTTTTAAATTGGATTTTAGAACTTTGTTTGAGTTAAAAAAAATAAAAAAAAAAACAAAAATAAAAACATACATTTTTTAAATTGGAAATATGAGTTAATATTTTGACTGGTTCTATTTCCACCCAATTTTGGACACCCAAAATGTTTTGTAATAATAATTATTAGATGAATTTGTAAATTTATTTTAATATTTTTTTTCTTGATTATAGACTTCTTGAAATTGATTTTGGATATATAAAATATTAAAAATATTTTTTCATTTAAGAGAAATAATTTTCTTTTTTTGCTCCCACTCCATTGCCCTAACTTTGATTGTTTTATTGTTTTATTGTTTTAGAAATGATCAATATGCTTTATTGTTTTGGCATTATTTTTCTTGTAAAATAGACTTTCTGAGTATATTTTGAGTTTTTGCATGATTTTATCGCATCCCTGGTTAGTTTAAAAAATTCAGTTTTTGCATACTTATTATTCAATCCTACTTTGAACCTTCTTGGATGTTTTTGTAAACTAGGATTAAAGGAAGCTTTATTAAATTGTTTGGGCAATTAAATGGTCATCTAAACATGTAGGGATGTTCCCTTAATTTTATTTTATTTTATTTTTGTAACTAAATCACCTTCTAGATTTTATTTTTATTTTTTTAGAATTTGTTTTGTGAAGACTCTTGTTATGACTACATGTTGGAATTTCTATACAATGTTTACTTTATCTTTTAATATGGTATTAATTGGTACATCATGACTTGATTTTGGTTTTTGTTTTGTATTATACACATAACGAGGATGTGGTATGATTTTTTTCCATGATGAGATATTACTTCTATATATTTATTTAGGATTTTTTTTGTGAATGTCTTTGTTTTGAGTATTTGTTGAGTGTTTGAAATAAGTTATCCATTTTACCTTCTTTAGTTCACTTGTAAATTAATCTAACTTTAGTTGTGTTGTAAAAATGTCATACGAGATAGATGAACTTTTATTTAAGTCCTAGGATCATTTTTGGTATTTTATGTGATTTCATTCTATAATCATTTGTTTGGTGGACATTTGAATCTTGGTGTTGTATATTATTTGAATTTCTTATCTCTTAATTTAAGTTGTATATACATTATGTAGTATATGGGGTTTTGATCATGTTATTCTTCTATTTATTATTATCATTTGTAAGCTAACCCTCTTTTGCTCTATGAAGCACCTTGTAAGTTATTTATGCTATCCAAGTGTGTTCCTTACACCTTTTACTTCTTTAATTATGTAAATATGCAAACTTTGTTTGGGAACCTTTTCATGTTTGATATTCCTTTATTATGATTTTATTAGTGTTTGATTCTTTGAATGAGACAAAATGCATATTGTATGTTATATATTTGTTAAACTAACTTTGATGTTTTCATGAAAGCGCTTTGGAATACAACTCAAGTACACCTATCTTCCCTTCTTATGTGAGTGATTCTTTGGATGTGATTGTTTTGATTTGAATAGCATGATGTTTGGCTTTATATGTAATCACCTTTGCTATGTTTTGTATCTACGATTTATTGATTAATTGTCATAATTTTCTTAACCTAGTTAGAGAAAACCTATTTTCAGGGCTT
This sequence comes from Vitis riparia, assembly GCF_004353265.1. Taxonomy (NCBI): domain Eukaryota; kingdom Viridiplantae; phylum Streptophyta; class Magnoliopsida; order Vitales; family Vitaceae; genus Vitis; species Vitis riparia. The sequence goes on from NC_048440.1 coordinate 5,684,646, forward strand.
AGAGAGATGCTACCTTTAAGGTACCGTCCTGATAGGTAACATGGCCTCTGGACTTAGACTCGGGTTTTCGAAGATATGCTTTTCTAAAAATAAGGGGTCATTTTTTAAGGATTTTATTTCTTATTTTATTTTCTCTTTTAAAAATAAATAAAAATAAGTGGAGACTCCAATTTTATAAAATTCAATTTTTCACTAAAAAAAAAAATGAGTCTCGTTGTCTAGTGGGGACACATGTGAAAAATGCGAGTCCACATATATATATATCCAAAATTAATATCTAGAAGCATTATTTCATCATGGAAGAAATTAGACAACATCCTCATTATGTCTATATTATACAATACACAAGCCAAAACCAAGTCATGATATGTCAATTAATCCTAGATTAAAGATAAGTTAAACACTATACAAAATTTCCAACACGTAGTCAAATCAAGAAGCTTTAAAAAATAAGTTGTAAAACAATATCTAGAAGGGGAATTTAATTAGACAAAAAATCAGGGAACCTCTTCTATGTGTCTAAATTATCATCTAAGTGGCAAAACAATTTATTGTAGTCCCAATTAATCCTAATTTGCAAAAATCTCCTAAAAGGTCCAAAATAAGAGTGAATTCTAAGCATGTATAAACTAAATTTTTTAACTAATACAAATGTGTGATAAAATAATACCAAAAATTACACAACATGTTCAAAATGTTTAATTTAAAGAAAAATAATGTTAGGGCCAAAAGGCACACAGATTAATTTTAAGTTCACCTAAACCATTCCTCCATTCAAAATCAGGACAGTGAAGTGGGTATAGCAAAGGAAAAATATTTCTCTCAGTTAGGAAAATATTTTTTAAAAATATTTTATAAAGTCATCTATCAATTTAAAAAAGCAAAAATATTCTGAGTACCTAGAATTGGATGAAAATTGAACCTGCCTAAAGATTATTCCATATCTTCCTTTTCAAAAATGCTTTTTAACTCAAATAAAATTCTAAAATCAAGTCCAAAAAATCCACAACACCATAGAACCACAAGAAAAATTTTAAGAACATCCCAAATTAATCAAATCAAATTTTTATTTCATAGGCACAGTAAACCAAACAAGCTGACAACAAAGGTTTAAAAAAAATAGTTTATGTAAAGGCCTCACCAAATCCCTATTTGAAATATACAAATCGAATCTATGCATTCAATTATCTCATCATTTAGAACCATAAACTTGGATTCATGTTCTACTCAAAACCAAAAATTAATAAAAAAAAATGAAAGAAAGATGCATATAAAAAAAAAAATGTATTCCCAACCTCATATGAGTATTGATAAACTTATCAAATCCAAGAATTATCTCTTTATTTGGGACCATAAACTTGGATTCATGTTCCACTCAAAACCAAAATTTAATAAATAAAAAAAATGAAAGAAAGATGCATATAAAAAAAATAAGTAAAATAAAATAAATTACTCTAACAACTCTAGAAGAATTTTTGAAATATGTTTTTATAAGGATCTTTTGAGAAAAGCCTTTCTTTTTTTGAAAGGAAGAAAATTATTTGCAAACAACAAAGTATAAAAGTCAAACCAAGTAAACCAAAGGAATCGATAAACAACAAAGTCAATTTTTTTAACAATCAACAAACACTAAAGACAACTAAGAATTTTTAGATCAAATAAACGATGGATCAACAATCAACAATGGCCTCTAAAAGTCAAATTAAACAATGGATCACCAAGCAACAAGATAAGAATTTTTAGATCAAATAACACTAACAAAATATTAATCAAGAACCAACAAAGATCCATCAAACACATAAACAAAGATGAACAATCCAAAACTAATATAAGATCAACTAAACACATAAATATGTGAATATAATAATGTGAATCTACTAAATAAGCACATAGAATTCTAAACGCTACCTTCTATAAGCGTAAGGATAGAATTTTCAGGTGTCCCGAGGAAAACACATGAACTAAATAAGGATCAATCAAAAACTACAATTATCAATTTTAGACCGTAAGCAAAATAACATCAAATAAATAGAACTACTTAACTCAAATTTTAGAAAAACATATGGACTAAACTAAGATCTAGAGGTGTCTATTGGGCCAGAGCACCCATTTTGGCCCGTGGCCCGGCACGCCAAAAGGTCAGGCCGAGCCAGCACAGCCCAACAAGTAGCAAGCTAAGTCGGCACGACCCAAAGGAGAGGGTCGTGCTGGGCCGAAAGAAATAGCCCACCAGCCCACTAGCCCTTTTAAATTTCACTTTTTACTTTTTATTACATGTCAAATGTCTATAATACCCTTCTCAACAACTATATAACGATTAGTATGAGGGGTAAAAAAGTAAATTAATAACTATGTTTACTTTTTCACGTCAAATGTCAATATTACTCCTCCCAGTAACTATATAACGACTAGTTTAAAGGATAAATAAGTAAATCACTCACTATTAATATTTTTGTCTAATATCTATAATACCCCTCTCAACAACTATATAACACTAGTTTTAGGAGTAAATAAGTAAATGACTCACCAATACTTCTCTATAAATACCCTTCATTTTAATTCTTTCTCACACAATTCTCTATTCTCTCTCTTTATATTGTTTACAATTCTCTCTACTTTCTCGTTTCACAATTCTCTAAATTAAAATTCTCTCAAGTGGTAAAGATATCTACTAACTCTACAAGTGCTAAAGATATCTACCAACTCTACAAGTGTTCATAATTCATAAGGTTGAGGTATTTACATTTAGTTATTTCATTTATTTATTTTAATTCTATAATTTAATTTTATTGTTTTCTTTCTTTTACCTTATTTTTTTCCTCTAAAATTAAAAATGGATCTTCATCACCTAGATGTAGAAAACCTTAACTTTGGTATTGATGCATGTAGTGAATTTAATCCTTTTGAAGATGACAAGATTCCCACCTCCTCTAGTGTCCCTCCCTCTGACCTTCCCCAACCCAATCCCATAGGCAAAAGACCTGGGGCTAGTAGATGCACATCTATAGTATGGAATCACTTCACTATAATAAGTAGACAAAATACAAGAGGAGAGGTAGAAAATCTAGCAGAATGTAAGTATTGTAAAAAAAACATATAGTTGCAAAGCTAGTGGTGGCATAGGTCACCTTAAAAGACATGTCGAACAAAGTACAAAAAAACATGGTGCATTAGATCCTAGATAATCCCAAATAAGTCAAAATGAAATAGGATCTAGTACATCTTCAATGACCCCCTTTATATACAATCAACAATTCCTAAGAGAAGGGTTAGCTAGATTGATAGCCAGTATGGGGCTTCCACTAACATTTGGAGAAGATCCTAGATTTGTACATTTCATGCAAAAGTATGTCCAACCAGCCTATCATAGAATTCCTAGGACTACTTCTTATAATGATATAATTAAATGTTACCTAAATGAAAAACAATTAGTAATTGAAGAATTTAAAAATCATAGTGGTATTGTATCCATGACCTCATATCTATGGACTAATCAAAGTAATGAACCTTTTACATGTGTGACATCACATTATACAGATTCAAATATGAAATTACAAAAGAAAATATTAAGTTTTCGTAAAATATTACATCCTCATGATGGGCCTTCCATATATGATTCTTTGACAAGTGTTTTTAGAGAATATGGGATACAAAGCAAAATTTTTAGTATTACCTTTGATAATGTTTCAAATAATAAAAGTGCCATAAATTTATTTGTAAGAACAATTAGAGAAGGTTTACTAAGTGAAATATTTCATGTGAGATATATGTGTCATATAATTAATTTAATAGTACAAGATGGTTTAAAATTAATATCAGCCTCATTACAGGCTATCCGGCCTATTATACTATTTCTTGATTCATCTAACAAATTATAAGAATTTTATACTTTATGTCAATCAATAGGTTTGAAGAAGAGAAACTTTCGTTGTGATATTGGTCATCGTTGGAATTCTACTTACCTAATGTTAGAATCTTGTGTAGGGTATCATAACATACTATCATATTATGTCAATAGTAAGACAAATGAAATTATAGTAACTTCTGATGATTAGGAGAAAGGTTTTGCTTTTTTTTTTTTTAAATTCTTAAAGGTTTTTTATGATACTACTAACATGTGTTATGCTTTATATACTCCTACATCTTGTATAGCACTTAAATGTATTTGCAATATAAGTGATGTGTTTCAACAATATAGGGAACACCCCCTTTTTAGTGAAATATGCGTACAAATGGAGAAAAAAAAATTGAAATATTGGAAGACTATTCCATCACTTTATTGTTTAGCTGCTTGTATGGATCCAAGGGTTAAGGTTGAAGGTGTAGAAAATATTTTAAATTACATAGCTATTTGTATGAACCAACCATCCGAACTAGAGGGTAAGATATATGAACAATTAAACAACTTATATAAATATTATGAGAATAAATATGGTAATGTCTCTTCAAGTACTACAACTTCATCTACATTTGGAAATGATCCATTATTTATAAAATTAGCTAAGGGAAAGCGACAAGTTGGTCCTTCAAGTAGGTATGATCTTTTAAAATATTTAGATATTTATTATTGTTCTTACCTATCCCCTGATGAAGTACAAAATTTTGATATTATGAAGTGGTTGAAATCTCATGAATCCACTTTTCCTATACCATCTAAAATGGCATGCGATCTACTAAGCCCACTGGTGTTTACTGTAGCATCGGAATCTTCTTTTTCTATAGTTGCAAATATAATAGGAAACATGAGGACAACTCTTACAGCAAAGATGCTAGAAACTTTGACATGTTTGAAGGATTGGGAAGATGGATGCATGAGACTTCAAACTTTAGAGGATAAACTTAAAGAAGCCTTCAAGAAATTGTATCTCAATGCAGACAATGATGTTCAAGAGATTGATGATGATTCAAGATGAAAAAAGATGAATGAAGATTGAATAAGAAGACAAAAGTGAATATGATAATTGAAGAATTATATGTTGTTTGTTTCTTTTAAATCTATTAAATGTAGCTAATTTTTAAAGGTTGAGTAATGCGTATGATTGATAGTTGGGTGGGTGCCAACCTAGTTGGGATCTACTCAAACTATAGTGATACAATTCTCATCTCTTTTTTTTCTTCTTATTTTTTCATGTAATTTGTTGAAATATTGAATAAAAGAATTATTTTTTTATACTTCATTTCCTTTTATATTCCATTATTTTAAATTTATTTTTATTTTGATAAAAAATACACAAATTCAAATTTTTTTTTTACTATTTTTAAAAACAGAAAACTAACATTTCTATAAATTTTACAATTACATACTCAATAAATATAAATGTAAAAAATAAAAAGTATAATTATTAGAGGTGTATAAAACATAAAAAATATAATTATTAGAGGAGTTTAAAATAACAAAAATAAATTTTATTTAATAATGAAAAAAAACTTAAGAAAAAATGACTTAGAAAATTAAATTGAAATTTTTAACAAAGTGGGTGGCCCATGGGCCACAGCTTGTCATCATGGCACGACCCGACTTGGCCCAACACGATTATCCCACAGACTTACGGGTCATGTCGGGCCACCTATTTTGTCGCATGGGTCGGCCCGACCCGATACAATTTTTAAGTGAGTCGTGCTAGCCCGACACGTTGGCCCATAATAGCTCGATCAATATCAGGTCATGCCGGCCTGACATGGCCCATTGGATACCTCTACTAAGATCTACCAAGAATGAAAATTAACATACTTAAAACATGAATAATATAGCTTAGGATCAATTAAACTAGTCATCTAAAATTATGAAAAACACAAAAACTAAAAGTGGGTCGTCGAAAAAATTAAAATTAACAAGTTTAGAACATGAAAATAATGACATAGAACCAATTAAACTAAATAGCTTAAATTCTAGAAATTCATGAACTAAAAAGGATGAATAAAAAACAAGATTTACTATATTAAAACATGAATTTAATCACATAAGATCAATTAGACTAATAAGCTAAAATTCTAAAATACCTAAACTAGATAAGATGAATCAAGACCAAATCAAAACATATTTAAAGAAAAAAAACATTTAGTTTATCACAGTGGGATCAATTAACCTAAAGAAATAAAATCATAAAAACACCTAGACTAAACAAGATGAATCAAAACTAAGCAAATCTAAAAACATGAACTTTATCGTGTGGAATCAATTACACTAAATAACTAAAATTATAAGAACACCTAAACTAAAGAAGATTCTAACTTTTTAAACTAAATTTTAAAAAATAAAAAATAAAAAATAGAAATAAAAATTAAAAAAACTAAACAAAACAAGGTTCTAATTTTTCAAATTAACTACTCAAAATCAAAACTAAATTAACAAAACTCAAAATTCTAACTTTTTAAACTAAAAAAGAAAAAAAATCAAAACTAGACTAAACACAAGCCTAATTTTTCAAAACGAATCAAAACTAAAACAAGCAAACTCTAACAAAATTCTAACTTTTCTAACTAATATTATGAAACAAAATTGAACCAAATAAAATTCTAACTTTCAATCAAATAATGAATTAAAACTAAATTAAACAAAGTTCAAACTTTTCAAACTATCATTAAAAATAAAATAAAATAAAAATTAGATCAAGACAAAATTTCAACCTTTTAAACTAAAACAAATAATCAAAACCAAATTAAACAACTTTAACATACGTATATTTCCCAATGACGTGTGTAGGTTGTAGAGTTCTTAGAGGAGCAGGTTATCCATGTGGACTCTCTAAGCCTTATGGCAGCTTGTTCTCCCACTTATAGTAGCGTGGATACCTTTTCTTATGTGAGTTAGAAATGCCCCATTTGTGCATGAATGGCAATTGTTCTTTTCTATTGAATGTGTGGTCCATTTTGTTTCAAGAATGGTGGCTTTTGGACGACAGCGTGTTGCCTCTTAGGGTTGTATGTTGCTCCACTTTTCATGCTGTGTGGAGATCCCTTTTCTTTTAGGATGCAGTGTGTGTTTTTACGTGGTCATAGTGTGGAGATGCCTTGTAGACAACACTGCTCACTTATTTGAATGGTTGAATGTTCCCCTAGTGTGGCATAGAAATAGGGATGGCAACAAGGCAGGTTTAGGATGGGGCACCCTTATCTCATTCTTGTCCTAATTATATAATCTTTTCTCCATCCCCATCCCAAACCTAAGTCAGGGCATGTTGATGAGTACCCATCCCCATTTACAGAAAAAATGATAAACACGTCCCCGCATGTCTCAACCTGAATATGTATTTTTGTTTCAATGAGGAAGATGATTTTCCCAAAACCAACAACATTACATCAATCCACAAAATCCTCAATGAACAAATTCACAATTTTCATGCCTATACACTTTTCTTAAAAAAAAAAAAAAAAAACACCATAAAAATTTCGAGAGATTGCAATGGCTTTCAAAAAGAAAATATTGGGAAAAAAAATGAATGGGTTTGAGATAAATAGATTCACACTTGGAGCAATATGGGATGCAAGTTGATTATCAAACCAAAACTCAAATTAGAAATGAAAAAAAAAATCCAAATTTTCCAAAAAAAATAAAATAAAATATTTTTACACAATCTAACCGAACAAAACCCTAAAATATAGCTAGGGTTGAAAACCAAATCAAAACACTTTTAGAAGATGAGAAGGCTTGAAATGGAGGTTGAAGGCTTTGACACTTAATGAATGTCGAAGTTGTCACCATCGCAATGGAGTCTATCATCGTTGTTATTCCACTTCTATTTCAAGAGAAGAAAAAGGTTTCTCCACCAATGTTTCTCAATTTTATTGCTTTTCTTGGATCCATCCCTGAAGATAGATTTCTGAAGGTTAAAATAGAAAGGGGCAATATACAAAGATGAGAGAAGACCGATGAGAAGAAAGCGACGAGAAGAGAGCAACAACTGATCTAGGGCAATGAAAAATGAAACTATCCATAAGGAGTTGTTTGGTATTTTATAAAATTTAAAGGCTAAATTTATAACTTGGTAGAGCAAGGTGGGACGGGTTGGTATAAAACCCATCCCCACCTTAAACCCGATTCGGGTTTTGAAAATTTTCCCAAACCCATCTCATTCCCGATTATTACCTACTCATACCTGTCCTAATAGGGTTGAGGCAAGGCGGGTTACCCAAATAGCCTGTAAAATTTCCATCCTTACATGGAAAAGACCCATTATATGGCAAACGGACTGTGCATGGATTGTGGCTTGTGGAGAATATCCTCCATGAGAAGTGTTGGTTGTGTGGACCATTTTAAATAAATAAATAAATAATAAAACCTATGTGGTTGCATATCACTTTTCCTTTCTTGAATGGCGACTGTGTAGATCCTTCATCAAAGAATGACTATGTGTCCTTCCCTTGTGGACATGCTGGTAGTACCCTCTTTATCTGTGAATGGTAGTATTTCCTTCAATGAATGGGAAATGACCCTATATGGAATGGTGCAACTCCTTTCTATCAAAAATCATGTATGATGTTTGTTGTCTCATATCTCATAGTTTCTTATGGGGATAAAAAAAAATCTCCTTAGTTCATCCTCTCATCAATGTAGGCTACCTATTTTTTTTTTTTATAAAAAAAAAAAAAAAAAAAAAAAGGATTGTGCATGATGCTTTATGTGGCCATGATCTTCTTCCCAAAATGAGCCATGATTTTTTATCTCAAAAAAAAAAAAAAAAAAAAAAATGCAGCCTGAATACCTCATGCAAAAATAAAATAAAGTTAGAAATCATTCATTTGTAATAAAAATAAATAAAAATATAAAAAAATAAAACAAATTTAGAATCATCAATCCTATGTCAATTTCTAAACAATAAACAAACAAATAAATAAATAAATGAAGGAATAAAACCGACAAACCTATAAATATCAAGCATATGTGATCACAAATCCAAATATGAATCTAATGTGATAGATAATAATAAAAAATGAAAAATCAACCTTGCACAACTAAACATAAAAAATTCACCCCATGCAATCAAAAAATGAAATCAAATTTGAAACTCACCAAATCTCAAAATCAAGCAATCAAAATCAAGAAATCAAACCTAAGTGAAATAAACCTAATGGGTGTCTAAGTGATCTTATCCTAGAAAACATTTAAGTGAAATCTAAAATAAAAAGTAACTAAATGACCTAAGTCTTGGATGATCTAATTGGAAACTAACCTAAAAGAAAAAAAAAATCTAATTGAAGAAACCTAAACTTGTTGGGATTGAGCCCCTAAAAGCAAGACTTAATGTAACAAAGTTAGACTTAATTGTCTCATTGCTATCATTTTGCTGTACTGACATTGATTTGAGCATTCAACTCATGTCTCTTACATTGTACATGACTTAAGTGCATTAAAAGTTACACAAAAGATACAAGTCATGGGTTCCTTGTAAGTAGATAAGTTGTCCACAATGGGTTCATGGATTTGGGTAATATAGTAGGGATTCTAGTGCACCACCTCCTACTTTGAGGGATGGCTTGTCTTGACTGTCGAGATAGGTTTGCCATGGTGAGTGTAATAGTGTATGTGATGCACACTAGACAGGACCTACGATGAATCATGACGTAAGGCTATCAACTGTCATGATTCACGAAACTACTATACTACATGGACTCTCAACCTTGACAAAATATTGAGTCTATGCCAAAATCAATAGGAGACTTTAACCTATGGTTGAGACCCTAAAGTGGTCATATATCCCTATGGATTGAGTCACTATTGATGGAGGTTGGTGGCAACTGGTATTCTCAATAGAGGCAGCATGATATCTCATAAAATTGAGACAATGTGCCCTCTTGGGTGATCTAAAGGACATGTGATCATAAAATATGTGGCCACAACAATTTCTTTAGTGAAATTTGACATATGCTCCTTGGAGCTAGAGTATGTCAATTGATCACATAATAAATGGGATATGTAACTCAAGGATTTGAGAGGTAATCTTGATAGGTGATAGCACAACCTTGTTAGATTACGGACACTAGTTCATAAGGAGTCTACATGCAGTGGATAGTAGGTCACGGACTCGAGCACTTGGTGTCTCATTATAATATCCATAGGGTACTGGAGTGCAGTTGACTCTTTATAGTAGGATGTTAAGTCTATTTCAAAATTTTATTATGAGGGAGCTAGTACTCCCAATGGTCCCTGCTCTGAGCTCATATTCCTTGATGATACGGTTTATGAGAGTTAGATGAGTTTTTAGTTCACTTTTGTGCATAAGGGTGCTTTGGTAACTGCATAAAGTTGCACAAGGATAAGTGAGTGGTATGTTTGGACTAAGCTAATTGATTAATTAGAGCCTTATATGGTTAATTAATCAATTGGTAAGCATTTTGGGCTAGATTAAATGACCCAAGCCCATGGTGGGCTTAAGTCACTTAAGCCTAATAGGAAGTTTATAAATACCCCTTTAGGGGTTAGGGTTTCTATGCTTTGTCATTCTCTCTTTCAATCAAGAGAGAAAACCTTAATCTCCATCCTTGAGATCTCCACCATCTCAGTACTTAGACACAAGGAACAGTCATCGGGTAAAAGATCTTAGGTGTATGAGAAGTACATTGGAATCACACAAGCCACATACATAAGAACCGCACTAAATGCACACAAATTGCGTGCACAAGAATCGCACACAATGTGCACAAGCCACAAGCATAGAAATCACACAGGACACACATGTAGGTAGCAGCATGAGAAAAGATTCTCCAATTTTTCTAGGCATGTTCTTCACCAGAAGGAATTGATTTAGGAACATCTAAATCCAGGTATGAACACTTTTTCTCTAGATCTTTATTCTATTATGGTTTTGAAGCCATTATTTTTCGTTATGTTAGATCTAGAAAGCCCTTAGGATAGATGCATGCACCCTTTAAGATCCAAGGCATGGGAACAAAGTAATCCAGGGTTCCCCACAAAACTAAGCTCAAAGGGCAACCAAGGTCACAGTGAAGGTCCAAATGAATCCCTTAACATAAGGCCCTTGAAGATGGCTTAGATGCAACCTTGCTAAGCTTAGTGGTTGTGCTCACAAGTGTCCTAGAGTGTTTGGTGGATTCTAGACCAAAATTTTCAACTAACTCCCTAGCATATTTGGATTGTGAAAGAAAGATTCCATCTTAAGTTGTCTAATTTGAAGTCTTAGAAAGAAAGTCGTTTCACCAACCGTACTCATCTCAAATTCAGTCTTCATTTCCTTAGCGAAACTAAAGGCAAGCTCATTAGAGGTGGCTTTAAAAACAATATTATCAAATAATTCATCATTAGACCTATGAATAAGCAAGGTTCTATCAACTCCCTCTCTCCTTGGCACATCAATCTTGATTTTGTGAGCTTCAAGAATATCATGTTCTCTTAAATAATTATTAATTAGTTTTTCATGCTCAACAATAAGATTATTTAGAAAAACAACTTTTTGATAATCAATGAATTCATCATCACTATCACCATCATATTCACTATCATGCAAATTCCACAGGTGCAACAAAAGCTAAAAGGTCATCATGATCATACCTTGCATCTTCAGAAGTTGTGGAACCACTTTCTTCAGAATCTGTGTCACTCCATGTAGCCAGTATAGACTTTTTAATATCTTTGGGACTAGGACAATTAGAAACAAAATGTCCTAGACCACCATAGTTAAAGCATTTTATTTTCTTACCTTTGGAGGAACCTTTATCATTTTCTTTCGATGATTGTTCATGTCTTTTTCCCTTTTTAGATTCTCGATTTTTGTAAAATTTCTATTTAATTTCATGACCCTTTTTTTATTCTTTTAACTATATGAGTCGATTCATCCCTAGTTATATTATATGTCATTTTAGTATATTTTTCTTCATTCTCAGAAGCCTTAAAGGTAGAATCTTTAAGCATTTGAGAATTAGGTAAGGTCATCTCATATGTCTCTATAGAGCTAATAAGTTCATCAATTCTCATCGAATCAATGTCCTTACTCTCCTCTATGTAGTAACTTTGGGTTTAAATCTTTTTTAAAGAGATCTCAAAATGTTTCTTACTACCTTTGAATCTATAATAGGTTCTTCAAGGTTAAATGAAGAATGAACTATATCAGTTAATTTAAAATAGAATGAAGAAAGTTGTGATTCTCATGCATCCTAATGTTCTCAAACATAGTAGTAAGCATTTGCAATTTACAAACTTTAAAAGTAGATGTACCTTCATGATTGACTAGACATATATCTCATGCTTCCTTAGCATAAGTACAATTTGTTATCCTATGAAACTCATTTTGAAAAAACTCCATTAAAGACACTAAATAAAGCCTGAGCATTGGCTTCACTCCCTTCATTATCAACTTTGTCCTAATCTTATTTAGGTGTTAATTCTCTAGTTGATCTTCTATGGACATCAAGGATCAATGAGGGCCCCTCTCCATATTCCATGGAATTCTATACCCGTTCACCTTGCATTTTAAGAAAAAATTTCATTCGAGCTTTCCAGTCGGGATAGTTACTCCCATCAAAGTAAGGTGGACTATTCAGAAGAGCCTTAGTTTTTTATTATTCTATACTAGACATATAGGATTAATTAAATCTCAATTTTTATCCTACAGGATCAATAAAAAATTGATTTTTATCCTAGAAGATTAACAAAAATTCAATTTTAATCCCACTATAATACCAATTGAAAAAATAAAGTCTAATAGAATCACCCATTAGGAGAGGGAGAGGGGGTGAATGGGTGTAATAAAAATATTTTAAATAAATATTTATATGTTATACCCAATTTTTTTTCCCTATGAGAAGTTAGTGAGAATCAACTCAATTCAAGGTAGGCAATATAAGCAAGATGATAAAGATATGTGAGAAACAAAGATTTTTAAATGGAAAACCCCCACACTAATTGTGAAAATAAAAAAAAAACCATAAGGTCTAAGACCACTAATCTAAATTTGGTATATGTGATCAAGCTACATAGATTTACCTGGCCATTTTACTCTAAAGACTTATTTTCCAGTACCTACAACTTGATCCATATTCGTGACGTAGTAAGCTCCAATTGCTCTAGTGAATATTATTCATCCTCGCTAAAGGAATGCAAGTCATCAACCTAGGTTCTTGAATGATCCTTGAATGAGAGATCGAAATGGTATGGCTCATTAGACTTTCTCCCAATGAATCCCTCTCAATATGTTGAGATCTCTTTCTTGAAATCTCTCCAATCTCTTTATGATCTCTAATCCTATAAGGGTTATAATGAGGTATTTATAGGCAAATATGTGGAAGAGGTTCAATATCATAAGGTTTTTGAAAAATGGGTATTATTTAGATACCATTTGAATAATAACCAAAAGTCCAATAGGAAACACATAGAGGGGTGGTGAATGGGTGAATTTAAAATTGTAAAACAATATTGGTTAATTATAACTACTATTCTTATCCCAAGATATTATAGGGATAACTTGGATATTCAAATAGGATTTCACCCCAATTAAAAATCTTATTTTTATGCTTAATTGATATCCAAATATTAACAATATATGTTGAAATATGTTAGGGATAACAATAATCACTACCAAAATGACCAACCTAACAAACTTAATAATAATCCCAACAAACTTAATAACCAATTAACCAATCAATCTAATATATTCAATATATTCAACCAAAATATTTGCAGGAGCAAATATAAACCTTTTAGAATAGTATTGCAAGATATTAGGTTAAAAAAAAAAAAAAACCTATTCTAGGCAATTCAAATGTAATATCAAATAGATATGCAATGAGGCACACGATTTTTACGTGAAAACCCCCACAAATTGTGGAGATAAAAAACCATGAGATTTAAGACCTATCAATTGAAATCCATTATTCAAAATCAAGTCACACAGATTGACCTAGCCGCTTTACCCTAAAGATTTACTTTCTAGTACCTACAACTTGATCCACATTCGCGATGTAGCAACTACATGTTGCTCCCTACGGATACCCTCCATTTTGTCCTCTTAACAAATGTGACACCAAGTGTCTTCCTATACTTCTCTTTTGACCCATAGTCATCTCTTGGCTACCTTTCGAGCTTAATTTAAGCTCACTTAGACACACCTAGCTGATTAGGCACACTTGGCCCATTTAGGCATGCCTGGCTCATTTAGGTACGCTTGGCCCATTTAGGTATGCCCAGTCCTTAGGGCTTGCTCCAGCACCCCTAAGTCATTTGCATGGCTTACATGGCTTATGTAGTTTGCATGGCTTGCATGCATATGCATCACGTACTTATATCCATTTATCTTTTTATTTATTTATTGATTAATTTCTTATTCACCTTTTATATATTGTCATTGTATATTTTTGTTATCATTATTTTTATTATCATTATTATTATCATTATTGTTATTATTATAATTATTTATTTATTTATTTTATGTTTTATTTTTTATTTTTTTATTTTTATTTTATTTTATTTTATTCATTTTATTTTATTTTATTTTTATTTCTTTTTTTTAAAACGTTTATTTTATTTTATTTACTTTAAAAAAATGGAAAAGGAAAAACTTGGGAATCGGTGAACTACATGGGAAATGGGGCTGTTTTTTTTTTTTTTTTTTTTTTTTTTAAATAGTGGCAAAAATGATGTTTAAAAAAAAAAAACCAAATTTCCAAAGAGTTTTGCATAGGAAAAGCAAAGAAATGGAGAGGTATAATGGCGCAACTGGAGGCTCGAGCTCCATTGGGCGATGTTGTCTATTGGATCTTCTTCGTTCCTAATGCCCAAATCAAGGGTTTGTGTTAGGGCTCAGATCAACTCTTCAGGAAATGAACACACGTTTTGTGTAATGAACTTCTTGATCTTCTTCGTCATCACCAACATCTCAACAACAACTTCTATACCTTCTTCATGGCCTTAAATCTCATACACCCAACACTATAACGCTATCGTTCTCGAATCCACCTCAATAGAACAACAGTTTGAATCTGCCACTTATGACACTGGATTCTTACATATAAGGAACGACTACTTCACCGGCTGCAAGTCACTTCTCAACCAACCCTCGTAATTCGAGGGTAACTCTCCAAGTTGCGTCATGTTTCGCCACAGAGTTCTCTACATAACCTAGACAAAAGACATTATCAAGGTCCGAGAAAACTCTTTTTTTTTTCGACGCTCTAGAATTGTCTCTCCATAGGGGAATATCACTCACCGGAGATTGCTCCGATTCCAAATCAATCAACCATGGATTTTGATTCAGAGGACCTCTGCGACTTTCGAGCTTAATGGGTTTTGGTAATCAAATTTTGGGAAGTTGTGCACTCGAAATAAGGTAATTCACGACTCTTCAATGTTGTTTTTAAACTTGATTTTGCACAGAATTCGAGTATTGTTTATAGTTTGGTTTGTGGCACATTAGAAAGTGTAGATACTGAGGATAGTTTCACTTATGTCAAGCCAATTTCCATATTGGGAATATCACAAATGAGATATGAATATACGTTGATAGAGAAAGAAATTGGGAGCGGGTTCTTGAATGAGTATAGTAGTGATAAGGATGCATCTCTTAGTTTAGATGTGGGTGAATGCCTAGGTCTTTGTTCTTTTGGTAGGTCAGTAGGTGGGTTTCATTTGGAATTTGAAAGTGATTGTGATATTGTCAATTGTAGTCCCCTTGGTGGTGGGACTCCTCGATTTTCACCAAAATTCATGTCTTTCGACCAAGTTGAGTGTCAGGATGATGGAAAGGTGCACATGTTGTTATGGTTTTCAAACTCCAACTCTTATTTATTCTGAACTTTTATTCTTAGTACGACATTAGTTTTTAAAGGAGCGTGGAAAAAAAATTAGTTTTATGTTGTAGCTTGCAGAATCTTGAATGTTACAAATTCTTTAGCTGATGCTTTTGTTGGGGATTGTTTAATAAAATTGAATTTGAGATTTCTAGCCACTATGTCAATAAAAAACATGAGCACTATTGTGGAGCAAATTTGGAGCAGTAAAACTATGAATGATTTGGGTTACTTTGGTAGAATTGTGTTTTAAGATACTGGAAATGTACAAATTGATTTGCCTGGTTTAAAATTTGAGTATATTGAGACTGACAGCATAAGTAAAGCTTGTGCAAAGAAAAAGGGGGTTAAACACAAGGGAAAGGTATACCCTAATGGGCATTCATTAGACATGTCAGTTAAAAAAAGCAAGGGAGATTGGATGAGGCATTGGCATTCTTCTTCCAATTGTTGGAGAAGGGGCCATCGAGAAGGAGATGTTGGAGATTACAAAAGGGGATTGAAGAGTTTTTTTTTATAATGCAGTAGAGAGAGACATGAGAGATATAAGAGGAAGTCTGCAGAAAAATAAAGGAGAGGAGAAGAGGTTTAGAAGGCAGAAAGATTTTTCTAGAGAGAGGAAGAAGCAAAAGAAAAGAAGGAGGGTAGTTCTTTTTGGGTCTGGCTAGTTTTTGGAAGAAGATATAGCTCACTTGAAGCCAAGCAATATTGCTTGAGGGGACCTTTCTAGGTATGGCAACTATAAGCTTCTTGTTTTTTCATTTATTTGCTCTATTCTCTATTGATTTCTGGGAAATAACCTGCTAATTTATATGTAGATGTTATAAGTCATAGGTTTGTTTTTGTTGATTCTTGGATTACTGATGGGCTTATATTTGCTGATTCATTTATCACTTTGATGGGTTCATTGGAGAATAACATGACTCTGTCCCAAGCTTTGTTGTGTAGCATCCGAAAGACTTGTTGTTATTCTCATTTATGTGGGATATGCTCTGATTGTTTCACTTGGTTTTCAAGCCCTTTGACAAGATAATGAAATGTGGTTTCCTTTTGTTCTATTATTTGTTTATTTATTTTTATGTTTATTTTCTTTCTTTGGATCCTCATCTATTCATGATTCTTCTCTTTCCTCTGTTTTCTAGAGAACCTTTTTCATTTGGCTCATTAAGGTTGTGCTTAGTGCTTCATGTTTGAAGGGGGTAGGTTCTCTGTGAGTAGGCTGCGTGTTCTAAGCAAAGAGGTAAATGGAGCTGGAATCATTTATAGCATTACTGTTCATCAAGGTGTTGATGGTAGTGCAATGGATGTTGTTTTAAGATGATTAGTTACTTGTGGTTCTCCTTTTACATTTGTTATTTACTTCATAGTAGGAGCATAAAGGTGATATTTCAAGGGAACGAGGTATTCTACCTAGTGTTGTTCATGGGCTGGTGGTAATCCCTAAACTACAATCTTCAAGATGGTTTATTGTAGACTAGCATGATGTAAATTGGGATTCATATTTAAGCACTCTCTTTAGGAATTTGTTGGATTTGATCAATACTCTTGTAGGAGAGGAGCCATACCACTCTTGTCTTCAGTCATTCTTTTTAATCTCATGGGTCCATAAA
This sequence comes from Vitis riparia, assembly GCF_004353265.1. Taxonomy (NCBI): domain Eukaryota; kingdom Viridiplantae; phylum Streptophyta; class Magnoliopsida; order Vitales; family Vitaceae; genus Vitis; species Vitis riparia. The sequence goes on from NC_048440.1 coordinate 5,701,991, forward strand.
TGCCATACCCTACAAGTTAAATGTGAGTCTTGGAACAATTTCTATCAGCAACCATCTAAGTTCAAGAGCTGAAAAGGTGGCTTTCCTTGTCATGAAGATGTCTACTGATTCAATTCCTATTAAATGGTTTTATTGATGTTGCACTAAAAATCTCCATACAGTTCATCCAAAAATCCCTCCAAATTCTCAATCAAAATTCTAGTTACTTACATGCCCATGAACCTCACGCGCATGTGATCATCATGCATGGGTGTGTCTAACCTTTTTTTTTTTCAATTTGTTTTTAAGCCTCTACTGTACCCACTACCAGCTGGTCGTTCTACCACCATACCCATATCTCCACCTCTCAATACCCATTAAACCCACTTTTCTCTCTACCTCCTCCACTGTTCATTCTCCACGGAACCCAAATCCCATGCAGCCCATAGCTCACCCATGGCCACCATATGGCCATCTCACAGCTCACCCACATAGCCCACACCTCTACCATGTAGCCTGACCTCTCTCACAGCTCACCCACACAGCCCAGACCTCTACCATGCAATCATACCTCCCTCATAGCTCACCCACACCTCCACCATGCAGTTACACCTCCCTCACAGCTCACCCACACAACCCACACCTCCACCATGTAGCCACACCTCCCTCACACCTCACCACAGCTCACCCATGGCCTCTACATAACCCCCATGCAGCCCACGGCTCACCCATGGCCACCATATGGCTATCCTTCAGCTCCCATGTAGCCCACAACTCACCCAAGGTCATTATATGGCCATTTCCCAGCTCCCATGCAGCCCACGGCTCACCCATGGCCACCATATGGCCATCCTTTAGCTCCCATGCAGCCCACGCTCCCCCATGGCCACCACGACTCACCCACGCATGGCTTTGTCAGTGTAGCTTACCACAACCATGTTCAACACCTATGCAGCCTGTATGGCCACCTCACACATCCAACACAGCCTAGTGTAACACCCATGTGCAACCCACATCTTCCATAGGCAGCCCATGTCTTTCATAGGCAACCCATACCTCTCATGAGCAACCCATACCTCCTTTGTGTAACCCATATCTTCCATAGGCAATCCATATCTTCCATAGGCGACCCATGTCTTCTATAGGCAGCCCATACCTCTCATGTGCAACCCGTACCTCCCTTTTGCAGTCCATGTCTTCTATAGGCAGCCCATATCTCCTATATGCAACCCATATGGCCACCACACAGCCCACATGCCTTCTCATTTTAAAATTCATCTTTTAAAAATTTATTTTTTAAGCAATCCCATTTTCAAATAATTATTCAAATTTAATTTTCCAAAATTCCAAATTTAATTTTTAAAATACCATTTCCAAAATTTCCAAATTTCCGAAAATTCCAAACTTAATTTTTAAACTATTATTCTCAAATAATTTTCCAAAATTCCAAAATTCCAAATTTAATTTTTTAAAATGCCATGTTCAAATATTTTTTTTTCAAATTTCCCGAATTTCCAATTTAATTTTCAAAACTCTCATTTTCAATATTTTTAGTATAAGAAATTAGTAAGTTTTTTATGCGACTTATGGTAGCTTAGCTTTAAAGGCGTATCAACAAAATTTATACCTTAAACACTATTACTAAAGTAGTCAAGCTACTATAGCATAGTGGTTCTAGGATCGTTCACTGGGAAGGGTTTTCGCAAACACAAGTGATATTCAAATTAGGAAAATAGGTGATTTTCTTATGGATGTTAGCTTTAAAAGAAGATGTAAATGTTTTAGAAAGATTTAAACTAATTTAAACTAACATTAAAGACTAAAATGAAAGGGTGTAAAAACAAGTTTCTCAAAGATAGGATAGCCATGCTCTGGCTCTTATGCAAATTGGAAATCTCAGGATAGGCTCCTCGCGTTGGGGTTGCAACTATGGTGATGCTTGCTTCCCGAACCGGTATGGATTTAGCAAATCAAGTTTTAATCCTTTAAAATGGCAAAACAGATGGTAGTGAATTTCATCAATGGTTATTCACCTTAGACTTCCTTTGAATGGCTCGTAAGAGATAACTAATGGTCTAAAGCTAAAAGCTTACCAAATATTGGCAACTCAAAGTCATTCTAGGTGATAAACTCACCTTTCAATGGCCATTGAAATTGGTTCTAACGGATTAATGAAAAACTTGGAATTGAAAACCTCACCTTCCAATAGCTCATAGGAGATAACTAATGGATAGAAATCCAAAAGCTTATCAAGTATTGGTCGTTGGAAGTTGTCCAAAGGAAATAAAAACCAAACTTTGCATTAATGAATCATTAATGAAAAACGACTGCCTTACCTTCCAGGTGCGAGAAATTTCCATGGGATTGCATCCAAGCCATCACATAACATCCATACTTTGAGAAACTTAAAAGGTTTTAGCCTCTCATCCTTGGGGATTTCATCCTCCAAGGATGTTTGGCTACTAAGAAAATGAGAAAGAAAAGAGAAAAGAAGCGTATGAACAAAAGTGCTCTTATAACTTATAAAGTTACAGGTTACAAGATTATCGTGTCTGAGGCTCTTCACCTCTATTTAAAGACAATAAAAAGCTAAATTACAAGAGCTATTACAAAAGCAACCTTTTCATTGGTTGATTACAAGGGTAAAATAGGTATTTACAAAGCTAAAAATCAAGCAAAATATCTTGGAGAACCGGCAGTGGAATATCATCAACAGCGTCTCAAAACAGGGGATTTCAAAGGCATTTTCGCAAGGGGAAAGATGAAGGGTCCAAATTTCGCAAGGTGAAAATTCACCTTGCCAAATTTTGGCATTTCGCAAGGTGCCTAAATCCACCTTGCGAAATTGCGATGGTTCTTCATGGTGCGAAATGGCCAAATTTCGTACCATGAAGAAAATCTCCTTGCGAAATTTTCGCAAGGTGAAATTCACCTTGCGAAATTTTCGCAAGGTGAAATTCACCTTGCGAAATGGTGTTCCCATGGCTTGATGCAGTTGTCTTCCAAAGGCCATATCTTCCTCATTTCAGCTCCAAATTGTACAAAATTTGAAGCGTTGGATTCTTGACTTCCTGAGCTTTGAAATGGTATATAGCATGTAGAAAATGGACGTTGAGAAGTGCTCCAAAAGTGCGAAGGAATACTACAGCTGCTGTCCTCTATTCTCTTCACTCTGTTTTCCTCTTTGCTTCTCTCCTTTGCTTGGCTTGTCTTAATGATCCAAAAATCTGTCAAAACACTAAAACTAGCCACAAATATGATTAGAAGTCATTGCTAGGTCCTTAACATGCCAATTGGAATAAGAATGGAGAACTACTACACAAAAGTGCTTAAAACATAATGAATTAAAGGCGCAAAATAGCACTTTTTGGGTAGTAATCAGTTTTCATATTTCCAAAATAATGGAATTTATGAAAATTAATTTATAACAAAAATAAATTGGGATTTGGTAGGGGCCCAACATTGATAACATTTCTTTCAAAAATAATTCAAGTGAGTTGTATGATTGAGATTGTTTGATTATGATTGGTTTTGTGTAAGATATTTCATATTTATCATTGTACATTAACTTTGTTTCATGATAGCGCTTTATTACCTGCTACCAAGGTACGCTCTCACTCTCACTTTGTTTATTTGTTATTATAACTTGTTTTTTATCTATGATAATTTTGGTTTCCATTGATTTTCTTATTAATTTCCACACTTGCTCCACCTTATTTAGTAGAGACCCGTTTTTAAGGACTTAGAGAGGTGCTATGGCCATTTTACCGTACCTTTCCAATAAGTAACCTAACCCTCGGACCTGACTTTAGTTTTCCATAGACTGTCTTTTTCAAATAAAGAGTCACACTTAGAGTTTTCTTTCTTATTTTGTTTTCACTTAAAAATAAAACAAAAATTAATTGGCGACTCCAAGTCTTTTCTAAAAATCATATTTTTCACCAAATAAATAAAAAGTGAATTGTGCCATCAAGTGGGAACGCATCGAGCTAAAAATACGGTCCATAAAATGGCGACTCCACGAGGGAGTTTGAGAGTCAAGCTTGAACTTAAGTTGAAGCAAATGTGGCATTTGATTAGGTGATTGATGGATACCTTCTCTTTGTGTTTCTCTATGCGTAAGTGATCATAGCACATTGAGGATTTTGATGTGTCGTTCTTTCCATACTTGATTGCTATATCCATTTGCGACATTGACATGGTGATGATATTGATTGTTTCTCTTTCTTGTCTTAGCATATTGATTCTGCTCTTGCCATAATTATCATGCTCGCTTTGACATGTATGCTCGTATTGTTGTATATCTTGTTGTCTTAGTGTTAACTCTTTTGCTTGTATATTATCTTGATCATCTTTGAGTATGCTATCCTTGTTATTATTCATCTTGATTGTCATATTCTCGTTTAGCTTATGTGTGGATATAGATGATATATTTGCATCTTGCTTAACTGTTTGTTGCATGGCTGCTCTTTTCTTGTGTGTTTGCATGTTGCTTGTTTGTGTGGGTCGCAAATCTATCCTCTTACCTCTAACCCTCTGGTTTTGATCATTTCCTTCATTTCGGCTCTTACTTTTGCAAGTGTGAGGCCTTATGTGTGTTTTGTTTCTCTGACCGAGCTAGTGGTTAGGAGTAGGGTCTAGCGATGGGCTATATCGATGTATGAGAGCATTCTGGAGGAAGCCGACATATTGATGCTAATTGAAGTCCGATCTTTAAAGACTTGTATAGCCCAGAGCTAGGTTTCATGGATATTTGTGTGACCAGTGTGTTTCTTTTTCTGTCTTAGCTTTATAGGATTTTCGGACGCACCCACACCACTCATTATGCACTTTAGTTGGCTACTAAGTGCTGAGAGTTGTGAGAGCTTTCACCATAGAAACCCCCTAGGATGTCAAGGTAGTGCATGTGTGGAGGTGATGGCCACCTTGCATGGAAGTGTCCCGTCTCTTTGGAGACGTGCAGAGGGTTGTGTACCACCAAAGGGTATGATCGCTTATGCTAGGGATCCTTTAACCCACCCTGTTATTTTTTAAAGTCACTTTATCCTTATAGGCTAAGCTTAGGCCCCATTAGGACTCCCTTCCTACACATGGGTGCATTTGTGGGCCTTTAGAGTCGGGTTAGTAGTGATAGGTTTAGTTACCTTTGTAGTAGTCTCTTCTATATTTGCTTAGAATTGGATATCAATCTAACTACTTCTAGGTTACCTTCCATCATAGTTGATAGACATTCCTTGTAGAGTTTCCATTACACTGTATTTTATCTAGTATTTCCACTATTGTAGGAGTATTGATACATTCAATCTGGGTTTGGCTTCTTGGATCAAAGTTAGAGGTAGATTGATTAGAGCGTCAGACCAATCAAATCAGATAGATATAGACTCGCATGTGGTTACAGTTGATCAGTTCGTTACTACTATGGCTTTAATCCAGGAGGCTATAACTAGTCTTGGTCATAGGATGGATGAGCAGTAGGTCCAACATATTCCAATTAAGGAGAGTGTGCAATATATCCCACTATCCCATCACCTCTCCCACCTAGTCAAGCAGCTCCATAGGACACTCATATACCACCATCTTCCCCCACTTGGTCAGATAGTTCCACAGCCTACACCATTTATTTTACAGAGTCAAACTCAGGTTGCCCCACCGCCTGCCATGGTGGTTGTTTCAACCTCAGAGGATGCCCATGCACACATGGATAGGCTTGAGCAGAGGATGAGACAGTTGAGAGTATCAGATGGAGGGATGGTATGGGATGATTTTGATAGACTACCAATTGCCAGTCTACTGGCTAAGTTCAGGATGCTAGAGATTGAGTGATACACGGGGATTTGATGCCCCCGCATTCATTTGAGACTATATAGTACTATGATAAGGGCCCACTATTTGGATGAGGCTCAAATGATTATGTTATTCCCCATGTCCTTGAGTAGGGTGGCCTAGCGTTGGTTTGCTTCTTTAGATGTGTCACATTATCGTACATGAGATGATTTAGCCCAAGAGTTTCTACAACAGTTTGCATTTAACACTGTCAGAGATGTCCTAGAGAGGGAATTGGAGGCCTTGAGGAGGCCCGATAAGACAGTCACATCATTTATTTCCCTTTGGAGGAAGAAGATTGCCTAGATCATTGATAGGTCATCTGAGATAGATAAGATTAGCATGATTATGAGGAACTTGCAGCCTAGATTTGCTAGGCATTTGATGGGATTCCCACACGTGGACTTTGGATCTTTGGTGCAGGCATTATATGATATTGAGGAGGGTATTGCTAAAGGATTGTGGCCTAAGTCTTCTCCTTCAGAATCGAAGGGGAAGAACCTAGCTATTGGACAGAGATCAGGGAACGTAAGTGCCATTAGTGCCACCAGACCGAGGCTCCCTAGATATTATCAGACAGTTGGGCAGGCTTCAGGAGTTTATTACCTGCCATCACCCCATGTGCAGTATAGGTCACTTGTTCCTTCTAGACCTATATCTCCCACATATCTACACCCAGCTCCATAGCTAATTTATGCTACACAGACCACACAGAGGCCACCCACTCATTATCCCTAGCCTAGGACTCCACCTGCACAAAGACAAATGCGACAGTTTTCCCAGTTGGGAATACCTTTGAGTAGAGCTTTCTAGAAGCTCGTAAAGGGAGGATTGTTGACTACATTAGCATCGAGACCACCACCTCAACCTATGCCACCTCAGTTCAAGTTGGACCTTCACCATGCTTACCATTAAGGTCTAGGACATGACACTGATCGCTGCTCTGCTCTAAGACATGCTATTCAGAACTTGATAGATCAGGGTCTGGTTAACTTGGGGCAACCAAGTGTGACCACAAACCTTTTACCTACTCACACCACACATTTAGTGTCTCCGCCTACTAGTGGTATTCATCACATGGATTTTGTTCAGGATGATGTCATACACAAGCTGAGTTGGGATGATGGAATGCCTGAGATGATTGTTCTAGACAATGGCTATGAGATTGTAGGAATTACATCAAATTTTTTTACCTCTACACCATTCAGTTTGATCCCGAGTAAAGCGCCATTACAGTTGATTTCTTCTACACCATCAGATGCTAGGCATGGAGACACGTTTGCTCCATTTATTCTATGGCCTGAGGATGTTGATGTGCAAGTTATGACTCATAGTGGGAAGATAGCTCAGGTTGCACTTCCAGTTACTAGACCATTTGGTGGTACGGATTCTCGCGAGGAGGTCAGAAAGCAGGATGATGAAATCTTGAGACAATAGTAGAGCACCTAGGCTTGGATATCCATTTAGAGTTTGTTGGCCACTTCTAGTACCCATAGAGATGTACTTATTCGAGCCTTGAGTCCAATACATGTTGAGACCTCTACTACTCCAAAGAGATTGATTCATATGATGATAGCTGATAGGGTTACCTACATTGTGTTTTCTGTTGATGATTTACCACTAGAGAGTTCTAATCACACTCGTTCTCTCTATATTTCAGTTTTTTGTTCAAGCCACAAAGTCACGTCCGTCCTGTTGGACAATGGCTCTACCCTGAATATTTGTCCATTTGCACTATTGTAGCCCTCGGCTTTACACCCTCAGATTTTGGTCCCTTCACACAAACAGTGTGAGCTTATGACAACACTCAGAGGGAGGTCATAGGCACCTTGACTATAGGTTAGTTGATCAGTCCGACCATATTCTCTATATTATTCTTGGTTTTTAGGATTTCTGCATCCTTTAACCTGCTTTTGGGCCGACCTTAGATTCACCAGGCTGGAGCTATTCCATCTTCTCTTCATTAGAAGAAGAAGTTTATTCATGATGGGCAGGTTATTACAATACAGTCTACTAGGGACAAGATTTCATCCTCTAAGCCAGTGTTGCAGATCAGTCACAATGATGATGATTTTTTTTTTTTTTTCTGACAAGATTCACATTTGATGAGGTACAGACCCTTGAGATTCAGGATTTTTGCACAGATTTCATGGCCATTTCATTTGACCAGCATAGTAGTACCCTTGTTCTTGATATGATGAGAAACATTTCCTTTCTACCTGGTTTGGGGTTAGGATGATGCCAACATGGATTTAGTGAGTTTATGACTATAGTTGATCATGATACTCCTTTCTGTTTTGGTTTTCTTCATACAGAGGCTAATTATAGATACATGGTGTTTTTGTGCAAAGAGGGACTCAGAGGTCGATTGTTCCACATGCCATTTTGACTATCCTATTTGCCCATACAGGATGAGCTTAGCATATTACTTCGTGAGGGCACTAGGGAACGCTACATGGTTGATGGATCTAAATGGAAACCGATTCTTGGAGTCAACCAATGTAGATTAGCTGAAGAAGTATTATGTTTGAGACCATGGTCATAGGATGGGTGGCCATCATTTCGGTTAGCCACATACCTTGTTATTTCCTTTTGACATACAGACCGTTGGTAGCCCATTAAGCCTCGCATGTGCATCAGATTCTTTCTTTCTTATTACCTTGCTTACACTTCTACACTGGGATAGGGGCCCTTTAGTGTATACATGCTTCATTTAGGAGTTTCATGAGCCTTGGGTCTACGAGCGCATCTTTCTCTCATTATTTTTCCTACCATCACACTATTGCATTCCATCATATCTCATTGGTTGTGTTCTTCATCTCTTTTTTATCTCATTTGCTACTTGTTCTGCTTCATCTTTTCTCCCCCTTGAGTGGTGATCCTTCTCAGTTCATTACATGGATTATAGTCACATCATTTCCACTATCTATCTCAAGAGCGCTAATTCAAAGATCCTTATTTTGAGAAGGTCATCTTGTTAGAGAGAGTTTATGTTACTCTAGCACTTGAGAGTGTGTCTATCCATTATTGATATCATCTTTGAGGCTTATTTTGTTCATGTTCAAGGTATGTGCATTTATATATATGTAAAATAAAAAATAAAAAATAAATGAAAAGAGAAAAAAATAAGCACATGTGTGTATGTGCATAGTATTCTTCATCATTGAGTGTGTATATTGATATCCAATGGTCATTTTATCAATTATGTTTGTTGGTGAAAGTTCATATGTGAGCTTTCCGAGATCATTTTTTTATTTGTATTCACTTCATCACATTTTTTCTTTGAGAGTGAGATGAGTGACCCTCTCCTAGGGGCTTTGCGTCATTGTCCTTTCCATCATTACATTTATTGTTGATGTGATTTCACTTCATGTTTGATTCATGCTTCTTCTTCTGGGAGATGCCTCTATGATGTTTGGACTCGATTTAGTTGTGGATGTAGATGATACGGATTGCACATTTGATGATGGATGATCCGATGTTGTCTGATTTTCTTAATCTACCATACATTTGATGCCATACTGAGACATATCTCCCTTTCGATTGAGATTTATAAATCTTCATGGAGTTGCATGATCATCTCCACTTACAAGATACACACCGAGACGATGACCTATTTGTTATCTTATCATGATCCCCTAGTGGAGCCTCTTTTGGGCCATTCAGTCAGACACACACTTTTTTTATATTTAAATGTCCTCATGCTTCTTCTTCTGAGAGACGCCTTTTGATATGTGGATCCAATTCAGCTGTGGACATCGATGACTAGGATTACACACTTGGTAATGGATGATTTGGTGCCATCTAATTTTTCAACCTACCACACATCTGATGCCATACTGGGGCATATTTCCATTTTGGTTGAGATTTGTAAATCTTAATTGATTTGCATGATCAACCCATTTATGAGATACATGTCGAGTTGATGATCTGTTTTTATTTTATGATGATTCCCTAGTGAAGCCTTTCTTGAGTCATTCAGCTAAGCTCATACTTTCTGATATTGCCGTGATTCTTTGATGGAGTTATCTTAGGTGCATAGTCTCTCATATCATCATTTCACTGGAGTACATGTCAAATCTCTTATACATCTCCATTGAGTTATTATCTAGTCATCAAGACAAACCAGATATAGACTAGATGTATTAGTTGCTATACTAGCGTATATTTTCCTCGTTTACCCACATGGCAAGATGTGTCAGTTACTATACTGGGACATATTTCCCACTTTCTGTTGTAGAGATGATCGTCTTCTCATGGAGTTGTTGTTGTTTTTTTATTCAGCTAAGGGATATTTATTCGCATTATTAGTCACAATATCGATGATTTATGCCGAGATGAGTCTTCAGAGGAGCCTGGCCTTTGGGTTTTAACTGTCTCATTACCTATGACTCTTCAGTAGATCGTTATGTTGAGGTAGTGATAGTTTTCCTAGTGGACCATTGTGGACCTGTATTTTTCACGTGCGTCCCCACTCGATCGGCGAGACTTGCTTTTTATTTGTGAAAAATTAATTTTAGAAAAGTTGGAGTCACCACTTATTTTATTTTTATTTTAAAGGGAAAATAAAATAGGAAAGAAAAACCTTAAAAAGTGACGCCATAGTTTTGGAAAAAGCATGTCTTTGAGAAACCCGAGTCTAGGTCCGAGGATCAGGTTACTTATTGGGAAGGTATCTCTAGGAGGTAGCATCCCTCTAAGCCCCAAACAGATCTCTATTGACTAAGTTGAGGGAAACATGGTAATTAAATGGTTGATCATGGATACCTAGGTAGGCTAGGTGATTTCAAAAACTAGCATGCCAAATAAGAAAGTCTAATCATAAGAGAGAATCAAAGTGCGTACCTGAATAGCTTCTCAAGCGCTATCATGAAACATAAAAGTTAATATAGAAATATATCACAACATGTGTTTTTGTCAAAGATAATCAAACAAGCTTTAAATATATATCAAGGCAATCAAATAGGATAGCAAGCATGGGCATAGTACGCAATGACAATCATGTTCACAGGGTTTAGAAAGTGGGTATTAAGGAACATACCTGGATATCATATATAACTCATAGCGTGCTTCCACAGGACAGGGGGTTAGATAATAAATAGTAAAATAAGAAACCCTAACATGCTTAACTAATTGGCATAGCAAAAATGATCAAAGAATACGAAATCATCAATTATTACACACATCTTATGTACAATTCCAAAAAAAATAGATATGATTGTAACAACCAACAAGGTGGTAACAAAAATAAGTTTTGAAAAGATTTTTTTTTTTTTTTTTTTATGTAGGGTTTCACCAATTCCCCAATTGATATACACAAATCTAACCTGGAATTATCCCATTTATGTGGGACCACAAGCTTGGATTCATGTTTGATTTTAAACCAAAATTTTTGTTAAAAATTGAGAAAGATGCAAACCGATAAAAAAAATGGTTGCATATTATTTTAAGAAAATGAGATTCTGATTCTAAGAACTCTAAATGAATTTTTAAAATAAAAGAATTTCTTAAAGGGGTCTTCAGAGAAAAAGGTTTTGATTTTAAAATAAAAGGAATTAATTTTTAAAATAATAAAACATAGAAAACGAAATATCAATCAAAACAAAAGAAAACGAAAATCACAAAATAAAGATTTAGAAAATCATGTCAATTAAAGTGATGAGGGTAAGACCAACCTTCATAAATTTCCAGTGGCCTTCAAAAAATAAGAATTTAACTAACAATCACTAAGGCATCAAGTTTATGACTTCCTAATTAAACAAACTAACAAAATATTACCTAAGACTAACATTTAGATTTCAAGAGACACATGAATTAAAATAAAAATAACCAATCAAAGATTAAAGCCAACAAACTTAGCATATGGAGATAATAATATGGAATCAATTAAGGTAAATTAGCATTTTAACAAAATATGATAAATCAAAAACCAAAGTTCAACAATCTTGAAGGTATGAAAACAATGACATGCAATTAACTAGATTGATTATCTAAAATTCCTAAAGCTCATACTAAATGTCAATAGATCAAAGCCAAAATTACCATACTTAAAACATGAAAATAATTACACGTGATTGACTTAATTAATTAAACAAAATTATAATCAACTGCAAAATTGGATATAAACGGATTAAATTCAAAGTTAATGAAATCAAAAACACACAAACACATTCAATACTAAAAATAATTAATACTAGATTAAATTAAGGACATCATCATCATCTAATAAGATTGGCTAAACTATCAAATTGAAGTCACAAATATATTTAAACTAAAGCAAATAAATAAATTAACAAAATAAAATTAAACTAAGATCGAAATTAAAAATATGGAACTTGTCTAAGAGGGTTAATCAAACAATTGAATTAAAATCATGAACGCATTCAGATTATAAAATAAATTAAAATCAAACTAAAGTGAAATTAAATTCTACTTAATAAAATTATTGGAATATTAAAAACTCAAACTTTATTTGATACAATCATTTAAATTAAAGAATTAAGATCCACGAATGCCTTTAAGTTAAAAACGAATTAAAATTAAAGTAATTGGAATTAAAAACACAAACTTTATTTAGCATGATTATTTAAACTAAAAACGAATTAAAATCAAACTAATTAGGATCACTAACACATTCAAATTAAATCATAAACAAAAACTAAGTTAATCCGAAATTAAAAAAAAAAAAGTAAACTTTATCTCACAGATTATTTAAACTAAGGAATTGAAATCATTAACGCATTCAAATTAAATTATAAACTAAAACTAAATTAATCCGGAAAAAAAAAACTTTATCTCTTAAATTACTTAAACTAAAGAATTAAAATCACAAACATATTTAAACTAATAGCTAAATTAAAATTAAACTAATTTGGGATTTTAAAAATATGAACTTTATCTATCAGGAATACTTAAATTAATGAATTAACATCTCAAACACATCTAAACATATAGGATAGATTAAAATTGAACTAAATTAAAATTAAAAATAAGAACTTTTCTAATATGAATAATTAAAATAACGAATTAAAATCACAAAAACATATAGAATAGATTAAAATCGAACTAAATTGAAATTAAAAATAAGAACTTTTCTAATGAGAATAATTAAACTAACGAATTAAAATCACAAACACATGGGATAGATTAAAATTGAACTAAATTGAAATTAAAAATAAGAATTTTTCTAATAGGAACAATTAAACTAACGAATTTAAACAACAAACACTAAACATAAAAGGTAGATTAACAGTGAACTAAATTAAAATTAAAAACGAAAACTTTTCTAATAGAAATAATTAAACTAACGAATTAATATCACAAACACATCTAAACATAAAAAATAGATCAAAATTAAAAATAGGGACTTTTATAATAGAAACAATTAAATTAAAGAAAACTACAAACACATCTAAACATAAAAGATAAATTAAAACTAAATCGAATTGAAATATAAAAAAAGGGAACTTTATCTAATGGGATAAATTAAACTAAAGAATTAAAACCACAAACACATCCAAACTAAAAAAGAAAAATAAATTAAAACTAGATCAAAATTAAAACAAGAAATTTATTATATAGGATTAATTAAATCAAAGAACTAAAATCATTAAAACACTCAAGACTAAAAGAATGAATCAAAACGAAATCAAAGATAAATTTGAAAGCATACACTTACCTATAAACCGTTATTTGTGGAGATTTTGTGGGTTGCTCCTCTTTTTTTTATGGTTATGTGTCGGCTCCTCAAAGTTCTTCGTGCGTCCTTTCAAAAGAATTGTTCTCGTGTCCTCTCTGCCCTCCAAAAGAAAAGTCTTCGTGTCTCGATCTCTCTGCTATTCTCTATATATATGACAACCCACCTTTATGGAATATTTTATTTCCTTTTGGGATATGTACATGGATATATGGAAACTGGATACATGTGGCTCACATTGGAGACTCTCTCAAAGATGCAGCCCACGTCTCGGATTAGGGAAAATGGACTGTGTCTTTCCTTTTTTAAAAATGTGGAAAAGTCCCCCATTAGTAACATGTGATTCCCTCAGAGAATGCGTGGAGATCCATTCCTTTTTTGGTGTGTCCAGTGTTTGGTGTGTCCTTGCGGATGTTTGGGCATTTTTCCAACATGGCCGCATGTATTTCTTCAATGGAATGTATTGATTCTTCAATGGAGTTGATGGTAGCTTGCATGCTAATGATCCTTAGTAGTGCATGCTGATTTTCCTTGATTAAAAAAAGTGGATTGTTACTCCCCAAAGAGATCAAAATCTAGGCTGTTTTCTTGATTAAAAAAAATGTGGACTGCTACTCCCCAAAGAGATAAAAATCTAGGCTGTTTTCTTGATTAAAAAAAGTGTGGACTGCTACTCCCCAAAGAGATAAAAATCTAGGCTGTTTTCTTGATTAAAAAAAGTGTGGACTGCTACTCCCCAAAGAGATAAAAAAAATTGGGTTGTTTCTTTGATTAAAAAAATGTGGAGTGTTATTCTTATCTTTTTCCCTTTTGGAGGCTTGTATTTTGATTTTTATATAGAAAGTTCTTTTCTTTTGTAACGGAAAGTGATGTTTTAATTGGAAAGTGGTATTTTAACTTTTATGGAAAGTGCTTTTCTATTTTATATACATCATAATTCCAAAAAAAATAAACTAAAAAAAAATATATTAACAAACCTTTTTAGAGGTAATAATAATAATAACTTATCAAATTGGTATAAACAAATATATATATATATATATATATTAAAAAAATTAACTTACCAAAAAAAAGATATTAAAAGCACTTTAAGAAAATAACTAAATAAAATAAAAAAATACAAAATAACTTACTAAAAAATTTATTAACGTACATATTAGTAAAAACATTTAATAGTAATAATAATAGTAATCATAAAAAGAGATAAGATAATTGATCACTTGCAATTTTGTAAAAACAAATAAATAGATAAAAGTAAACAAATAGCTAAACAAATATAATAAATAAATAACTAAATAAATAAATAGATAAATGAATAAGAAATCAAGCTCATGCAAGTTTTAAGAAATACAAATCATGTGAACTATGCAAGTCATATAGGAATTATCTAAAAAGTAACATAGGTGGGTCAGGATGCCTAAGTGGACCTAGCAAACCAAAATGGGCCTAGATGTGCCTAAATGAGCTTAGGTGAGTCTAAGTGGGTTAAAGTGGACCTAAGTGAGCTTAGGGGAATCTAAGTGGGCTAGGTGTACCTAAGTGGGTCAAGGTGGACCTAAGTGGGCTAGGTGTACCTAAGTGGGCCTAGGGTGAGACTAGGTGGGCCTAACTAAGTCTAACCTGAAGTGCACTTAAGTGAAACCTAATATAAACTTGAAGTGCAGCCAAGGTCATAATGTGGAGCCAGGTAAACCCCTTAACCAAAGTCTCCAAAGTAGCTTAGAGAAGGTAAGGTACATGAGTAGTAATGGGCCATCAAAGAATCACTGTGGAATATTGGAAGTGAACTTAAAGACATGTGTTAAAGGGACAAAATGGAGGGTCTACAACCATTTTTCTTGAGACCCGCCAGTGGATCGTTCCTTTGAGATGACGACAGATTCCTCCAGTTGGGTATCTCGAGTTAAAGGCATTTGGATTATTATGACACTTTGTCAGGTCTCGTGATTTAGTCAAAGGGGTTATGAGACTTTATTTTATAATTGATTTGACCATTCTTACTCATCAAAAAAACATCTTTTAAGACTCATGGAGTCTCTTTTAGACTCTTTCAATGGATCAAGATTTGTGATGACACTCCATACTGGGGCATTTTTTCCCCTCATCATTTCCTCGCAGCTTGGCGTTCAGAGCCATCATCATATCTTCAGTTTGGCATTTAGAACCACTCTCTCTCTCCACATTTCAAGCGTTCAGAGCCACCATCCCTCCAAAGTTTGGCGTTCAGAGCCACCATTTCTCCAAAGTTTGGCGTTCAGAGCCATCTCTTCACAATTGTGACGTTCAAAGTCGTTGTTCTCGTTCTACAGTTTGGCATTCAGAGCCATCACCACTTGCATAGGCATTCAGAGTCACCACTCTCATAGGCATTTAAAGCCACCATTTTCATAGGCGTTCAGAGCCACCACTCGCATAAGCGTTTAGAGCCACCATTTTCATAGGCATTCAAAGCCACCATTTTCATAGGCATTCAAAGCCACCATTTTCATAGGCCTTCAAAGCCACCGTTTTCGTAAGCGTTCAAAGCCATCATTTGCATAGGCATTCAGAGCCATCATGATTTTCATAGGCATTCAGAGCCATCACCACTTGCATAGGCGTTCAGACCCACCACTCTCATAGGCATTCAGAGCCACCATTTTCATAGGTGTTCAGAGCCACCACTCCCATAAGCTTTCAGAGCCACCACTTGCATAAGTATTCAAAGCCATCATTCCCATAGGCATTTAGAGCCATCATTTTCATAGGCATTTAGCACCACCATTTGCATAGGTGTTTAGAGCCACCATTTCCATAGGTGTTCAAAGCCACCATTTCCATAAGCGTTTAGAACCATCATTTTCATAGGCGTTCAGAGCCACCATTTTTCATATGCGTCCAGAGCCATCATGATTTTCATAAGCGTTTAGAGCCATCACCACTTGCATAGGCGTTCAGAGCCACCCACTTTTAGTTCGACATTCAGAATCATAGTTTGGCATTTAGAGCCATTAGTCAGCTTGGCATTTAGAGCCATCACCACTTGCATGGGCGTTAAGAGCCACCATTTTCATAGGCATTCAAAGCCACTATTTTCATAGACGTTCAGAGCCACCATTTTCATAGGCGTTTAGAGCCATCATTCCCATAGGCATTCAAAGCCATCATTTTCATAGGTGTTCAGAGCCACCACTTGCATAGGCGTTCAGAGCCACCATTTTCATAGGCTTTTAGAGCCACCATTTTCATAGGCATTCAAAGCCACCATTTTCATAGCCATTTAAAGCCACCATTTTCATAGGCGTTTAGAGCCACCATTTTCATAGGCGTTCAGAGCCATCATTTCCATAGGCGCTCAAAGCCATCATTTTCATAGGCGTTCAGAGCCACCATTTTCATAGGTGTTCAGAGCCACCACTTCCATAGGCGTTCAGAGCCACCACTTTCATAGGCGTTCAGAGCCACCACTTTCATAGGCGTTCAAAGCCACCATTTCCATAGGTGTTCAGAGCCTTCATTTTTATAGACGTTTAGAGCCACCATTTCCATAGGCGTTCAGAGCCTCCATTTTCATAGGCGTTCAGAGCCACCATTTCCATAGGCATTCAAAGCCACCATTTCCATAGGCGTTCAGAGCCACCATTTACATAGGCGTTCAAAGCCACCACTTTCATAGGCGTTCAAAGCCACCATTTCCATAAGCTTTAGAGCTTTCATTTTCATAGGCGTTCAGAGCCACCATTTGCATAAGCGTTCAGAGCCACCATTTCCATAGGCGTTTAGAGCCATCATTTATATAGGCATTCAGATCCATCACTCTCATAAGCATTCAAAGCCACCATTTCCATAGGCGTTCAGAGCCATCATTTTCATAGGCATTCAGAGCCATCATTTTCATAGGTGTTCAGAGCCACTTTTCTTGTTAGGTATGCATAGCCATTCCTTTTCCCATTCTTAGCATTCAGATTCACAGTTTTCTAGTGTTTAAAGATGTTAGTCTCCAATTTTTGTCCTCATCTTTCCATTGTATTTGTCATGTCAGTCAACCCATTGTTTTGGTTTTCTATAACCTTTTATTTAAGGTATTTCTTATATTGTGACTGATCTATCTGGTGACTTATCAAGTCATGTTCTAAGACAAAATTTTTGGTATTTTCTTAGTTCTTTAGTATAGTTCACTTCATTCCACTCATTACTCATATTTCTACTCACATTCCTTGCACTCGTGATCTCTACCGAAGAGGGGCATATTTGTAAACCCTCCATTTTGTCCTCTTAACAGATGTGACACTAGGTGTCTTCCCATACTTCTCTTTTGACTCGTAGTCATCTCATGGCTACCTTTCAAGCTTAATTTAGGCTCACTTAGACACACCTGGCCCATTAGGCACACTTGGCCCATTTAGGCACACCTAGCCCATTTAGGTACGTTTGGCCTATTTAGGTACACCCAGTCATTTAGGGCTTGATCTAGCACCCCTAAGTCATTTGCATGACTTACATGACTTATGTAGCTTGCATGGCTTACCTGCCTTATGCAGCTTACATGGCCTACATGGCTTACGTGGCTTGCATGAATATGCATCACGTACTTATATCTATTTATCTTTTTATTTATTTATTTATTCATTTCTTATTCACCCTTTATATATGGTCATTGTATATTTTTGTTATCATTATTTGTATTATTATCTTTATTATTCTTACCATTATATTTTATTTTTGATTATTTTATCATTATTATTATCATCATCATCATCATTATTATTATTATTATTATTATTTATTTTATGTTTTTATTTTTTTAATTTATTTTTATTTTATTTTATTTTATTTTTATTTCTTTTTTAAGTTTATTTTATTTTATTTACTTTAAAAAAAATTGGAAAATGAAAAACTTGGGAACCGGTGGACTGCATGGGAAAGGAGGCTGTTTTTTTAACAAAAAAAATAGTGGTAAAAATGATGTTTTTTTTATATAAAATAAAAATAAAAATAAAAATAAAAATAAATAAAAAACCCAAATTTCCAAAGTTTTTTGCATGGGAAAAGCAAAGAAATGGGGAGGTGTAATGGGGCAACTGGAGGCTTGAGCTCTACTGGGCGATGGAGTATACTGGATCTTCTTCGTTCCCAATGCCCAAATCGAGGGTTTGTGTTAGGGCTCGGATCAACTCTCCGGGAAATGAACACACGTTTTGTGTATTGAGCTTCTTGATCTTCTTCGTCATCACCAACATCTCCACTACAACTTTTACACCTTCTTTATGGCCTTAAATCTCATATGCCCAACACTGCAACGCTATCGCTCCCGAATCCGCCTCAACAGATCAACAGTTTGAATCTGCGACTTATGGCGCTGGATTCTTGCATATAGGGAACGACTACTTCACCGACGACGAGTCACTTCTCTGCCAACCCCCGTAATTTGAGGACGACTCTTCCAGTTTCGTCATGTTTCACAGAGCTCTCTACGAAACCCAAACAGAAGGCATTATCAAGGTTCGATGAAACTTTTTTTTTTCAGGGCTCCAGAATTGTCTCTCCATTGGGGAATATCACTCATCGGAGATTGCTCTGGTTCCGAATCAATCAGCCACAGATTCTGATTCAGAGGTTTTCTGCGACTTTCGAGCTTAATGGGTTTTGGTCATCAGATTCTAGGAAGCTGTGCATGGTTGGATAGAGTTCAAGTCACTCGAAAGAGGGTAATTCACAACCCTTCAATGTTTTTTTTAAACTTGATTTTGCACAGAATTGAAGTATTGTTTATAATTTGGTTCGTGGAACATTAGAAAGTGTAGATACTGAGGATAGTTTCAATTATTTCAAGTCAACTTCCATATTGGGAATACCGCAAATGAGATATGAATATACGTTGATAGAGACAGAAATTGGGAGCGGGTTCTTGAGTGAGTATAGTAGTGATGACGATACATCTCTTAGTTTAGATGTGGGTGAACGCCTAGGTCTCTATTCTTTTGGTAGGTCAGCAGGTGGGTTTGATTTGGAATATGAAAGTGATTGTGATACTGTCAATTGCAATCCTCTTAGTGGTAGGACTCTTGGATTTTCACCAAAATTCATGTCTTTCGACCAAGTTGAGTGTCAGGATGATGGAAAGGTGCACATGTTGTTACGGTTTTCAAACTCCAGCTCTCATTTGTTCTGAACTTTTGTTCTTGATACGACATTAGTTGCCAAGGGAGCATGGAACAAGAAGAAGAATCAACTTTATGTTGTAGCTTGCAAAATCTTGAATGTTACAAATTCTTTAGTAAATGCTTTTGTTGGGGATTGTTCAATAAAATTGAATTTGAGATTTCCAGTCACCATGTCAATAAAAAATAGGAGCACTATTGTGGGGCAAATTTGGAGCAATAGATTTGTGAATTATTCAGATAAATCTGATAGAATTGTGTTCCAAGATACTGGGAATGTACAAATTGATATGCTTAGTTTAAAATATGAGTATACTGGGACTGACATCATAAGTAAAGCTTGTGCAAAGAAAACGGGGGTTAAACACAAGGGAAAGGTATACCTTGACGGGCATTCATTAGACATGAGATTTGACATGTTAGATAAAAACAACAAGGGAGATCGGATGAGGCATTGGCATTCTTCTTCCAATTACTAGAGAATGAGCTATCAGGAAGGAGATGTTAGAGATTACGAGAGAGGATTGAAGATTTTTTTTTTTTTTTTTTAATGGAGCTGAGAGAGACAGAGGAGATATAAAAAGAAGTTTGAAAAAAAAAATGAGGGAATGAGACATTTAGAAGGCATAAGGATTTTTCTGGAGAGAGGAAGAAGCAAAAGCAGAAAATGAGGGTAGTTCGTTTTGGGCCTGGCTAGTTTTTGGAAGAAGATACATCTCACTTGAAGCCAAGCAATGTTGCTTGAGGGGACCTTTCCAGGTATAGCAACAATAACCTTCTTATTTTTTCATTTATTTGCTCCATTCTCTATTGATTTATAGGAAATAACTTGTTGATTTATATGCAGATGTTATATGTCATAGGTTTGTTTTTGTTGATTATTGGATTACTGATGGGCTTATATTTGCTAATTCATTTCTCACTTTGTTGGGTTGATTAGAGAATAACATGACTCTATCCCAAGCTTTATTGTATAGCATCCAAAAGACTTGCTGCTATTCTCATTTTTGTGGGATATGCTCTGATTGTTTCACTTTGTTTTCAAGCCCTTTGACAAGATAATGAAATGTGGCTTTCTCTTGTTATATTATTTGTTTATTTATTTTTATGTTTATTTTCTTTCTTTGGATCCTCCCCTATTCATGATTCTTCTCTTTCCTTTGTTTTCTGGAGAACATTTTTCATTTGGCACATTAAGGTTGTGCTTATTGCTTCATGTTTGAAGGGGGTGGGTTCATTGTGAGTAGGCTGCGTGTTCTAAGCAAAGAGGTAAATGGAGCTAGAATCATTTACAACATTAGTGTTCATCAAAGTGTTGATGGTAGTGCAACAGATGTTGTTTTAGGATTATCAGTTGCCTATGGTTCACCTTTTGCATTTGTTATTTACTCCATAGTAGGAGCAAAAAGGTGATATTTTAGGGGAACGAGGTATTCTACCTAGTGTTGTTCATGGGTTGGTGGCAATCCCTGAACTACAATCTTCAAGATGGTTTGTTGTAGACCAACATGATGTAAACTGGGATTCATATTTAAGCACTCTCTTCGAAAATCTATTGAACTTGATCAGTACTCTTATAGAGGAGGAGCCATATCACTCTCGTCTTCACTCATTCTCTTTAATCTCATAGATCCATGAATACCAAACCCTACAAGTTGAATGTGAGTCCTGAAATAATTTTTATCAGCAACCATCTAAGTTTAAGATCTGAAAATGTGGTTTTCCCTTTCATGAAGGTCTCTACTGATTCAATTCCTATAAATGATTTTATTGATGTTGCACTAAAAATCTCCATACAATTCATCCAAAGTCTCCATCAAAATCCTAATTACTTACCTGCCCATGAACCCCACACGCATGTGATCATCATGCATGGATGTGGCTAACCTTTTTTTTTTTTAGTTTGCTGTTAAGCCTCTATCGTACCCACTGCCAGCTGCTTGTTCTGCCACCATACCTATATCTCCACCTCTCAATACCCACTAAACCCACTTCTCTCTCTACCTCCTCCACTGTTCATTTTCCACGGAACCCAAATCCCATGCAACCCACTGCTCACCCATGGCCACCATATGGCCATCTCACAGCTTACCCACACAGCCCACACCTCCCTCACAACTCACCCACATAGCCCATACCTTCACCATGCAGCCAGACCTCACCCACACAACCCACACCTCCACCATGCAACCACACCTCCCTCACACCTCACCTACAGCCCCCACCTCACCACAACTCACCCATGGCCTTCACACAACCCCCATGCAGCCCACGTCTCACCCATGGCCCCCATATGGCCATCCTTCAACTCCCATGTAGCCCACAACTCACCTAAGGCCATCATATGGCAATTCTTTAGCTCCCATGCAGCCCATGGCTCACTCATGGCCACCATACGACCATCATTCAGCTCTCATGGCCACCACGGCTCACCCACGCATAGCTTTGTCAGTGTAGCTAACCATAACCTTGTTCAGCACCCATGCAGCCCATATGGCCACCTCACATGTCCAACATAACCTTGTGCAGCACCCATATGCAGCCCACATCTTCCATAGATATCCCATACCTCTCATGAGTAGCCCATACCTCCTTTGTGCAGCCCACATCTTCCACAGGCAGTCCATATCTTCCATAGGCAGTCATGTCTTCTATAGGCAACTCATACCTCTCATGTGTAGTCGATACCTCCCTTTTGCAACCCATGTCTTCTATAGGCAATCCATATCTCTCATATGCAACCCACATGGCCACCACACAGCCCACATGCCTTCTCATTTTAAAATTCATCTTTTAAAAATTTATTTTTTAAGCAATTCCATTTTCATTACTAAAATTTAATTTTCCAAAATTCCAAATTTAATTTCTAAAATACATTTCCAAATTTTCCAAAATTCCAAACTTAATTTTTTAAACTACCATTCTCAAATAATCTTCCAAAATTCCAATTTCCAAATTTAATTTTTTTAAATGTCATATTCAAATATTATTTTTTCAAATTTCTAGAATTTCAAATTTAATTTTCAAAACTCCTATTTTCAATATTTTTAGTATAAGAAATGAATAAGTTTTCATATTTCCAAAATAATGGAATTTATGAAAATGAATTCATAGCAAAAATAAATTGGGCTTTGGTAAGGGTCCAACATTCATAACATTTCTTTTAAAAATAATTCAAGTGAATTTCATGATTGATATTGTTTGATTATGATTGGTTTTGTGTTAGATATTTCATACTTATCATTGTTCACTAACTTTGTTTCATGATAGGGCTTTATTACTTGTTACCAAGGTATGCTCTCACTCTCACTTTGTTTATTCGTTATCATAACCTATTTTTTATTTGTGATCATTCTAGTATCCATTGATTTTCTTATTAATTGTCACACTTGTTTCACCTTATTTAGTAGAGACCCATTTGTAGCGACTTAAAGGAGTGCTACGACCTTTTTACCGCACCTTCCCAATAAGTAACCCGACCTTTGGATCCGACTTTAATATCAAACTAATACAATTAAACATCGAAAAAATCATCTCAGGAAATCCAAATAAAATAATAAAGAAATATCAAGTTAAATACTCACCTAGTCTCAAAAATTCATCAATCAAAAAACTAATCTTAGATAATTAAGCTCACAAAAAATATCTAAGTGACCTGGGTGACCTAAGTGGAAAGTGTCAAGGTGAATTAAGTGGAAACTAAACCAAGGAGGTGTCCAAGGGAAAAACAAAAACGTGCTAAGTGACCTAGGAGTATACCTACCGGTCAGGTGTATCTTAATAGGCATATGGTGCTAAGAAAACCAAAAACAAAACCTGTCGATCCAGTTGATAAAAATTCTCAAATTTTGACAAAATATCCCTCAAGAAATAAAGAATTCAACAAAAAAACGGTGCACAATTCCGAGCTCGGATGAGGGAGAAATGACTAAAATAAGATAGAATGTTCCTGACTTGGATGGGCTTCAGCGAGTTTTAAATGAACTAAAATCTTTATGGAGACCCTAACTCCTAACCTATAGCATGATATGAACCAAGGAATTGGCCACGATAGCATTTCATAATGGACCAAACGCTCTTAATAAATCGAACCATAAGTGAACTCATGTGAGGTCTAAAAATCGATTAAGCCCAATAAGGGCTCCATGGCCATGACATATATAAATTGGGTGCGGGTGACACCCCCAAGATACATGCAAGTGGCAAGGGAAAAAAATTGAGGGTCTACAGAGTTGCCACTTATTTTTGTTTTATTTTTAAGGGAAAACAAAATAAGAAAGAAAACCCTAAGTCTGACTCCTTATTTGGAAAAGACAATTTTTATTTTCATTTTTTTATTTTTTTATTTGTGTTTTAGTTTAATATTTAGATTATTGATATGTCCGTGTGGTATTTATTTATTTTTCCTCTTTATTTGTTTATTGACCCACTTATTTATTTTTAGAAAATTGCAGGTGATTAGGGATCTTATATTATTATTATTATTATTATTATTATTATTATTATTATTATTATTAGTATCAGTATTATTAGTTGTTTTTATTATTATCAATATTATTATTATTATAATCATTATTATTATTGTTATCGTTATCTTTGTTATTCTTAGTACCATTATTATTTATTTATATTATGCTTTTACTATGTCATTTTATTTTCATTTTTTATTGTATTATGTTTTTATTGCTTTATTTACTTTTGTTTTTTTTTAAAAAAAAGGTAGAAAATGAGAGTCGGTGGAGTACATAAGAAGAAAAAAATAGAGATGTTTTATGGAAAAATTAAAAGTCAAAATTGATACTTGGGAAGTCGGCAAGATGTATAGGGATGAAAGTTGTTTTTTTTCTTTGGAAAAAGAAAGGAAGAGTAGAAAAAGGAATTTCTTAAAGAGAAAGGAAAAGTGGAGAGGGGGGGTGTTGGTTTCCCGAGGAGGCTGTGGGAAAATGGAGCTGCATGGGAAGCTGTAAGGGAAGTCTTAAGGGGGAAGTTTGGAAAGAGAAAATGGGGATTTTTTTTTTTTAAAGAAAAAAGAGAGAGGGCAGAGAAAAGGGAAAAAAAAAAAAAAAAAAAACAGAGAACAGGGAGGATATAGAGATCTAAAGAGGTTTTCAAAAGAAAAGAGGTGAAGAAAGAAAGTGGAGGTTTGGAGACGATCTTGGGTCCAACTTCTCTCATCGGAGGCACCACAGCCACACCATTGAAATGGGGAAGGACCTACAGCTAGCTGCACCATTCTCTCGACAAGGTTAGTATTCTTTGACTTTGTTTTGGTAGATTTAAAATGCAAATGAATGTGAATATATGGCAGTCCTGATGTGAATGATGCCATTTGCATGATTTATTTTTTATTTATTTGTTAAACGAAATGAAATAGGATCATGGTCGGGTATAATGGGATTGAATGTAAAGTTTCTTGTGAATGTTCGTGGAGATTTAAAGATTAGTGGAGGTGCGTTTGGATGGGATAAAAAAAAAACATTGAGTGAGGTGCAACCGGCTATGGAACATGTTGTTGGTAGTTGGGATGTTTATTGAATAAAGAAAAAAAATGAAATGGAAAGGAATTATGGCCGACTGTAATAGGATGTTCAGTGAAGGGGTGTTTGGTAGTTTGGGTGTTTATTGAATAAACAAAAATGGAATGAAATGAATGTGTGAAATATGGCAAATTGTGGGATTTTTTTTTTTTTTTTTTTTTTTTGATGTTCATTTGTGAAAAAAAAATGAAAAAAATACCCGTTCCAAGTTTCAAAAAATTCCAAAAAATCCCAAATTCATTTTTTAAAAAATTCCCGTTCCAAGTTTCCGAAAATTTGAAAAAAAATCCGAGATTTATTTTTTAAAAAATTCCCGTTCCAAGTTTCCAAAAATTCGAAAAAATCTCGAATTCATTTTTTAAAAAATTCCCGTTCCAAGTTTTTGAAAATTCAAAAAAAATTCCCGATCCATTTTTTAAAAAATTCTGGTTCCAAGTTTCCAAAAATTGGAAAAAATCCCGAATTCATTTTTTTAAAAATTCCCGTTCCAAGTTTCCGAAAATTCGAAAAAAATCCCAGATTTATTTTTTAAAAAAATTTCCGTTCCAAGTTTCCGAAAATTCGAAAAAATCTTGGATTCATTTTTAAAAAAATTCTTGTTCCAAGTTTCCGAAAATTCCAAAAACCCCGATTTCATTTCTTAAAAATTCTCGTTCCAAGTTTTCGAAAATTCCAAAAATCCCGGATTCATTTTTAAAAATTCACGTTCACTGAAGTTTCCGAAAATTCCAAAAATCCCGAATTTATTTTTAAAAATTCCCGTACACCCAAGTTTCCAAAAATTCAAAAATTTTCAAATAGCGTTTTAAAAAACCTTGTTTTTTTTTGTCTATTTAATCTTTAAGTCTTAGCCCTCAAATAGTTTTTTTTTTAACCTTCCTGGAACTCATTTCTTAAAATACAAACTTTAAATAGTATTATATAATTTATTTTTCCCTTTTTTTTTACAATTTTCAAACTTTGAATAGTCCTCAAAACTTATTTTTTTATAAAATAAATAAAAAATAAATAAATAAATAAATAACACCATTCTTAAATTCCCAAAACTTGCATAATTCTACATCCAGATTTTTTTAAAAAAAGAATACTAACTTCAAATTAATTTTCCCAAAATTCCATTTCTCTCAAAAGTCTGGATTCATTTTTTTTTTAAATGCTTTTACCCCAAATTTCCAAAAATTCTCAAAATTCTGGATTCATTTTTTAAAATTCTCATACGCCAATGTCTCCAAAAAATTGCAAGAGTCCGGATTTTTTTTTATTTTTACCTTTTTTTTACTGTCATTTTCCAAGAATTTCAAAAGTTTCCAAAATTCCAGATTTTATTTTTTAGTATCAATTTCCAATAATTTTCAAAAGTTTCGAAAATTCCAGAATTAATTTTTTAGTATCAATTTCCAATAATTTCCTAAAGTTTCGAAAATTCCAGATTTAATTTTTTTAGTATCAATTTCCAATAATTTCCAAAAGTTTTGAAAATTCTAGATTTAATTTTTTTTAGTGTCAATTTCCAATAATTTCCAAAAGTTTTGAAAAGTCCGGAATTATTTTTTTTAGTATCAATTTCCAATAATTTCCAAAAGTTTTGAAAAATTCTAGATTTATTTTTTAGTATCAATTTCCAATAATTCCCAAAAGTTTCAAAAATTCCAGATTTAATCTTTTTTTACATATTTATTTTTCTAGTGCCAATTTCCAAAAGTTTCGAAAATTCCAGATTTAATTTTTTAGTGTCAATTTCCAATAATTTACAAAAGTTTCGAAAATTCTAGATGTAATTTTTTAATATCAATTTCCAATAATTCCAAAAGTTTTGAAAATTCTAGATTTAAATTTTTTAGTATCAATTTCCAATAATTTCCAAAAGTTTTGAAAAATTCTAGATTTATTTTTTAGTATCAATTTCCAATAATTTCCAAGAGTTTCAAAAATTTCAGATTTAATCTTTTTTTTTAGTGTCAATTTCCAATTATTTCCAAAAGTTTTGAAATTTCCGGATTTATTTTTCTAGTGTCAATTTCCAAAAGTTTCAAAAATTCCATATTTAATTTTTTTAGAATCAATTTCCAATAAATTTCCAAAAATTTCAAAGATTTCGAATTTATTCTTCTAGTGTCAATTTCCAAAAGTTTCGAAAGTTTCCAAAATTCCAATTGTTAGGGGATGAAGTTCAAACGGGAAAGATCATGCCTCAATGGAATCAATGGAATGGGAGTGGCTAAGTTTTAGCCACGTAATCCAGAGTCATGGTTGCGCTTCATGGCCATTGGGTAAAGCCTAGAGATTTCATGCATATGGTTTGGTCATGGTTGGGAATTTTAGTAAATTTAGAAGTTGCATATATTGTGTGCCTGTGCTTATTGACTAACCCTTTCCCACAGCGCACGACTAGGGACCTCAAGTGCGCAACTTTGTTCAGGTTATTAATTTCATGAGCGTGCCGAATACCAATTAGAGTTGCGAGTCTTGTCATTCAAGTAGCCCGAGGGAGAAGTTGATTGATCTTCGACCCGTCTGCTCTAATGTACCTAATTCACTAGTAAAGACCGAATTTCGGGCCTAAAGGGGTGCTACCTCGTATGAGGTACCTTCCTGATAGGTAACTTGATCCCCGAACCCAGAAATCTAATTTCGCAGACCATTTTTTCCTAACTGGAGTCGTTGAGGGGTTTTTGTTCTTACTTAATTTTCCCCATTTCAAAAATAAAATAAAAAGTAAGTGGCGACTCCAAACGAAAACCGTCCCTCGTCGGGATGGATTTTCTAAAACTCAAAAAACACTTTTTCTCCAAATCTACGATATTTGTTTTAATTTGCAAGTTGCGCCGATCGGTGGATCGGGGAAGGGTCCACAAATTGGCGGCTCCATTGGGGATCGAACCTAGAATCACTGGTTTCATAAGAGGATCAAACTTGAACTTGAGTTGGGTATATTAGAGCACATGGTTCATTGACTAGCGGACTTTTGGGCCACTTGGATGACTGATGATCACTGACTTGGTTGGTATTTGTTTAACACTTGTGATTTGTTGTTGCCTGAGTGTTCAGCTGATTAGTAATAACATGTTCATCCATTATTGGTAGTGTTTAATCTTATGATTCATGATAAGCATAGATGATTAGTTTGTGTGTAGATTTTGTGATAGGACAGCTCTCTACGCATGACTATTTGCTGCATGACTCACTATCTCTTCCACGAGTGCTTGTTGCTTGTGTTTGTGGGGCGCACATGTATCCCCTTACATCCGGGTTCCTAGTCTTGGTCAACTGTTCCTCATTGGTTTCTTGAGTTGTAAGGGAAACATTCCCAATTGTTTGCCTTCGACCAAGATAGGGGCTTGGAGTGGGGTCTAGTGTAAGAGTTATATCGATGTTTGGGAGCACTATGGAGATGATGGATATCCGAGCAATGAAGACCTATATAGCCTTGAGCTGGATTTCTTGGATACATGAATGGCAGTATGTCACTTTGTTTATTGGCTATGATCCTAGGTTGCGTACCTCTTGTGGGTGAAGTCGTCTAGTCTTTAGGTCATGTTTTCATCTGTCATTGGTTATAAAGCTACTTTACCCTTAGGATATTGCCATGTCAGAATTTCGTCTCCACACATGAGGTTATGTATTGATTAGCTGTTGGCATCACATGATAGTTCATTCCCTCAGAGGATTTATTTGTGGGATTATATTAGTGGTTTGATTTCAAGTTCGATAGTCACGGGGGGCTAATACCTTCTCTTTCATTACAGGATTGTTGATTGAGAGTACGACCTGAGTTCTGGAGCTTGGATCAAGGTTGGAGGGAGACTTGTGAGAAGCTCAGATCAGTACAGTCAGATAAGACAACCATCAATTCGTAGAGATATGGACCCCCAGTATGCTATTGTTGACCAGCTAGCTGAGATCACAGATACCATGGCATCTCTCAAGGACGCCATCTTAGGATCGGGACAAAGGATTGATGGGCACCAGCCCCAGCCAGTACCCATTCAGGGGAGCACCCCACATGATTATGCTATACCACCATTGCCACCATCTAGCCATACCATACAGTAGGACCACATGGTTCATCCGCCTCCACCACCACCAGTTCAGTCAGCTCCACAGGCTGGGGCATTTGTTTTGCATGGGCAGACTGAGACTATGCCACATTCTGCTGTGGCACCTGCCCAGGTTACAAATGATACTCAGGCTCGCATTGATAGGATTGAGCAGGGATGAGATTGTTGCACATTTCAGATGGAGTTATGAGTTGGGATGGGTATGATGATTTGCCATACCCAAATCAGCATGATTATGTGCAACCTTTAACCCCGGTTTGCCAAACATCTCATGGGTTTTCCTCAAACTGATTTTGGCTCATTGGTACAGGCTCTCTATGGGATCGAGAACAGTATAGCCAAGGAATTATGGGCAGACTCTTCCCCTTCTGACTCAAAGGGGAAGAAACCCGGGTCAGGCTCCAGACCATCAGACGTTGGTACTATTGGCATGATGAGCCACAAATCTCCACGACGCCCTCAGACTTCGAGACAGTTTTTAGATTCTCCTTATTCGACAGTACAACATGATCAGTACAGACCAGTTGTTTCCACCAGGCCAACAAGGCTTGCTTATCTACACCCACCACTACAATCAGTATACACCACTCAGGCAGCTCAGAGGCCATCTATGCAGTTCCATCATCAGTACAGGGCACCTCCTCCACCAAGGCCCATTAGACAGTTCTCACAGCTCGGGATGGCCTTGAGCCGAGCCTTTTAGAGGTTGGTTAAGGGGGCACTGATTGCTCCATTACCACCTAGACCACCACCGCAGCAAACCTCACCAGGATATCAAGCAAATCTTCATTGTGCTTACCACCGAAGAGCAGGTCATGACACAGATAGTTGTGCAATGTTGAGACATGCTATTCAGGATCTGATTGACTAGGGCCTAGTTGACTTGGGATGGCCTGGTGTGACCACAGACCCATTCCCCACTCACGATACTAGAGTCGTACCTCCACCCCTAGGAGGGGTACATTTGATTGAGCTTGCAGAGGATAAGATATTTATGATGGGATGGGATGGAGAGGCACCTTAGCCGATCAATTTGTATGAGGATTCAGACTTCATTGGATATACTTCTTACCAGCAAGTCCCTAGGCCATTCAGATTGAACCCAAATAGGACTCCCAGACGACTTTCAATAATACCAAGGTATTTGCAGCACGCGCCACCCATGGCGCCTTTCCTTCTATTCCCTGAGGGTTACAGGCCCGCTCATAGAGATGTTCAAATAGTCACACAAAGTGGGAGAGTAGCCCAGTCTCCACCCATTGACAGGCCATTTTTTGGTACAGCCACCAGAGAGGAGCTTCGGAGAGAGGACGATGAGATTTTACACCAGTTGCGCACTACGCAGGCTCGCATATCCATCTGGAGCCTTTTGGCCTCATCTAGCACATATAGAGATGCATTAGACAGAGCACTCATCCAGATTAAGATTGATACCTCTACTACCCCAACTGGGCTCATACACATTTTGACAACTGACAGAGCCACATGTATTATGTTCTCTGATGACGACTTGCCTTCGGAGGGATCAGGCCACATTTGCCCCTTGTATATCAGTGTTGCATGTTCAAGCCATCAAGTGTCGACAGTCCTACTGGACAACGAATTTGCCCTGAATGTTTGTTGATTACTACTCAAAAAGTGCTATTTGATAACTTGTAATTAACTCTTTTAAACACTTTTGAGTAGTAGTTATTTCCTTTTAACCCAATTAACATGTTAAGGACCCTTGCAATCGTTTCGAATCAAATTGTGTTAAGTTTTGGTGTTTTTGATAGCTTTTAGCTACACCAAAGCAATTTAAGAATGAGGGAGAGCTGTATATAGTTCATGGCAAAGCTTTTGGAAGCTCAAATTCATGAAAAAAACAAACTTTGGAGCCTTATAGTCCTTTGCCTTAGTCGTTCAAAGTATGCAAGGAAAAATCAACAGAGTGAAGAAAACAGAGGATAGCAGCTTCAGTCTTCCTTCGCACTTTTGGAGCACTTCCCGAAGTCCATTTTCTACATGCTATATGCCATTTCAAAGCTCAGGAAGACAAGAATCCAACGCTTCAAACCGTGTACAATTTGGAGCTGAAATGAGGAAGTTACAGCCATTGGAAGCCAAACACCGCAAGCTAAAAGCCAACTTTGCAGTGCTGCGAAATCAGTCTTTTACTGCGAAGTGATTTCGCAGCCCTTTTTGTGCATCTGTGAAATCTCGCAGACCTCGTTTTCACCTGCGAAATGGTCCTTAGTGCTTCCCGATATTTGTGACTGACACTTTGAGATATTTTTCTTCAGATTTTTGTGTCTAAATTTCCATTTTCTCCTTGTATTCAGCCACTCATGTAATTCCTTAGCTAGGAAGTTTCCAAGGAAGGGTAAATTACCTTCCTATATAAACTTTCTTGTAAACACTTAAAAGGGGACTCTCGGGGAGCTTTCTCCAGGAGACCAACTTATGTATATTTTACACTTAGTGAAATAGAGAAATCTCTTTTGTTTTCTTTTTCCTTCTACTATTTTCTTTTTCTTGGAAGCCAAACACCCTCTGGGGATGTTTTCCTAGAGGATGAGAGGCTAAACTTTTGGTCTCTTGGAGTGAAGGAAGCTAGGTGAAAAGTCCAGATGCTAAAGTGGAAAACTCTCGTGCGTTAAATACAGGTAGTTGGAGTTCATAATTGGCTTCTAAATCTAAAGTTTTGCTTTAAATCCCTTAGAATCACTTTGAATGGCCAATACATGGTAAGCTTCAGGTCTCTGTGGATGCTTATTGCTAGATCCATATCAGTCCATTAGTTATCATGTACGAGCCATTGGAAAGTGGTTCAAAGTGAAGACCCATAGTGTCTACAGTCATTAATGGAACTTGACTACCATTTCTATTGACTTTTTATGGATTAAATCTTCATTGTTAAACCTATATCGGTTCGGGAAATAACTATAGGTTAAATCCCCAATGCGAGGAGAAAAATCCGGAGTTTCCCACTTTGCATTCTGAACTTGATCCTAGAAACCTCTAGCTCCAGGAGACTTTCTTTCTTCCATTTTTACTTAGTTCTATATTAGTTTAGTTTCAAGCACCTTTTTCAAAACAAATCTTGTTTTCTTTTAAACTTTAAGTTTTTGACAAAGGAAATCATCAGACTCAACTTCTAATCTATAGTCTATCATTGGTAGAGTGAAAACCCATCCCTGAGTTCGACCCTAGAGCTGCTATACTATAGTAGCTTTGCTATGCCAGTATAAGGTCATAGGATTTATAAATAATTTTGATTAAAATACTCAACTGGGCATGAATCATTTGTCATTTGGCTACAACCATTGCTCTTAGCTTTTCTCCATCTAATTTTAAACTTTCTACACAGACTGTTAGAGCTTATGATGGGACTCAGAGGACTATTATGGGTATAATTACTGCACACATTATGATCGGGCTAGTCAGATACTCTATGTTATTCCAAGTTTTGAAGATCCAGTCATCCTTCAACCTATTTCTCAGTCGCCCTTGGATTCATGAGGCTGGAGCCATACCATCTTCCCTTCACCAGAAGGTAAAGTTCATACATGAGGGACGAGTCATCTCGATACTGTCTGACAGAGACGTCATCGCTTCTTCTGAGCCTGTGTTGCAGATTAGCCATAGTGATGATGACTTGCATTTGACCGGGTTCACATTTGATGAGGTACAGGTAGTTAGCTTAGAGGATGACAATAGAGATGTGGTGCCTACATCATTTGATCAGTGCAATAGCTCTTTAGTACTCAACATGATGAGAGACATGTCCTATTTACCTGGCTTGGGATTGGGTCGTCGGCAACAAGGGCCACATGAATTTGCATTCACAGTTAGTCATGACGCACCCTACGGTTTGGGTTACACTCCTACAAATGATGATGCACATCACATGGCACGACTGCGCATGGACAGGGTGAGGGCTCGTTTGTCTGTCATCCCATTTGATTATCCTCTTCGCCCATATACCTTCCGTTTGGCTGACTACTTTATCAGAGGTTCAGAGCATGTACCCCACGATGAGGGAATTGACCCTATTTCGGAGACAGTGGAGTTTCAGGATATTCAGCAGGCATTGGGACAGATGCATTTGAGTTCTGGGATCACCGAAGGATCTGATGCTATGATAGTTGCACCCTCGTCACTGGGACAGGCCAGCATGCTCTCTATGTGTTTATCGGATGAGGACTTTGATAATGGATTATTCGTGAATTCTAGAGGTGGACCCGACGAAGTGACCCTTGATGACGCCTACACTGACGAGATGGACATGATAGGCATAGGTCGTATTCTTAACACTACTCCACATAGGCCTCATTCTGCTTTTGATCTGTTTGGTGTTTTTAAACTTGAGATAGATGTGGATGACTCTATTATTGATGTTGCTACCTCTGGTTTCATTTCTGTTGAGGGAGCGTCCAATCCTGTGGACCCATGATAACCCGACTCTTGGTAGCTTGGCATGTAAGGGTATCAACAAAATTTATACCTAAGGTCCTTACACTAAAGTAGCAAAGCTACTATAGCATAGTGGCTCTAGGATCGAACACTGGGAAGGGTTTTTACTTTAACTGGTGAAGTTCGGAGGATGGAGTGAACTTTTCTTAATAAAAATTAGGTGAAGATGAAAACATAAAAAGATGAAGGTGTTGTAAACTAAACTAACATGAAAATAGGTTAAAAGATGGAAAAAGAGGTTTCTCAAAGCTTTGGATAGCCATGCTTAACTCACTGTGTAAAAATGGAGATTTTGGGACTTTTCACCTCGAGTTGGGGAAGCAACTAAGGTGATGCTTACTTCCTGAACCGATATGAGTTTAACAACTGAGTTTTAGTCCTTGAAAACTTACAAAAAGGGTAGCTGAACCTCATAACTGTTCTTTTATTGGTATAGGTCATCTCCTCGACTTGCAATACAGTGGCTCGTAGGAGATAACTAATGAACGTTAGTGGATCTAACAATAAGAATCCACTGAGACCAAAAGGTTATCAAGTATTGGCCATTCAAAGCAAGTCAGAGGGATTAAAAGCTTTACTTTGAATGAAAACATTTATGACGCTCAGCTACTTACATTTATGGCTTGGAAATCTCCATCCTGACACGGGAGCTTCACATGGCATCCATTACTTCAAGAAACTAAAAGGTTTTAGCCTCTCATCCTTGGGGATTTCATCCTTCAAGGATGTTTGGCTACTAAGAAAATGAGAAAGAAAAGAAAAAAGAAGCGTATGAACAAAAGTGCTCTTATAACTTATAAAGTTACAGGTTACAAGATTCTCGTGTCTGAGGCTCTTTACTTCTATTTAAAGACAATAAAAAGCTAAATTACAAGAGCTATTACAAAAGCAACCTTTTCATTGGTTGATTACAAGGGTAAAATAGGTATTTACAAAGCTAAAAGTTAAGCAAAATATCTTGGAGAACCGGCAGTGGAATATCATCAACAGCGTCTCAAAACAAGGGATTTCAAAGGCATTTCGCAAAGGGGAAGATGAAAGGTCCAAATTTCGCAAGGTGAAAAGCCACCTTGCGAAATTTCGCAAGGTGCTTTCTTCATGGTGCGAAATGGCCAAATTTCGCACCATGAGGAAAATCCCCTTGCGAAATTTTGGCAAGGTGAAATTCACCTTGCGAAATTGGTCATTTGGCAAGTGAATTGCCTCCCCTTGCGAAATGGTGTTCCCATTGCTTGTGCTCGCATTTCCACTTGAAATTCAAGCCTGTAAACGTCCAAAATCCTTGCTTAACTCGCCCAAGTAGCTCCTCTATCAATTGGCATGCTTGAATTGGTTCATAAGCTGATGAAAAACATGTAAACTTGCCACTAAAAATGGTTAGAACAAATTACTAAGGAACTTAATGAGTTAATTAGGTTAAATGAATATGATTACAACTCAAAGGTGCTTAAAACCCTTATAATTAGGTCTACAAAATAGCACTTTTCGGTAGTAATCAACCCACCTCTTTCTTTTGACTTTATGTCCGGGTTTTTCACCCACTATGATGTTATGTCTGATGGAAATAACAATGACATGTGCATTTTCGAGTACTTACCTGTGTTACAACATTTCCATTTGATCGCACCTCAGGCACCCACAGAACTGATGCATGATATTGATGACGTGGTAGACCCAGATGACCCACTGAGTGGTCAGTCAGATTGTGATTCAGACTCAGAAGAAAGGAAAGTTACACATGTCTCCGATAGCACCGAGTCAGTGGATTTCAGGACTTCTTATCAACCCAATGAACTTAAGATTGGCTCTTCCCTATCTCTTGACGAGAGGAGCAGATTGATTGACCTGCTTAAATCATACTTTGATGTATTTGCATGGTTATATGAGGATATGTCAGGCCTCAACCCCTCTATAGTCCAGCACCACCTGCCCATTCTACCACATGCTAGACCAGTTAAGCAGAAATTAAGAAGACTGCACCCTCGATGGAGTTTACAGGTTAAGAAGGAGATTCAGAAACAACTCAGTGTTGGTTTCTTATCTGTGGTCAAGTATCCTGAGTGGTTGGCTAATGTTGTTCCGGTTCCTAAAAAAGACGGCAAGATTAGGGTCTGTGTTAATTACAAGGATCTTAACAAGGCTAGTCCTAAAGATGATTTTCCCCTTCCACACATCGATATGTCGGTTGATAGCACTGCAGGGCATTCTATGTTATCATTTATGGATGGGTTTTTTTGGTATGGAGAAGACATTTTTCATCACTAAGTGGGGCATTTATTGCTATAGGGTCATGCCGTTTTGGTTGAAGAACGCAGGAGCCTCTTATCAGAGAGTCGCTACTACTCTATTCCATGACATAATGCACAAAGATGTTGAGGTATATGTGGATGACATGATAGTGAAATCCCGAGACAGGTTAGATCACCTAGCAGCCTTACAAAGATTCTTTGAGAGGATCAGACAATTCAAATTGCGATTAAATCCTAAGAAGTGCAGCTTTGGGGTAACTTTTGGGAAGCTACTAGGACATATCGTCAATGAGCGTGGTATAGAGGTTGATCCGAAAAAAACCAGAGCCATACTTGATATGCCTGCTTCGAGGACTGAAAGAGAGATAAGAGGTTTTCTAGGCAAATTACAGTATATCAGTCATTTCATTGCTAGATTGACAAACATATGCAAGCCTATCTTCCGTCTTTTGAGGAAGAACCAGCCTATAGTTTGGAATGAGGATTGCCAGTGTGCTTTTGAGAAGATTAAGGAGTGTTTCCTTTCTCCTCCAGTTTTAATGCCTCCCACACCAGAGCGCCCTCTACTTTTATATTTGTCAGTTTCGGACATGGTTGTAGGGTGCATGTTGGCTTAGCTCAATGATTCAGGGAAAGAGTAAGCCATTTACTACCTAAGTAAAAGAATGCTTGAGTATGAGTGCAAATACATTATGATTGAGCATCTTTGCTTGGCACTGGTTTGGGCCACTAGGAAGCCGAGGCACTACATGATAGAGTACTTCATACGTTTGGTCTCGCGATTGGATCCGCTGAGATATCTATTCGATAGGCCTATTCTAACTAGTAGGCTCATGAGATGGCTGGTACTGTAGACAGAGTTTGATATTCAATATGTCACATAGAAATCAGTAAAGGGTAGCATTGTCACAGATCACTTAGCTTCATTACCAGTATCTAATGATAGACTGATCGATAATGATTTTCTTGACGAGCAGTTTGTTTTAGTTGCCAATATTACAGGGTGGCACTTGTACTTTGATGGTGTCGTTAATCAATCGGGATTTGGTATAAGCATCTTGTTGATATCACCACAGGGTGATCATATCCCTAGGTCTATTCGATTAGCATTTTTCGATCATCACCGGTTGACGAATAATGTTGTGGAGTATGAGGCATGCATCATAGGCCTAGAAACTACACTTGATCTTGGGGTCAGACAATTGGAGATCCACGGAGATTCCAACTTGGTGATACAGCAAACTCAGGGTATTTGGAGGATTCAGGATGAGAAGTTGAAACCTTACCATGCTTGCTTGGACTTGTTGGTTGATAGATTTGATGAGTTGAGGTATATACATCTGCCTAGGGTATAGAATCAGTTTGCTAATGCGTTAGCCACCTTGGCTTCTGTGATCGAAATTCCTACAGGGATGACTATGCGACTGTTATTGATTGAGACTAGATTCATACCAGCTTACTGTTGTTTGATTGGAGATATTGAGGATCAGGCTGAGCTACCATGGTATCATGACATTCATCAGTTTCTAGCATATGGTGTTTACCCCGAGTCAGCCACGGCCAAGGATAGAGGAGCTTCAAGACAGTTGGCCACCAGATTTGTCATTAGTGGGGATGCCCTTTATAGGAGGTCATCAGATTGCATGTTGTTGTTATATATAGACCAAGTCATAGCAGATAGGGTGATGAGAGAGGTCTATGCTGGAGTCTGCGGGCCACATACACGTAAGATCATGAGGACTGGCTATTTTTGGTTGACTATGGAGACAGATTGCTGCCAGTTTGTACAGAGATGTCCAGAATGTCAAATGCACGGAGATTTGATACATGTACCTCCATCTCAGCTACATGCGGGCATACCCCTTACCCTCGCATGATGACATCAATTCTTACATGTACACATACGGTTTGTCTCACCTGAAGAGGTTTGGCATCGATGTCTAGGACATACTTCACATTCAGCCTGGATTCTTCATACAATAGAGTGCTTCCGAGGCTCGCCCAAGATTAGATTCATCCATATTCATTGACCCAGTAGGAGTGTACACTGGGACATATCCCATGCATTGTCATGTTCACATGTTCAGACGAATGCTGGTCTTCAGGGATGCATTTCCGTAGTTGGTTCGCCAAGGAATACACATATGTCAGATGCACATCCAAGGGCATTCCCCTTAATGGCTCTGTGGACACTAGATGTTGTAGGAAATAGTGCATGATTTGTCATGAATGATTATGTGTGATGCTTTTAGCTCTTTGATTTTAACCACATGTGCAATTACGGAAGTCTGACATGGTACTGACATCTTAGACTGGGGCATACCCCCCTTCCTAACATGGTACTGATATCTTAGACTAAGGCATACCCCCTTTTTCTGACAAAGTACTGATATCCTAGATTGGGGCATACCCCCTCTCTTTCTACCTCACGTCGACCCTTGATGTTTGCGTATCGTCCTAGACTGAGGCATACCCTTTATTTCATCTTGATTTAGGCGTTTGATTTCTTGCTTATTCGAGTCATTTATTAGCATTTCCTAGACGCTATATTCGAGCATCCCCCTTCCCTTTTTGAGTTGTTTGATCCTTATCTTTTCAGCGACTCTCCGGCATCGTGTCTGGATCCCTTTTCGTTTTAGCAGCTATCCGACATCGTGTCCGGATCCCTTTCTATTTCGGCGACTCTCCAACATTGTGCCCAGATCCTTTATAGTTTCAACGGCTCTTCGACATCGTCCTCAGATCCTTTTTCTTTTTTATGGCTCTTCGGCATCGTGTCCGAATCCCTTTTTGTTTCGGCGACTCTCCGACATTGTGTTAGGATCCCTTTTCTTTTCAGCAACTCTCCGACATCGGGTCCGAATCCCTTTTCTTTTTGGTGACTCTCTGTGATTACTACTCAAAAAGTGATATTTTGTAGCTTGTAATTAACTCTTTTAAACACTTTTGAGTACTAGTTATTACCTTTTAACTCAATTAGCATATTAAGTA
This sequence comes from Vitis riparia, assembly GCF_004353265.1. Classification (NCBI taxonomy): domain Eukaryota; kingdom Viridiplantae; phylum Streptophyta; class Magnoliopsida; order Vitales; family Vitaceae; genus Vitis; species Vitis riparia. Next base: position 5,740,919 of record NC_048440.1, read on the forward strand.
CCTTTGCAATCGTTTCTAATCAAATTGTGTAAGTTTTGGTGTTTTTGATAGTATTTTGATCACCAAAGCAATCCAAGATTGAGGAGAGTTCTATGGAATCCATGGCAAAGCAATTGGAAGCTCATTAACATGAAGAACCTAAGCTTTGAAGCTTTATAGTCCTTTGCCATAAGCAAATCATGAATGCAAGGAGGGGAAAGCAAAGAGAGAAATCTAGCAAAGAGAGAAATCTAACATGAAGAATTCAAGAGGACAGCAACTATTAGACAATTTTGGAGCATTTTTTGGAGCTCAATTCATGCATACCATATGTCGTTTCGAATCTCGGGAAGTCAGCAATCCAACGCTTCAAACAATACGCGAATCGAAGTTGAAATGAAGAAGTTATAGCCATTGGAAACCAATCATACCAAGCTAAAGGCCAATTTCGCAGGCTGCGAAATCAGCCTTTGGCTACAAAATGGAGACCTTCAGCTTGCAAAATTTCGCAGCCATCTTGTATGCCTGCGAAATCCTCTTGAGTGCCTTCAAATATTTGCGATCGACACTTTTAGATTTTTTTCTTCAGATATTTGATGTTTAAATCCTCATTTTCTCCTTGTAATCCACCAATCATAGGATTCTTTAGTTATTAAGTAAGAACAAAGGGTGAATAACCTCATATATATTGTTTGTAATTTTCATTACAGAGAGCTCTCGGGAGCTTGTTCTCAGAGACAACTTTTTGTATAGTTTTCAAGGAAGTAAAATACAGAGCTTTGCTCCACCTTACCTATTCACTTTGATTGTATTTTTCTTACTAGCCAAACAAGCTCTGAGGATTTTTCCTCAGAGAATGAGTGGCTAGACTTTTTGTCTCTTGGAGCTAAGGTAGCTAGGTAAGGTGCCGAGTGCAAGAATTGGTAGTTTTGTTGTTTCAACTATTAATGAAGAGAAAGTGTGACCTGTTAATGGTTTCTATGTTTTTAGTTAACTTAAAACTCCTTTAATTCACCTGGGCCAACACTTGGTAAGGCAAGTGATCTCCGTCCATTGAGATGCACTAGTTTACCTCTTGTGAGCCTTTGGGAGGTGACTTGAAGGTAGGATTTTCTATAATTGCCAACACTTGGTAAGCTTTTGGACTCTAAGGAGACATCCATTAGTTATCTCTTGCGAGCTTGAGAATGGAAGTCCAAGGTTAATGATCACCTTGAATGGCAAATGCTAGGTGAGAGGCACGAGCCATTGCAAGATGAATCAGTGAGAGGGATTTAGTGTTTGAACACATTAAAGGGAAGCATCTGTACTAGGTTAATTCTCTAATGCGAGGAAAAGATTCAAGTGACCGGAACTCTGTTTTTGCATGAGGAGTCTGACCTTAGTGATCCTAAAACTCCAAGAAACGCTTTTCTTTATAAGTAATTCCCATTACTTTATTTTAGTTAGCTTAAAACCAATCCTTTTTAAACCAAAGTTTATGTTTTCTTTTGAAGCTAACCTTGAAATGAAAAACCACTAATTCAACTTTGAATTAGTATCGGTTGTAAGTTGAAAACCCTTCCCAGTGAACGATCCTAGAGCCACTATGCTATACTAGCTAAGGCTATCCTAGTGCATGGTGATATAGGTTATAAATTTTGTTGATTACTCCTGTCTGAGGACCAAAATCAAGGTACACCAGCTGGGCACGAATCACTCAGGCATCATGCCCAAATCTCCTATCATTTCGACGGCTCTCCCGTATCGTGCCCAGATCCTCTATCATTTCGATGGCTCTCCGGCATCGTGCCCTGATCCCCTATCATTTCAGCGGCTCTCCAGCATCATGTCCGGATCTCTTTTTGTTTCAACGGCTCTCCAGCATCGTGTTCGGTCCCTTTTCATTTTGGCGGCTCTCCGGCATCGTGCCCAGATCCCTTTTATTTTTTATGGCTCTCCGACATCGTGCCCAGATCCCCTTATCTTTTCAATGACTCTCCAACATCAAGTCTAGATCCCTTTTCTTTTCGATGGCTCTCCAGCATCGGGTCCGGATCCCTTTTCTTTTCAGTGGCTCTCCGGCATCGTGCCCGGATCCACTATCATTTCAACTACTCTCCGGAATCGTGCCCAAATCCTCTATCATTTCGACGGCTCTGCGGTATCATGCTCGGATCCCTTATCGTTTCAGTGGCTCTTCGACATCATGCCCGAATCCCCTAGTTTTTTTTTTCAGTGGCTCTCCGACATCGTGCCCAGATCCCCTTTTCATTTTCGTGGCTCTTTGGCATCATGTCCGGATCCCCTATCATTTCAGCGGCTTTCCGGCATTGTGCCCAGATCCCTTATCTTTTCGGCTACTCTCCAGCATCGTGTTTGGATCCTCTTTTCATTTCAGTGGCTCTCCGGTATCGTGCTCGGATCCCCTTTTCATTTTGACAGCTCTCCAACATCGTGTCCGGATCTTTTTTCATTTTGGCGGCTATTCGACATCATGCTCGAATCCCCTATCATTTCGGCGGCTCTCCGGCATTGTGTTCGGATCCCTTTTCATTTCTACGGCTCTTCGGCATCATGCCCGAATCCCCTATCGTTTTAGCGGCTCTCCGACATCGTGCCCAGATCCCTTCTCTTTTTTATGGCTCTCCAGCATCGTGTCTGGATCCACTTTTCATTTCGGAGGCTCTCTAGCATCATGTCCGAATCCTTTATCTTTTTAGTGGCTTTCCGACATCGTGCCTGGATCCTCTTTTCATTTCCGCGGTTCTCCGGCATCATGTTCGGATCCCCTACAGTTTCAGCGGCTTTCCGACATCGTGCCTAGATCCCTTATCTTTTCGACGGCTCTCCGGCATCGTGCCTAGATCCTTTATCTTTTCGGCGGCTCTTCGGAATCATGTCCGGATCCCTTCTCATTTTGGCGGCTCTCTAGCATCATGCTCGGATCCCCTATTGTTTCAGCGGCTCTCTAGCATCGTGTCTGAATTCCTTAATCCTTAGTCATTAAGACCCAACTCCTTTGGCCTTCAGTATTATTGTGCAAGGTTAAAATTGTTGGCCTTTTATTTCTTTAGTAGAGTTCATTTCTACTCATTCGTCGTTAGCACTTTGTGCTCACGAACCATTCGTTCATTCACTCTACTGAAGAGGGGCATATTTGTAAACCCTCAATTTTGTCCCTTGCCACTTGCATGTATCTTGGGGGTGTCACCCGAACCCAATTTATATATGTCACGGCCATGGAGCCCTTATTGGGCTTAATCGATTTTCAGACCTCACATGAGTTCACTTATGGTTCGATTTAGTAAGAGCGTTTAGTCCATTATGAAATGTCGTCGTGGCCAATTCCTTGGTTCATATCATGTTACAGGTCAAGAGTTATGGTCTCCATAAAGATTTTAGTTCATTTAAAACTCGTTGAAGCCCATCCAAGTCGAGAGCACTCTATCTTGTTTTAGTCATTTCTCCCTCATCCGAGCTCGAAATTGCGCACCGTTTTTTTTTCTTGGATTTCTTATTTCTCGAGGGATATTCTTTCAAAATTTGAGAATTTTTATCAACTAGATCGACCGATTTTTTTTTTTTTTTCTTAGCACTATAGGCCTATTAAGATACACCTAACCCGGTAGGTACACTCCTAAGTCACTTAGCACTTTTTTTTTTTTTTTTCACTTAGACACCTCTTTGGTTTAATTTCCACTTAATTCACCTTGACACTTTCCACTTAGGTCACCCAGGTCACCCAGGTCACTTAGATATTTTTTGTGAGCTTAATTCTCTAAGATTAGTTTCTTGATTGATGAATTTTTTAGACTAGATGAGTATTTAGCTTGATATTTCTTTATTATTTTATTTGGATTGCCTAGGATGAGTTTTTGATGTTTAATTGTATCAGCTTGATGTTCTATTTTTATTTTCATTTTTTTTATTTTTTTATTTGTGTTTTAGTTTAATATTTAGATTATTGTTACGTGCATGTGGTATTTATTTATTTTTCCTCTTTATTTGTTTATTGATCCACTTGTTTATTTTTAAAAAATTGTAGGTGATTAGGGGTCTTATATTATTATTATTATTATTATTATTATTATTATTATTATTATTATTATTATTATTATTAGTTCCAATATTATTAGTTGTTTTTATTATTATCAATATTATTATTATTATAATCATTATTATTATTTTTATCGTTATCTTTGTTATTCTTATTACCATTATTATTTATTTATATTATGCTTTTACTATGTCATTTTAATTTCATTTTTTTTTATTGTATTATGTTTTTATTACTTTATTTACTTCTTTTTTAAATAAAAAAAAAGGTAGAAAATGAGAGTCGGTGGACTACATAAGAAGAAAAAAAAAATGTTTTATGGAAAAATTAAAAGTCAAAATTGATACTTGGGAAGCCGGCAAGATGCATGGGGATGAAAGTTGGTTTTTTTTTTTTTTTGGAAAAAGAAAAGAAGAGTAGAAAAAGGAATTTCTTGGAGAGAAAGGAAAATGGGGGGGGGGGGTTCCAGAGGAGACTGTGGGAAAATGGAGCTGCATGGGAAGCTGTAAGGGAAGTCTTAAGGGGGAAGTTTAGAAAGAGAATAAGGGGATTTTTTTTTAAAAGAAAAATGAGTTAAAGCAGAGAAAATGGGGGAAAAAATAGAGAATCGGGAGGATATAGAGGTCTGAAGAGGTTTTCAAAAGAGAAGAGGGGAAGAAAGAAAGCAGAGGTTTGGAGACGATCTTGGGTCCAGCTTCTCTCATCGGAGACACCATAGTCGCACTATTGAAAGGAGGAAGGACCTATAGTCGGCCGCACCATTCTCCCGGTAAGGTTAGTATTCTTTGACTTTGTTTTGGTAGATTTAAAATGCAAATGAATGTGAATATATGGTCAATCCTGATGTGAATGATGCCATTAGCATGTTTTATTTTTTATTTATTTGTTAAACGAAATGAAATAAGATCATGGTCGGCTGTAATGGGATTGAATGTAAAGTTTCCTATGAGTGTTCGTGGAGACTTAAAGATTAGTGGAGGTGCGTTTGGATGGGATAAAAAAAAAAAAAACAATGAGTGAGGTGCAGCCAGTCGGCTATGGAACATGTTGTTGGTAGTTGGGATGTTTATTGAATAAATAAATAAAAACGAAATGGAAAGGAATTATGACCGACTGTAATGGGATGTAACGAAATGAAATGAATGTGTGAAATATGGCAAATTGTGGGATTTTTTTTTTTTGGGATGTTGATTTGTGAAAAAGAAAAAAAGAAAAAATGCAAAAAATTCCGGTTCCAAGTTTCTAAAAATTCAAAAAAATTCGGGGTTCATTTTTAAAAAAAACTTCCGTTTCAAGTTTTCGAAAATTCGAAAAAATCTCGGATTCATTTTTTAAAAAATTCTCGTTCCAAGTTTCTAAAAATTCAAAAAAAATCCTGGATTCATTTTTTAAAAAATTCCCATTCCAAGTTTCCAAAAATTCGAAAAAATCCCGAGTTCATTTTTTAAAAAAATTCCAATTCCAAGTTTCCAAATATTCGAAAAAAATCTCAGATTCAGTTTTAAAAAAATTCTCGTTCCAAGTTTCCGAAAATTTGAAAAAAAATCCCAGATTCATTTTTTAAAAAATTTCGGTTCCAAGTTTTCAAAAATTCGAAAAAATCCCGGATTCATTTTTTAAAAAAAATTCTCGTTCCAAGTTTCCAAAAATTCGAATAAAATCTCAGATTCATTTTTTACTCGGATTCATTTTTAAAAAAATTCCCGTTCTAAGTTTTCGAAATTTTGAAAAAATCTCGGATTCATTTTTTTAAAAATTCTCGTTCCAAGTTTCCGAAAATTCCAAAAATCCAGATTTCATTTTTAAAAAATTCTCATTCCAAGTTTTCGAAAATTCCAAAAAATCCCGTATTCATTTTTAAAAATTCCTGTACACCAAAGTTTCCAAAAATTCCAAAAATCCCGGATTCATTTTTATAAATTCTCATACACCCAAGTTTCTGAAAATTCCAAATAGCGTTTTAAAAATCATTTTTTTTTTTGTCTATTTAATCTTTAAGTCTTAGTCCTCAAATAGTTTTTTTTTTAAACCTTCCTGGAACTCATTTCTTAAAATACAAACTTTAGATAATATTATATAATTTAGTTTTCCTTTTTTTTTTTTATGATTTTCAAACTTTGAATAGTCCTCAAAACTTTTTATTTTTTTTTTTAAAAAAACATCATTTTTAAATTCCCAAAACTTGCATAATTCTACATCTAGTTTTTTTTTAAAAAAAAATACTAACTTCAAATTAATTTTCCCAAAATTCCATTTCTCTCAAAATTCCGGATTCATTTTTTTAAATTCCCGTATGCCAAAGTCTCCAAAAAATTGCAAAAGTCCGGATTTTTTTTTATTTTTTTATTTACTATCATTTTCCAAGAATTTCAAAAGTTTCAAAAATTCCAGATTTAATTTTTTAGTATCAATTTCCAATAATTTCCAAAAGTTTCAAAATTTTCATATTTATTTTTCTAGTGTCAATTTCCAAAAGTTTCGAAAATTCCAGATTTAATTTTTTTAGTATCAATTTCCAATAATTTCCAAAAGTTTTGAAAATTCTAGATTTAATTTTTTTACTGTCAATTTCCAATAATTTCCAAAAGTTTTGAAAATTCTAGATTTATTTTTTAGTATCAATTTCCAATAATTTCCAAAAGTTTCAAAAATTCCATATTTAATTTTTTAATATCAATTTCCAATAATTTCCAAAAGTTTTAAAAATTCTAGATTTAATTTTTTTTTAGTGTCAATTTCCAATAATTTCCAAAAGTTTTGAAAAGTCCAAATTTATTTCTTTAGTATCAATTTCCAATAATTTTCAAAAGTTTTGAAAATTTCAGATTTAATTTTTTTTTTTAGTGTCAATTTCCAATAATTTCCAAAAGTTTCGAAAAGTCCGGATTATTTTTCTAGTGTCAATTTCCAAAAGTTTCGAAAATTCCAGATTTAATTTTTTTAGTATCAATTTCCAATAAATTTCCAAAAGTTTCAAAGATTTCAGATTTATTCTTCTAGTGTCAATTTCCAAAAGTTTCAAAAGTTTCCAAAATTCCAGTTGTTAGGGGATGAAGTTCAAACGCGAAAGATGTCAGGCCTCAGTGGAATCAGTGGAATGGGAGTGGCTAAGTTTTAACCACATAGTCCAGAGTCATGGTTGTGCTTGATGGCCATTAGGTAAAGCCTAGAGATTACATGCATATGGTTTAGTCATGGCTGGGAATTTTAGTAAATTTAGAATTTGCATGTATTATGTGCTTGTGTTTATTGACTAACCCTTTCTCGCAGAGCACAACTAAGGACCTCAGGTGCGCAACTTTGTTCAGGTTATTAATTTCCTGAGTGTGCCGAATACCAATTAGAGTTGCGAGTCTTGTCATTCAAGTAGCCCGAGGAAGAAGTTGACTGATCTTCGACCCGTATGCGCCAATGTTCCTAATTCACTAGTTGAGACCGGATTCCGGGCCTAGAGGGGTGCTACCTCATTTGAGGTATCTTTCTAATAGGTAACTTAGTCTTCAGACCTAGAAATCTAGTTTAGTGGACCATTTTTTCCTAACCAAATCTCTGAGCCCAAAACTCTAACCCTCAAAGGGTTACAAGGGAGGTATTTATAGGCAAAATCCATAAGGATTTTGGTATCTTAAGTTTCCAGATTTAGGTTTAATTGAAATTTATTCAAAATATGTTTCTAAACTCGGTAGGACTATCATGACCATTTGAAGGAACTTAGACTACTTGAGCAAGATTAACCACTTAAGCATTCCCTGCTTTTTGAAAAAACATTTTAAAAACCTTTTAAGCTCAAAAAATGATACCAAACCTTTTATACCTCAAATAAGCCTTATATGCCACAAGTCAAACCTTTTTAGACATATCTATGACTTCTCGGTTAGAGGAATAACAACCTTTAATCTTCAATGGAGAGCAAGTCACTATCTAAAAAGGCTTCTATGGACAAACATAAATTGAAACAAAATTGCCAACACATAAACAAGACTCAATGTCCTAACAATCTACCCCTTTGGTAATTTTGTAACAAAACATCGTTACATAAACCCACTCGTACTCTCATAATGGAGTTTACATAACACACATTAATGCTCACTTAAAAATAAACTAAGGGAATGTTTTATAATACTTATCTTCCAACCCTGTAACCTGCACACATACAAAAAACTATACCAAAGGTAAATCAGTGTGAGGGATAAAATAATACCGTGAAAGCAAAATAGAATAGTTGGAAACTTTGCTTGATGCATTGTGTAAGCATGAAAAAGGAACACATTCCTATAACGACACCAAGGTACAAAGCAAATCTTAAGAGGAATTTAAATGTATGCAAATCAACCAAACATAATCGAAGCTTGAGAAGACACAATGGATCAACTATGATGCCTAAGGGTCTATCTCCAACCATAAAATAGGTAATGATAACCATGGGAAGAAGCTTCTGCAACTAGGATTAGTTCTAGAGAGGTAGACAATTCTAATAGTAATATTCTTCACGAAACATCCTTGTCAAGTATCTCTCTTGAACTTTAAAGCCATGCTTCCTAAGGTTGATTTGGTTTACTCCAATGTCTCTTGTTTAGTTTTCTCCAATATTTCAATTAAATTCCCTTAATTAAAGAATCAAATAATTCAAAATAAATAAATAAATAAATAACGAACCCCTACTAAATTAAGGAGTTTTTGTTTTCACCTTTTTAACTCCCTATTTTTAGGTGAATTAAATATTCAATGTTCCTCCCTTTTACCTTTCTTTAAGAAAGTTAAATACACAATTATCTCCCTCTTTTTGTCACAAAATGACAAAGTAACAAAAATATAAACACAACAAAACACACAAGAGATAAGGAGAAAGATGAACAACATATATAAATATTAAAAATATGATTTTGGATACACAGGATAAGCAATGAATACAATCCAAATCAATAAAAAATATATATATAAAGAGATAAACAACATAACTAAGCGTCTAGTGGCAATGAATTGAAACTCAGAGTAGATATCCATTATATAAATAAAAGAAATCTTCTACATGTGAAGACAAGAAATATTTTGGATAAAGAGGTGTTGAAATATATGCATAAGAAGAGCTAGCATCACCTTCCTCCAGTGATGCACAAAACTTTCTTATAAAATCCATCTCATGCATCAAAACTTGACTAAGTTGACCTTCACTAACATCATCTCTGTAGAATATGATTTTATGAGGTTATAGGGTCAGAGGAGGAAAGGAACCCACAAACTTAATGTGACAACAATGGACAAACAAATAATATCGAACTAAGGGCTTCTAACAAAGTAAAGAATCCATTGGTAGAGCCATAGGGTTGAAAGGAACCTGAAGCAAGAAAACCCTGAAAGAGTTTAGTTATCCTCTATGGGAGTCACCTTAGCCATATCTAAGAGAATACCAAAGGAAACAAAAAACCAAGAAAATTTTAGAGAAAAACTAAACCACTAGAAATGTTCTAAACAAAGTATAGAACAATAGTATGAAGTCGAAAACTTGAAAAATGAAGAAAATTGACCTCAAATGACAAAAAGACGGAATCCAAAACGCCTGAGAGAATAGGAAAATGTTTTAAATGTTAAAAGACGCGTTGGAGGGGTTTTTATACTCAAACTTACTGTTGGATGCAGATTAGAGCTCAAGCAAAATGTTCGATGGATGCACCGTTAAAGGCAAATTAAAGTACTTGAGTGGTAGAGATGTTATATGTGGCTTGAGCGCTTGAGCGTTAAGGATGCTGAATGCAACACCCAAGCTACCAGAGCTTAAATTGAATTATAACAGGGAATAAAAGATCAACTAAGTAACATATAAACAAGGATTAACACCAATTGAAATAGATTTTACGATAAACTAAAATAAGCAAATAATTAAGTCCATAGACTTTCAATATTAGCTCAATAATTAATAAATTAAGTTACTTCATATAGTACACATTAATCCATCCAGAATAAAGTTTCAAGATCAAAGGTCAAAGTTAATCATAATCTCAATTTTGAAAAGCCAATACATAACCATCAATGTATAAACAAGTCAACATAGAAACATAAGTATTGATTTTTAAAGGAATACAACTTACTGTTTAGTTCTATTTTTGAAATCGATCACTTAGAAGAGATTCAGTCATGCATTTGGTCAAATAAAGAATACATCCAATCAATTTGAACTAAGATTGTCAAATTTCTATTTAACACAGCCTCGTTGATCTACATACAACACACCTTGACTCCTCATTAATATGATATATTTTTCTTTTCTTTTCTTTTCTTTTTATTTTTTTTTTTAAAAAAAGTGGAGGTAATGTACACCATGATCAATTAATTTTTCTTTTTCTTTTCATTCATGGTTACCTTTGTTTCCACTTTGGGGGTGTTTCCAAATGTTGCAAGTGAGCAACATAATTTTAAGAGCATGGATCTTAGAAAAAAGTATAAGAGTTATGCTTAACCAAAGATTCAATATTTTATACAGACTCACTTCAGAAAACAACTAATGATCATAGTCAAACAAGGTATGTGGATAATAAGATTTAAGCATGACAACGAATCTTTCCAAAGCAATCAAAGTCTACTTTATGAGTTCAACTTAAGAAGTCTCCCTCTTAATCAAGTAAAAGATGTAGCCAATATTGAATTTCTCACAAACAAAGACATTTAATTATCAAGAATCAAATACATCAAAAGCGATTAACAAATATCTAAGATTCCATCCACATCAAATCTTGTATATATAGTATATTTCTTCAAATCAAAAACTGAAAACATTATGAATCATGCTAATATATCAAATAAATAAACAATAACCATATGCCCAAAACAAAATAAGGCCAAAGGAATAAAAAAATATAAACATTAAGCTCAACACCTTTGAAGCCTATACCTATGACGATCAATCGATTAAGCATATGCCCAAGGATTTCCTAAGATACTCAAACCTAAGAGAATCCAGGGGTTTGTTAAAAATATCTACCAATTGATGTTCAATGGGGACAAACTCTAAAGAAACAACCTTTTCTTCAACAAAATGCCTAATGAAATGATGATGGATTTCAAAGTTCTTAGTACGAGAATGAAGAACAGGATTCTTTGATATATTTATATCACTAAAGTTGTCATAGTGTATGCACATGGTTCCTTGCTCAACTCCATAGTCTTTAAGCATTTGCTTCATCCACAAGAGTTGCGTACAACAACTCCTAATAGCAATATACTTAACTTCAGCAGTAAATAAGGATATAGAGTTTAGTTTCTTACTAAGCCAAGCCACAAGACAATGACCAATAAAAAAAACAAACACCAGATGTGTTTTTTCTATCCTCAATATTTCTGGCCCAGTCAACATCGGAATATCCAACAATCACAAAAGAAGAGTTATAGGGATACCACAAACCATAATCAAGAGTCCAATTTATGTAACGAATAATTCTTTTAACAGACATTAAGTGTGACTCTTTGGGGTTTGCTTGATATCTAATGCAAGTTCCAACACTAAAAGATATGTCAGGACGACTCTTAGTGAGCTACAATAAGCTTCCTATCATACTTCTATAAAGCTTTTACTTAACATATTTTCCAAATGCGTCATTGCTAAGCTTAGTGGTGGTGTTCATAGGTGTCCTAGAGTGTTTAGAGGATTCTAGACCAAATTTATTCACACTTCCCTAGCATATTTGGATTAAGAAAGAAATATTTCATCTTTTAGTTGCCTAATTTGCAATCCTAGAAAAAGGGTTAATTCACCTACCATGCTCATTTCAAATTCAATCTTCATCTTTTCAGTAAAACTGAGAGCAAGGTCACAAGAGATAGCTTTATAAACAATATCAACATAAATCTGAGCCACTAACAACTCATCATTGGACCTATTTATAAACAAGGTTCTATCAACACCCCTTCTTTCAAACTTTTTCTCCAAAAGATAAGTTGTGAGCCTCTCATACCATGCTCTAGGAGCTTGCTTTAATCCATAAAGAGCTTTCTTCAACCTATAGACATGATTAGGGAATTTTGGATCCTCGAACCCCTTAGGTTGCTCAACATAAACCTCTTCACTCAAAATACCATTAAGAAAGGCACTCTTCCATTTGGTAAAGCTTAATCCTCAAGGAGCATGCAATTCCTAAAAGTATTCTGATTGATTATAATCTAGTTACAAGTACAAATGTCTCTTCATAATCAATCCCCTCTATTTGTGAGTATTCTTAGGCAACTAGTATAGCTTTGTTTCTCCCAATGACCCAATTTTCATCTTGCTTGTTCTTGAATATCCATTTTGTACCTATGACATGTTTATTGCTAAGCGTAGAGACTAAGTACCACACATTATTCCTAGTGAATTGATTTAACACTTTTTGAAGTGAGGTAGTCCAATATTCTTCTCAGAAAACTTCCTTCACATTCTTTGGCTCCAATTAGGAAGTATAGCATACAAGACCCATCTTATTTAATCTTGATTGTCTCCTAGTAATGACATGTTCATTCACATTACCTATTACATTTGAGATTGGGTTGTTCTTAGGCATTCTGGAGCTATGCTTATCCATTATTTCTTCAGGAGTGTCATCTAAAGGTACAACTTCATCATTGTTAGGGTCAATGTCTCTTTCAGGGATATCATTAAGGTTATCATTTGTAGTCTCCAAGTCTTTAGGGTAATCCCCAATTGATGCTTGGGTTAAAAATTGATTATCAATTATATCCTTATCATACCCAGTATCATTAATAACTACATTAGAAGATTCTTGGATGACTAGTGAATTTTGATTATAAACCCTATAGGCTTTACTAAAAGTAGAATAGCCTAGGGAGATACCTAAATCATATTTACAATCAAACTTTCGAAGGTTCTCCTCATCCCTAAGAATGTAGCATTCATTGCCAAAGGTCTTAAAATACTCAAGGTTAGGTTTTCTCCAAATATATAATTCATAAGATGTCTTCTTTGTTCTTGGTCTAAGAAAAATCCTATTGGCAATATAACAAGTAGTATTAATGGATTCTACCCTAAATTGCATAGGGCTATTATGCATGTGATTCATCACCCTAGCCATTTCTTATAACACTATATTCTTTCTTTTAGTTATTCCATTCTGTTAAGGAGATATAGAGGTTGAAAACTCATGTTTAATTCCTTATGACTCGCAAAAGAGGTCAACATCCACATTGTCAAACTCTCTCCCCCTATCACTCATAATCATTGCAATTGGATAGCCAATTTCTAGTTTTATTCTATTGAATAATGACTTCAAATGTTCTATGGCCTCTGATTTCTTCCTTAGAAAATTCACAAAGGAGTATCTTGAAAAATCATATATAACCACAAGGACATATCCCTTGTTACCTCTACTTTTAGTTTACATTAGACCCATATGATCCACGTGAAGAAGATCTAAAAGTCTAATGGTCCTTATCTCCTTAACCTTTTTGTGTGAACTCTTAGTTTGTTTTCCTTTCATGCACTCACCACAAATGGGTTTAAGTTCACCACTTAGTTTAAGGATACCTCTAATTTTTTTAGTATTTACTAAGTGCACAAGATCCCTATAGTTTATGTGACCTAGTCTTCTATGCTAAAGCTCAATAGGATCAAGCTTAGCCCTACTGCACATAAAAGGTGTTCTAGAGTTAGGTTTTATGGCATAACAATTATCAACTATCCTATGTCCTGTGATAACTACCTTTCTCTCTTTGTTAACTACCTCACATAAGTCTTGGTGAAAATTCATTTTATGGTCTTTGTCGCACATTTGACTAATGCTTAAGAGGTTTTCCTTGAGTCCTTCAACATAAAGTACTTCATCTAGTTTGGGACAACCAAGGATAACTATACTACCATTGTCTTTCACTTTAGCTAGGTTTCCATCTCTAAAAGTAACAACCTCTCCATCATAGTTTTCTAGAGAAGTGAAAGAGGACTTGTCTCCTTTCATGTACTGGAGCACCCACTATCAAGGTACCACTTACCAAAGATTTAGTTTTAAGAGCATTTAACACAACTTGATATTTGGACTTATCATTTCTCAACCAAATTTGTTTAGTCCTAGGAGGTGACTTGGAGGAACTAGATTGACTTCTAAGTTTTTTACTGGTTTTATTTTCCTTTTCGATTATTCAAGGTATTATTTTTAAGGGAATTAAAATCATTTATAAGTCTATTCATTTAAGTTTCAAAATTTTCTAGAAAACTAGTGTAGCATCTAAATTGAGAATGTCCAATTTTCTTACAATGTGTGCATAATGATGTCTTTTTAGGAGATTCCACTTGGTCAAGGGTATCATTCTTATCTTTGACAAACATAGTTTCTCCACTACAGGGAGTTTCATCTTTGTTGATATACCCAAAACCTCTTTTTATCACCATATGTTGTATTTATCAAGTATCACTTTAGTTCCAATGAGAAAATTTTCATTCACAGATGAAGAAGGCTTATTATTCTTGATTTCTTGAGTGAGGGCATTATTCTTCTCAAGGAGAGAATGATGCTCTAATTCAAGAAATCTAATTTTCTTAAGAAGATTAGTCTTTTCAGCATTAAGCACATCAATCTTATTTTTATGATATCAAGAACTTCATGATTTTTCTTATAACTCTTAATTAATCTTTCATGCTCAACAACAAGATTATCAAAGAATTTAGTCATTTGTTCGTCAATGAACTCATCATCATCGCTATCACCATCAAAATCATAATCATTCTCATGTTTCATAGATACAACAATAGTTAACATGTCATTAGAATCATACCTTGAATCTTCAGAAGTTGTGAAAGCACTATCTTCAGAATCTAAATCACTCCATGTTGTTTGCATAAACTTTTTTTATATATATATTTTTTGGCCTAGGACACTCTTGAGAATAGTGTCCCATACCTCCATAGTTAAAGCATTTAACTTTCTTACCTTTGGAGAAACCTTTTCCTTTCTCATTAGATAATTGTTCATTGGGTCTTTTTCCTTTTCCAGATTCTTGGTTCTTGTAGAATCTTTTGTTGAATCTCATGACCCTTAATCCTTTTAGCCATATGTGCCAATTCATCATGAGTTATATCATATAGCATTTCAATATCTTTTTCTTCATTCTCAGAAGCCTTAAAGACATAGTCTTTAGGCATATGGGAATTAGGTGGGGTCATTTCATTTGTTTGAATGGAACCTACAAGTTCATCAACTCTCATGGAATCAATGTCTTTGCTCTCCTCTATGGCAGTTACTTTAGGTCTAAATCTCTTTGGAAAATATCTCAATATTTTTCTAACTACCTTAGAATTAGGAATAGGTTCTCTAAGGTTAAATGGAGAATTTACAATATCACTCATTTCAGAATAAAAAGAATAAAAAGTTTGATTTTCATGAATCCAAATATTCTCAAACTTAGTAGCAAGCATTTGCAATTTAGAAATCTTTACAGTAGATGTACCTTCATGAGTGACTTGAAGAATATCCCATACTTCCTTTGCATGTTTGCAATTTGCTATCCTATGAAATTCATCCGAACAAACTCCATTAAAAATACTAAATAAGACCCTAACATTGGTTCACTACCTTTATTATTGGCTTTGTCTCATTCATGTTTAGGTTTAAGTTCTTCTATTGATTTTCCTTGAGCATCAAGGATTAATGGTGGTCCCTAACCATATTTAACTAAATTACATACCCTTTTTGCCTTGCATTTTTTTTAAAAAAACATCATTCATGCTTTCCAATAGGAATAGTTATTCCCATCAAAATAGGGTGGACTATTCAAATGAGCACCATTTTTTTATTGTTCCATATCAGACTTATAGGATTAATAAAAATTTTATTTTTATCCTATATGATTAATAAAAATTTGATTTTTTAAGCAATGTAAACAATAAAAATTGAATTTTTATTCAATAGGATAAAGAATCGATTTTTTATCATGCTTTGATACCAAATGAAAAATGGGTATTGATTAAATACCACTCAAATAATAATCGAAAGTCCAATACGGAATACATAGGAGGAGAGAGAAGGGGGGAGGGGGCGCTGTGAATAAGTGATGTTAAAATTTTAAAACAATATTGTTAATTATAATCATTTTTCTTATCCCAAGATATTATAGGGATAACTTGGATATTCAAATAGGATTTTACCCCAATTAAAAATCTAATTTTTATGGTTAATTAATATCCAAATATTAACAATATATGTTAAAATATGTTAAGGATAATAATAATCACTACCAAACTCAATAATAATCCCAATAAATCAATAATTGGTTATAGGTATAACCACCACAAATAACCAATCAATCCAATATATTCAATATCTTCAAGTAGAATATACACAGGAATAAATATTAACCTTTTAGAATAGCCTTGCAAAATATTAGGTTAAAATAAATTAACATATTCTAGGCAATTCAAATGTAATATCAAATAGATATGCAAAGAGGCACATGATTTTTCCGTGGAAAATCGCCATAAACTGTGGAGATAAAAAACCATGAGGTTTAAGACCTATAAATTGAAATCCACTATTCAAAATCAAGTCACACAGATTTACTTGGCCGCTTTACCCTAAAGACTTATTCTCTAATATTTACAACTTGATCTACGTCCACAACTCAACAACAACTTGTTACTCCTTAGTAGATCATTCGATTCCTCCAAATTTATAACAGTCTTCAACCAACAATTCAAATAATCAAATCCTTGAATGAGAGAATGGGAATTGTGTGGCAATAAGGCTTTCTTCACACGAAGTTCCTTTAAAGAGTAAAAAGTCTTTCAACAATCTCCAAGATCTCAATGATCTTTAAGCCCGAAACTCTAAGCTTGAAACTCTAAGCCCGAAACTTTAACCCTCAAAGGGTTACAAGGGAGGTATTTATAGGCAAAAGCCATAAGGATTTCGATATCTTAAATTTCCAAATTTGAGTTTAATTGAAATTTATTCAAAATACATTTCTAAACTTGGCAGGACTATCATGTCCGCTTGAGTGGACTTAGACCACTTGAGTGCTCTAATCGCTTGAGCGGTCCCTACTTTTTGAAAAAATATTTTAAAAATCTTTTAAAATAAAAAAAAAATGATACCATATATTTTATACCTCAAAAAATGATACCTTACCTTTTATACCTCAAATAAGTCTTATATGCCACAAGCCAAACCTTTTTAGGCATACCTATAACTTCCTAGTTAGACGAACAACAATATTTGATCTTCAATGAAGAGCAAATCATTATCTAAAAAGACTTCTATGGCTAAACATAAATTGGAACAAAATTGCCAACAATAGACAAGACTCAATGTCTTAACAATTTCCAAATAGAATTTGCATGAAAATCTTGAAAATATCTTCCAAATCTTAGCAGAGAAGGCATGAGTGTTTGCAAGCACTTAGCACCACTCAAGTAGTGGTTAACAAAATTCCAGAAAAAAGTATAATTCCTCTTTATACCTTATAGGAGCCTAACTTACAACAAACAAAACCTTCTTAAATGTGCTTGTGAATTCCTAGTTGGATGAACATCAACCCTTGATCTTCAATGGAGAGTAAGTCACCATCTAAAAATATTTCTAAGGCTAAAAATAAATTATAACAAAATTGTCAATATACAAATAAAACTAAATGTTTTAACAGTTTAAGAGAATTGTGGGTTTGTAATTCATAAGTGTGCATATGAGTGTTTTATTAAAAATTTAAGGTTGTATTAGATCTTATGAATGGTCTTTCTAGACTTAGATAATTAATTAATTGGAACCCATTATGGTTAATTAATTAATTAGGACCTAAGTGAGCTTTATTAAGTCACCCAATGCCAAGTTAGACTTAAGTCACTTAAGCCTAGAAGAAAGCCTGTATAAACCCTCTTAAGGGTTTTGGGTTTCACTTTTGCATCCATGTCTTTCAATCTTTAGAGAAAAACCTTAGCTTCCCTTTCTAGAGAAGAATGCCCTCTCTTGTGTTAGAGATCTGTGAAAGGAGTGATTCAATAGAAGATCATTAAGTCTACAAGATCTAGAATGTTGTTGTTATTACTTTATCATATTGGAATTAATCTAAGAACATCTAGGTTGCAAGATGCCCTTATCCTCTCTAAATCTATATTATTATGGTTTTTAATTATCATATGTTCCATTATGATTAGATGTGGAGAAATCTAGGACTAGTTAGCATGCACCCTATATGATCCAAGGCTAAGAAACAGAATAATCCGAGTTTCCCTACAAAGAATACGACAATAATAACAATGTTGGCTACAAAGGGAGACTTTGAGACTCGATGAGAATAATATTTTAAAGTATTTTTTTTATTATGACTATGCATGATAGAAGACTTTCAAGCTACTTTGTTAAAGTGGAGACCATCATAAAAAAAATGGAGGAATAAAAAAAAAAAAGCACGTATGCAAAGACATAACATCCAAAGTACATATGACTTTAATTTCTAAGCCTATTATCCAAAAGTCTATTACAAAGTTGTAACCCACTACTTGACAAAAAAAGACTATATTAGTAATGATGCAAAGATCTAAAGTAGCAACTCTATTTGTCCTAACCTTTGTGAGGACTTCCATTTTTTCTTGAAAGTCCTTCTATCGCCTTTTACCCATTATCTTCTTCCCTATCAAGGAAATATGTCATTATCCAGTAGAGTCATTATTTATAGGTTGTTGAAGAACTTGCATATTGTTATTATCATAACGAATCCTAGGACCAATAGACTCTAATACCATTTTTGTTATTCTTTTGAAGTTTCAAAACCCACCTAGGTTGTTTGCCACATTTCCCCCTAATATCGAAGTCTATTCAATAGTTTAGTGAGTTAAGCATTCAATAATTCACAAGTTATAACTAAAAACTTCTATAGCCCCAATTCTAAAATTGTGAGTTACCATTCATTGTGCTCTAATAAAATTCAATAGACTTGATTCTAATAAATTTTAACATACCTAATCCACCATTTCAAAGTATATTGAAGCTTTGATCTCTTGATAACCAAATCTAATATATTATATTTTCCTCTCATTTCTCGATGACAAAATGAATCTAATCTAACTTGCAAAATATCAAAATTTCAATATAAAAGTCCATCAATCCATTGCATTCCTCAATAAAAAATGAGCTCAAACAACACAAAAAAAAAAATAAAATTGAAAAAGATTATAATTCATCGAAATGCAAGATTGTTGCCACAATCACAAACCTTCACTTTCTTTATTGAATCGATGAAATCTCTACTACATAAGATATATAAAATGAGCATAAGCCAAAATCCAAAACCAAAAAAATAAAATAAAAAAGAAAACTCATAAGCCCAAGCAAAGAGAGGCCTCAAAAAATAAAGAAATCCCCTTGAAAGAAAAGAAAAAGGAAGAAATCATGACAAAGAAAACATAAGAGAGGTCTCTTCTTATTGTTTATCTCTCGATTGTTTCTATCTCAATGCAAATAGCGTTGAAAAATATCACCTCTCTTTAAAAGAAGTCCTCTTTGATTTCTTTTTTCCTCTTAATTTTAAAAACAACAAAAAGCAACGTGAGGTTGTTTCCCTAAAATTGTTTCTATAATCTTACTTTTAAAAATTATGTTCAAAGAATAATGGTAAAAAAAGAGTTATTGTTTTCTATTTTTAAAACTAGACAACTATTTTTAAATTATATGACCAAATAGACTATATTCTAAAAAATACTGTTTTAGCCCATATTTAAAAAATATATTTTAAAATTTTTATTTATTTATTATTATTTTAAAAAGACCCCTTACGTTTTAACACTTTTATCTCCGAAATTCTGAGGCCTCCAAATTCTTGGCCACTTGCAAATTAGAGACAGAGAAGGGGAGTCAATGTCATCTTCGCCAATATTCTCAAGGTCTTCAGCCACTTACAGAAGGCCCCACCAAGCTTCCAGCTCGGTCAGCCCTCCCGGACCTCCCACACCGCCAGTCGATGCGTCTCCCAACCCCAGACCCATTGCCCAGCTCCTGGCTTTTGTGGTCGTCGTTTTCTTGGGCTTGCTGCAGTTCCTGCCTGCAACCCATTTTCGCCATCCCTCCGATCCTCTCCGAAAATGGGTCCCTTTTGACTCCGGTTCTCCCGTTTCTTCTTCTGTGAGTCCCTTTTGAACCTTGCACTTTCTTTTTATATTTTCTATAAGTTTAGTTTTATTCTTATTTTTTGTAATCGGGTATTCTGTTTGGTTATCTAGAAAATAAAATAAAAGAATGGAAAAGGGCAGACAGGGGAACTCTGAAGCTTACGTTTATTTGTTAAGTTTTTGATAGATAATTTTTTTTTTTTTTTTTACTCACTGGGACTTGAACCTGGAACTTTCCATAACCCTCCCTAACCCTTTGCCGCTTTAAGGGCTCTTAGGCTATTATTGTACCGTTCTCTGTTCGGGATTCTGAAATAACTTAAAACATAATATTTAAAATCTTGAACAGAGGGGTCTTTGAAAAATTTACACTTAAGTAATCCAAAATTGTTGGCATTGGCCTGTGTTTGGTTCCTCAGAAAATGTAAGAAAGAAAGAAAGAAAAAAAGAATAGGAAAGATAACTTTGATGGCTGTATTTAACTTTTTCTTTAGCTTTCTTGGATGCCTAAACAACACAAAAGAAAATATTGAAGCTTATATTTGTCTCTCTTATTATTTCTAGTTGTTTGAAAAAATCAAACTCAAATAAACCTAAATTGTTGTACTGTACTCTTTTGAACAAAGGATTATGTTTTTATTAATGCTAGAAAAGGAAATAAACTTTCATCTTTTATGTCGCCGTACATATTTCTAAGCAACCAAACAGAGTAAGAGAGAAAGGGAGAGCAGCTTCTGATATTAATTTGTTTTCTTGAGTGGTTATTCTGTTGCTAAGAAGACTTAAGAAAGAAAGAAAAGACAGAATTTTCAAGCTCCTACTTGTCTTTTCATTGTTTCTTTCAATAGACAACAAGAAAAATAATTTCCAAAAGCTCAGACAAAAGGATTCCTCTGTTTTTCATTATCATTTTTTTTTTGTTTGAAAGCTCAAAGTTGACCAATCCATACATTTTGTATTAGATTATCTCGAGGGAAGAGTTGTGTTTTCATGAATGCTAAAAGGGAAACAAAAATTTCATTTGAATTATTTTTTTCCCTAAATTTTTCTCAGCTACCTCACAGATCAAAAGAATGAGAAAAAGGAGAAAGCATCATCTGATATATATTTATTTTTCTCTAGTGAACCTTTTGGGCTAACAATGCTGTTGTGTTTATAGTTTAGCAGGTCTGTTGCTTCTGAGGATGGTAAAGTACACATCGTCTCTTGGATGGATTGTTTAGACCTTAGAGTGCTGGCGGTTCTTGCCAATTCAACTCTATCAAACTCCAGGTTCAAGTTTTACAATTTGTTCTCATACATTTGTCATGTCATACACATATCCAGCAGCTGATTGATTTTCTTTCCTGTAAATTTGGGTTCTTTAGATTTTGTTTGGATCTCAGGAAGCAGTGGAAGAAAAAAAATAATTTAAGGAATATTAGTTTATTTTGTTGGTAGTAATGGAAAACATCACTGATGGATTTTAGGAGGTACTTTTATATATTTGAAACCTCCAAGCTTATTTCTAAAAAACACGAGGAAGGCTGAGGCAAGAGTGTGAGAAAAATTTATTGGGCTCAAACTTATGGTTGTTTCCTTGCCCTTTTCCTTTCTTTCCCTTTTTGTTTCCTCTTCCTTAACCGTACAGCTTCTGGGAGCCCAACAGAGCCATAGGCTCCATTTGGACATACTAAATAACAAGAAGAGAAAGTAAAATAGCAATGCCACTCAAAGTAATTGTTGTTATTTTCCTTTACTTGTCTTTGCTCCTTATGAGATTCAAATGAAGCCTTTTACTTCATTTTTTCTCTTCTTAAAATTTCTCCTGCAAGTTTCTCATACATTATTATTATTTTCTTTTATTGGAGTGGATATTCAGCTTGGGAAACATCATGCTATCGGCTTAGTGCCTTTTAAGCCCATATAATTTAGTCCTTTAGAGATTCCTGCTAAGCATTTCGTTAAGGCTATGGCTTGCATGATTTACCAGTTAAATATCATGCTTAGTCAATGTTGAGTTGAATGTTTTTTTGGTTTTTATGCAAATATAAACTTTTCAAATAAATGATTAAATTGGACAATCAGTAAAGGAGGTAAGCAATTTATGCATCTATGACTGTCCTGTTTGTTTGTCATAATATACCAGATTGTGTCATAAATAGAACTTGGATGACTGGTGAAGCATGTATCACATGCATGCATCAAACTTTGTTCACCAAATTTTATGGTGCTCATCTGAGTGATGATTTTTTAAAATTTTTGAGGAATACTGATTGTTTAATGAAAATTTATCTGTATGCAAATGTTACATAGTGATACAAGACATGAAAGTAAGATGCAAGGAGTAGTAGTGTAATTGAGTGAACCATAGGAATCACTCCTAGAAACTTTTAGGCTTCAAACCCAAGTGCTCTTTGTATCACACAAAGAAAATAGTGGCTGCCAGAAATTTAATTGTTCATTCATTGATTTCTTTTCAGAAGATAGATCAACTACCATATAGAACTTCTCTAGGGACTTATAATTCCTTGGAACTAGTCACATAGTAGTAATGCAACTTGGAAATAACAAAACCTTAGATTTTCTGCTAGACTACATTAAAGACTCTCGGAATACGACAATATTTATGATTGAAAATAGTAACTTGTGGCCATTGATTAGGCCTATAATGTGATTTTTGGAAAATGCTTCAAGATTGAATCCATATTAAATTATATAAGATCCTAGCTAAGCCTATTATAATTTAGGGAATGCTAAATTAAAGCTTGGGCCTTGGAGTCCATTCCCTTGCGTCTTTGGTAAACTTTTAAACGTGGTTGTCATTCGTCTCCATCAACTCCCCTCGACTTAGGAAAACTTGACCCTAACTTGTGGAAGACATAAAATCTCTCATAAAGGTCATGATTCAATTGTTGGAATTCTTTATCTATGATCCATGTGCAATTTGAAAGTGGCCTCCCTATCCATTTGATAAGATACTTTTGATAGCCCCATCTTCTAGTTGAAACAATTTGGTGATAAAAAACATCTTCAATTTCCTCCTTTAATCGAGGAGCTGGGGCAAGCCAACATTTGGGCCATCGTTATTTATAGCATCTTCAGGATCAGATCATAGGGTGAGGTCCTCAATGTTGAAAATGTTGCTAATGCCCATATTTTTTTTGGCAAATCAAGAAAATAAGCATTGGGGGTAATTTTTGTGAGCACTTTGTATGGACCAACATTCTTTGAGTAAATTTTCTTATAGACACCTTTAGGATGTCATTTTGGCCTTTTTTTTTTTTTGATAAATAAGCAAGGAATATAATAACAAAAGGTAAATAGCCACAAAGCATACAGTATACAGGGTAGCTAAAACCTCAAAAACAAGATAAGAAAAAAACCAAAAGCCTCACCAACCCTTAAGTAGATGCTAACCACTCCAAGAAGCCTATAAGAGAAAGCGCCTCCTCTCCAATATACAATCTAGCCCAACTCCATAAATTACAGACAAAAGAATTTTTGAGTTTCTGAATTGCTAAAGAACCCCCCTTAAAGGGTAGCCTATTCCTCTCCTTCCAAACCGTCCAAAAAATGCACAACGGGATGAATTTCCAAATCTTTTTCTTTTTTTTTTTCCCCACAAAAGGGTCCCTCCAACTAAATAAGACCTCCTTTACAGTTTCTGGAAAGACCCACTGAACACCAAACAAAACTAAGACGATTTCCCAAAGAACTCTAACCATTATATAGTGTATAAAAATATGATTTACAGTTTCTTCTTCACAACCACACAAAAAGCAACGATTAGGGAGCTACCATCCTCTTTTTTGGAGCTTATCTAACGTAAGCACCTTCCCCCACGTAGCCTCCCAAGCAAAGAAAGCGACTTTGGTTGGAACTCTATCCACCCATATGCAATTCTTCGGGAAGGCGGTGTCATTAGGGTTAACCAGTAAACTGTACGCTTCCTTAACTCCAAACTGCCTGTTTCTTCCACCCTTCTAAGAGACTGAGTCATCCTCCAAAGTTAGCCTATAGCCCCTCAGGACATGGAGCAAATTTCCTACCAAATCTAATTCCCAGTCATTAAAAACTCTAAAGAATCTTAGATTCCAACCTTCCTGACTGAAATTCTGGTCCCAAACTTCCTCCACCATGGCGTTCTTATGTGCAACCATGGCAAATAATTGTGGGAAACTTTGGGATAGCGTTGTACGGCCGCACCAATGGTCAATCCAAAATTTGATTTTATTGTCATTTCCAATTGTGAACAATATATTTTCCAAGCACCAATTTGTTTCCTTCAAAATCTCTTTCCAAACCCCTACTCCAAATGCCCCATTAGCCTTATTTGTCCTCCAACCAAGGCCCTCTTGCCCATATTTCACCGAAATCACCTGCTTTCAAAGATTTTCCTTGTCACAAGTAAATCTCCATATCTATTTGCCAAGCAAGGCCTTACACAAGAGAGCTAGCTTCCTTAAGCCTAGTCCACCCTTATCCTTATCCGCACAAACTACCTTCCAATTAACTAAGTGGGCTTTCCTCTCCAAGTTTCCCCTTCCCCAAAGAAAGTCTCTTTGTAATTTTTCTAACCTTCTTGCTACTACCTTGGGCATTCGAAAGAGAGACATTTGATAAATGGGCATACTAGCCATCGTACTCTTTATGAGAGTGATTCTCCCGCCTTTGGAAATATATTGACATTTCCAAAGTGCAAGTCTCCTCCTCACTCTCTCTTCCACCCCATCCCACACAGAGAGAGCCTTGTTAGGAGCCCCTAAAGGTAGTCCCAAATAAGAAGAAGGCAAAGAACCCACCCTGCACCCTAACTCCACTGCCATCACATCAACCTCTTCCACCTCACCAACTGGGAAGATTTCACTTTTGGTCAAATTGATCTTTAAACCTGACGCGACTTCAAACAAAAATAAGGTCCAGCTCAAGTGAGTTAGGTGCTCTTTCTTTGCTTCACAGAAAATAATTGTATGATTAGCAAAAAAAAGGTGGGAAATATTCAAATTCGACCTTCTTCTTCCTCGGATTCTGCACCCTGAAAGGAAGCCCATCTCAACAGCCCTCCTAATGAGAGTACTCAGCACTTCCATTCCCATAACAAAGAGGTAAGGAGATAGGGGATCTCCTTGACGAAGCCCCTTGGTAATTGGAAAGAAGCCTGTTGGCACCCCATTAACCAAAACTGAAAATTTAGTTGTAGAGATGCATCTCCACATCCATCCCAACCACTTTGACTCAAACCCCATCTTTTGCATAACCTTCATAAAAGACTGCCAGTTAATGCTGTCATATGCTTTTTCGATATCTAATTTACATATAAGCCCTTTCTCTTTTTTTTTTTTGCCAAGAATCAATCACCTTGTTTGCTATTAGGGAGACATCCAAAATCTGTCTACCCATCACAAAAACATTCTGATAAGGGGAGACCACTTTTCCAATCACTTTCTTGAGCCTATTAGCTAGCATCTTAGCCATCAATTTATACAGCCCCCCCAATAGGCTTATAGGTGAAAAATCCCCAAGGTCCTCAGGCCCTCCTTTCTTTGGTATTAGAACCAAAAACATGGTATTAAGGCTCTTTAAAAAAGAGCTTTGTTCATGGAACTCCTTAAACATTTCCATGACTTTCTCTTTTACAAATTCCCAACAGTTTTGCCGAAAAGCCACTGTGAAGCCATCCGGGCCTGAGGCTTTGTCTCCATTCATATCCATCAAAGCAGAGTGGACCTCTTCCTCAAAGAAGGGAATCTCTAGGTTCTCAGCTTCTTGGCGGCTTATTTGATCTAATTGCAGCCTCCCAATATTAGCCTTCCAGTTTGAATCTTCTGATAGCAATTACCTCTTCCTCAGAGAAGGGAATCTCCAGGTTCTCAAATTCTTGGCGGCTTATTTGATCTAATTGCAGCCTATTTGGCCTTATACTTACCATAACCATATCTCCTTCTTTAAAATCAGCAAACTTTCTTTTCAAATCAACAAACTTTCTTTTCAAATCAACATTGCTTTGTAATTCTCATTGCTGATGGCAATTTTCCTTCGATCATCATCGTGTATGTCATTTATATGTTTGCTAAAAGCATTAGCTTCAACACTTGGTCGTGCCTACATTGGTAAGGGAATTAAACCAATAGTTTTCTAAGAAAGTAGGCCACTCATGATCTCAAGGGGGTTGTGATCTATAAATCTGTTTGTTGAACTGTTGTATGCAACCTCAACCATTGGAAGAATCTGATCTCAATTAGTAACATGTTCCCTAACTAGGAAACAAAGTAGATCACCCAAATTTCGGTTCACAACTTCTGTTTAACTGTTGGTTTGAGGGTGAAAAGCAAAGGAAAACTTCACCTTTGTGTTCAGCATCTTGCATAAGTTTCTTAAAAAATAACTCAAACTTTGCATCCCACTTGAAAACAATAGTCTTAGGCAAACCATGAAGTCAAACAATTTCTTTAAAGAAGAGTTACAAAACATGGAAAACATCCAAAAGTCGTTGAACATGGGATAAAGTGCACCATTTTAGAGAAACGATCTACCATGACAAATATGGAATCATGTCCCTTGAAAGTTTGTGGCAAACAAAGGACAAAGTTCATGCTTAGGTCTTGCCATGGCTCATTTGGCACAAGGAGTGGCATGTACAACCCTGTATTTTTCTTCCTACCCTTTGATAGTTGGCATGCGCAACATTTAGAAACATTCTTTTTTTTTTTTTTATAAGTAAAAGCAATTGTATTAAGAAAGCCTGAAGTACACCTGAAAGTATACACGAAGTATACAAGACAACAAGGCCAAAGGAAGAAGAAAAACGCAAAAAAATCCCTTACTTACAACCTAACCAATCAATGAAATTGAAAATGGACCATGAAGTACAATCTACATGCACCCTAACCCAATCCAAAAACGTGTACAAAAAAGACCGTAAAATAGCTTGATCTGCTAATTCAGTATCTTCAAAGATTCTTTTATTTCTTTCCTTCCATAAAGTTCAAAATAAACATAAAAGGGCTGCATTCCACGTCTTTTTTCTTTTCTTTCCAACAAAGGTGCCGTTTCAACCAAGAATGGTTTCCTTGATAGAATTGGGCAAAACCTAATGAACACCAAAAAGAGCAAAAATAAGGTGCCAAATCATAGCTGCCTTGGGACAATGAATAAGCACATGATTTGCTGATTCTTCATCCGCTTTACACAAATAGCACCTACCTGGTAAGACCCAACCCCTCCTTTTTAGTTGATCCATAGTTAGAATTGTTCCCCAAATAGCCTCCCAAGCAAAAAAGCTGACTCTCTTTGGAACCCAAGGATTCCAAACTAAGCTTGAAGGGAACTCTCTACCAATGCATGGAACTAGGGATGAGAAGAAAGACTTAACTGTAAAGAAACCTTTCTTTGAAACCCTCTAAAACATGACACTCATCACCCCTTCTAAGCGCATGACCATGTAACCTATTGAAAAAAGTTTCCACCTCTTCCATTTCCCAATCATTGTTAAGTCTTGTGAATACAGGGTTCCAATGACCTAAATTCCTGGATTGATCCCATAACTAAGCTACCCAAGCATCCTTGGAGGAGGCATGAGAATACAAACTTGGAAAAGGCTCTTCCAAAGAATCCTCTCCACACCACCTATCCTTCCAAAACCGCACTCTACTACCATCCCCCACCTTAAAAGCCACCCTTTTGCTAAACTCCATCCACCCGTTCCTAATCGCCTTCCAAAGCCCCACTCCATGACTCTCCCTTGAAGTACCAAAACACCAACGTCCTTCTCCCTCTCCAAATTTCCTTACAATCACTTGTTTCCATAAAGAATCTTGCTTGGAAGCAAATCTTCAACAATTTCCAAGAAGAGCCTTATTTAGCCTAGAAAGGTTTCTGATACCTAAGCCCCCATCCTTTTTCTCCATGCAAACAATAGACCAATTCACCAAATGCAGCTTACTTTGAGAAGCTCCTCCCCCTCAAAGGAAGTCTCTTTGAATATTTTCCAACCTTAGGCTCACCTTGCGAGGAATGATAAATGACGACATAAAGTAAATTGGGAGGCTAGAAAGAGTGCTCTTTACCAAAGTCAACCTTCCTCCTTTGGACAAATACCGTCTCTTCCACAAAGCGAGCCGTTTTTTAAATCTCTCCTCCATTACATCCCAAACCTAAGATGATTTGAAAGCAACTCCCAAAGGCAGACCCAAATAACAAGACGGAAGAGAACCCACTTTGCAGCCCAACACCCTAGGCAAGTCCGCAAAATTAGGAACCACCCCCACTGGAATCAACTTGCTTTTGTGAAGATTGATTTTTAGCCTTTAGAAACATTCTTAGCTACATCATTTTTTAAACTTAGAAAATAAAAAGCAATCCTTTGTCATTGTAGTTGTTTTATCTCTCCTAAAATGACCAATTGCCCATCGAGAATGTAGTTCCCATATCACTTGCTCCCGATGTGATGTGTTAGGTGAGCAAAGTGTCACTACATGCTCCAAATGACCCTCCCCATGGGCTTATATAGGATGCAGGAAGCTTTTGGAGACCCTTAGAGCCATCTACACTTAGCTACAAGGGAAGAGTGTGGAAGCTTCTAGAGATGCCTAACTTGGCTAGTAAACCTTGGAATAGTGTGGGGTGTTCTAGAGTCTTCCAAAGTCATCTTCTACATAGCCTTGTACATAGACTAGTGTAGGAGCATCTAGAATATTCTTGATTTGTAAGGAACCCTCCAAGGTTCTAGAGACTTCCTAAGGTGGCTATAAATAGGTGAGACCCTCGTTTGGTCAATGCACCAAGCAAGTGAGCTTCCAAGCACTCGTAAGCATCCTTTGAGAGCAATAAAGTTTCTGTTTCTTCAAGTGTTGCCTACTATGCCTTCTAAAACTTCTAAGTCGTGTGTATCTTAACCTAGTGAGCTAAGCATCGAGGGTAAGGCTGACTTAATAAGATCAATTGTCTTGACTTGTCTAAGTGCCGCATCGAGGGTAAGCTTTTGAATGGAAACAAGGTTGGCTGACAATTTTGGTACATGGAGGACATTTTTAAGAATAAGGGTAGGTGTGATGCATATGTCTCTGAAACCTGCAACGGTAGCTAAAGAGTCATTGACCATTGCAATTTTCTTGTTACTTGGGCTTGGGGTATAGGTATGGAAAAGTTGAGATTTGGAGGTCATATGGTCTGTGGCACTGGAGTCTATTATCTAAGAGTCATCATAAACCCTGTGTGAGGCATTTATGCAAAAAGAGAGTGAAGGTGTACTTGAAAGAGCCAAAGAACAAGTTCTCAGTTTCTTAGCTTCTCCATTTCTTCACTATTGAACCCGCCTGTTGCTGAATTTTCCTCAGTTTTGGGTTGCTCTGCCATGTGTGCTTGAGGCCTTTGCTACCCTCCACGGTTTCCCCATTCACGACTTGGTGGTTTACCATTTAGCTTCCAACACTTCTCTTTTGTGTGCCTTGGTTTCTTGCAAAAGGTGTACCAGAGATTGTCCTTGTTCTCCTTCCACTGATTGTCTCTACCTAAGTGTTTAGGCAGATCATTCTTTCTTTGCTTTGAATATTCTGTTTTTGCAACTAGGGATGATCCATCAAAGGTTTGTGGTTCAAGCATAACACTCCTTCGGCTTTCCTCGCCTCGAATCAGTGCCACCACCTCATTAAAGCATGGAACCTCCTGCTTGCCAAGAATCTGGATTCTCACTTGATCAAATTCTGGGTTAAGCCCAACAAGAAAATCAAAGACTCTATCTTGTTCAAACGAAATCCTTTAGAATAGTGGCATCCTCAGGACATTTGGTTTTTATCACCCTATAATGATCAAGTTCTTGCCACAAAGCTTTCAATTGATTGACATATTCAGTAACTGTTTTACT